>NC_135316.1:52053370-52377093 GCF_048772815.1 Callospermophilus lateralis | reverse complement strand
TTCAATTGAGAAGAAAGCATGCAAGCACACAGAAATACTTTTTAAAATCCAGGATGCTCTGGACCTTAGGATTCTGTTGTAAAGAGAGAGCAAGCCACCTGAAAATCCTCTGTTAGTGAGGAGAAAGACGTTCAAGAAAGTTCAACCCAAATGAGGCAAGGGATTGAGTTTCAGAGGTGTGTAGCACAGTCTCACTGGGTGACGCCCACTCCCAGAGCACCATTCCTCCTGGGAGCCCCAGTGGGGTTCACCTGCTCTTTGCTGGGAGCCAAAGACAGTCCCAGACACCTCTTTCACTCAAGGCTAAGGGTCCATGCTCATTCCTTTGTGGCAGCTCCACACAGTTTTCCCTCTCATATGTGGATGGCTTAACAAAATCAATCTGAATAAATAATAGGAATTAATAGAGAAATGGGGAGTACAGTGTTTTTTTGTACTGCTATGACCAAAAGAACTGACAAGAACAATGTAGAGGAGGAAAAGCTAATTTTGAGTCATAGTTTCAGATGTCCAGTTGATGGTCAGCCGACTTTATCACTTCACACCTGAGTTAGGAAGAACTCTCATGGCAGAAGGAAATGGTGAAGGAAAGCAACTCAGAACACAGCAACCAAGAAGCAGAGATAGAACTCTACTCATAAGTGACAAAATATGAACCCCCAAAGCATACCTACAGTGATGTACTTCCTTCAGTAACACCCTAACTACCTACAGTTACCACCCAGTTAATTCATATCAGTGTCTTAATCCACCTATTAGTCTTCACCTCTTATGATCTAATCATTTCACCTCTGAAAATTCTTGCATTGTCTCAAACGTCAGCTTTTGGAGAACACCACATAATCAAACCATAGCAGACAGAGAATAATAAATTCTAGTGTTCATAGAGAATTACGAGGGGTGTAGAGTTCACAATAATCTAATATGTACTTTACAAATAATGAGGAAACCAAAGCTCAATGCTTTCCCCACCCCCCCACCCCGTCTCATGATGATTAATACAAGTTAATGATGAAAGGGAAATGTTAATTGCCCTGATTAAATCAGCACATATTGGATTCGTGTATTATAATGTCACACTGAACACTAAAAATATGCACAATATTATAAACAAAAATTTCAAAATAGACTTAAGGAAATGGAAATGTTAAAACTACCCTTATTTAATTGTTACACATTATTTACACATATTAAATTATACATGATATGTCATAAATTTGTACAATTAATATTTTCAGAGGTGCCCCAATAATTAAATGGAATAACAGTACAATATGGCATATCATGTTTTATTCATAAAAAAATGAAATAATCTTGGAAGTATGCTCTATATAAAAAGATAATATTTTAAAATATTGAACAAAAATTTTCAAAAGTGTTTTAAGAACTTTGAAATTGACTTTTAGAGAAATAACTTTCTAGAGACAATAGTTTCTTTTGAGGAAGTTTAAAAATTTTTCATTTACCCTGCAGGTTAAGTGAAAAAATAATGATATAGCATTAAACTTTTGAAAATAAAAATTTAAGTACTAAGGTGGTAAATTTTGAAATTGAATAAGATTTATATTATAATGTAATAATTTAAGTTTAGTACACATATTTGTGCCTTAATATTTAAATCTATATTTAAAATTTCAAGTCATCTCTATCATATAAAAGGAGGTCTACTTTTCACAAGTAAATTTATAATACTTGTAGTTATATGAATGCTTGATATTAAAAAGCAGTACTGACAACATAGCAAAGTCATAGCTGAGGTTAATTTATGGATGCAAGGTAGGAGGTATTAAAACTATTAAGTATTTGAAGCTCCATGATACCATAGCAACTCATTTTTAAAAAAGTCACAATAGACCTAATGTAATACTATCCTCATAAGGAATTAAGGAATCTATAAATTATAGATCTTTAATTTTAACACTTTTTAACTTTTCTATAAGACCTTGCTAATGCTCATTAATCTCTCTGTGATTAATTCCTTAAATCTGTAAAATAAGATGTTAATAATTCTAATAAAACATAAATGTTATTTTTCAAATAAATCACAAACAAAATGATTATAATATTTTAGAAAAAAATTGTTATTTCTTGTGTGTGTTTTGGTGTTGCATAGTAAAGACAGGAGATTAAAAGATTTTCAAAATAGCAATTTATTTAATTTAATGAATAGATACCACTTTCTGAAAATCTATTTTATGTAGGCACTGTGCTACAATTATAACCTCTAATATTTGTTGATTAATTTTTTGGCACCTAATGAGTGTCTTATATTATCATAATCAGGCCTCAGAACAACACATGAGGTATGCTTAGTTGCCTTTTTTTTTGTTCTAATGAATAATAGAGCTTCAAAGAAAAGAAAGCTTTCCCTGCTACTACTCACATTGTAAGAATGGAAACTGTTTTTCCTTCTTCACAAGTATCATATCCTGTTTTTTTCTATTATAATACATGGACTCTTGATGAATAAATAATAAGTAAATGAATAAATATCAGCCTTATAAAAATACACCTCTAAAATAACTATATTTTGTAGGAGCTAATTATTCATCCTCATAATTTTGGTTATGATGCTAGAAAGATTAAGCCTCTCTCTTTTAAAGATGTCTGCATCTCAGTCTTCAAAATATGTGAATGTGTTATGGTATATAAAAAGAGTAATTAGGTGCAGATGGAAGTAAGTTTACTAATTTGCTGAACTGAAAACATCTAGACCATCATGGGTTATTCAGGTAGACCTCATATAAATCTGAAGCATACTTAAAAGTTTAACAGGCAAGAAGAAAATGAAAAATTAGGCAGGGTGAGAAGAAACAACAAATTTTTCTGGCTTTGAAGAGGAAGTAATGGTTCATGAAGCAAGGAACAAGTGAGTTCTTTAGAAGGTAGAATGCTTGATATTAGGGAAGGGAATGAATTCTCCCCAAACATCCTGAATGAACAAAACCCTGAAGATACTGATTTTAACCCCCCAAAAAATCTGTGACAGACATACCTAACTGTAAGATGAAAAAAAGTATATTTTTAAAATAATTATAAAATGTTAATAAAAAAGTAGAATACAGAAACTAATATTCATGTTTGTGGATTAGAAGAATTAAGTGTTAAAATGTTCATACTACCCAAAGTGGTACATATTTTCAATGTTATCACTATCAAAATTTCAATGTCATTTTTCACAGATATAAAAAAAATTCTAAGATTCATCTAAAACTACAGAAATAATGCATAAATGGCCCCAGAAATCATGAGCAAAAAAAAAACCCAAAAAACAAAAACCAAAAACAAACAAACAAACAAAAACTGGAAGTTTTAGTGTTCACCATCTAACTTTAAATTGTCCTAAAAAACAATAGTAACTAACTAGCATGATATAGGCATCAAAATATTTACATTGGGCAATAGAACACAATAGAAACTCTAGAAATGAACCCATATACCTCCAAGTTGATTTTTTATTAAGGTGCCAAGGATATATAAAGGAAAAAGGATAGCCTCTTCAATAAATTTTGATGTGAAATCTGATATTTCATTTCTTTGCATATAAATATCTGATTTTCACATCAAATTTTATCTGTGAAAAATGACATTGAAATGTATATTAAAAAAACCTACTCAAAATGTATTTAAAATCCCAGAAATAAATAATTTTTAAGTTTTAAATGTTGTGCTGTTCTGAGTAATATGATGAAATATCAGTTAAATGCTTTGTCAGGGCCAGGGCATAAACTATTGCCTTGTCAAATATATTCAGGCTATATATTACGCACAGGTTGCTCATTTAAGTGGGCATCTTGGTGATAAAATCAACTCAATAGTATTACAGTACTTGTATCCAAGAAATAATTATTTACTTAACAGTGGTTCAAAGTGTTATAGTGATGCTACCAATTTGGATATTCCAAAGAGAAGCTGTAAAGTGCTTCCTTTAAATAAAAAGGCCAATGTTCTGGACTTCACAGAAAATGGAAAAATATTCTAAGCTGAAGTTGTGAAGGTCTTCAGTAAGAGTGAATGTCCTATTTGTTGAAAGGTGAAGAAAGAAAAATAAATGTATGAATTTTCCTGTTGTTCTTCAGACAACAAATGTTATGTTCACTGTGCAATAATGCTTAATTTCAATGAAACAAACGTTAAATTTGAGTGTAGAAGATGCAGACAGAAAACATGTTCTGATGGATGACAATGCATTACATCAGAAGATATAGATCTTACACAGAGAGTTCACCAAAGAATCCCCTGAAACAAGTTACACCAAACATTACTGCAACTAAGGAAAGGTTACTCAGATTCAAAAATAATTTGAAGTGAAAATATGTAAAAAAAAAAAAAATACAGCAGGTGTTCTATATACCAATGAAGAAGCTGCTGCCACATTTCCAACAGAGTTGAGGAAATTGTTATGGAGATAGGCTACCATCTCAAGTAAGTCAAAAATTTTGTTGGAATTTAATTTTTCTGGAAGAAGATGCCCAATAGAATCCTCATTCATAGAAGTACAAAGGAAGCAGAAAGGTACAAAACATGGAAAAATAGGTTAACTCTGGTATTATATGGTAATACTGCTAAGGAATGTGATAAAGCCTAACACAGCATAGAGAGAAGACCACCCCCCCCACACACACACACTTTCAAAAACAAAACAAATTTAAGTCTGACAACATAATCAGAAAGTGTGGTTGACAGCCATCTTGTATGTAGAATGGCTTCATATATGCCTTATCCAAGAAGTGAAACAACATTTGGCAAAGTAAGGGTTGGAATTGTAAATATTGTTAATAATAAATAAAACACCTGACCATTCTAAATCAGTCTGCATTAAAATGCAAATGCCATGATTGCATTCTACCTTTCAATACAACCTCTTTGTTTTAGTCCCTTGATCAAGGCAATATCTATTTATTTATTTGGTCAAGTCCACATATACCCATCTGGTATTTGAAAACATTTGATCAACTATTGATGCACACCTTAATATTGAACTTAAAGCAGTGCTGGAAATCATTTGCCACTGCTGATGCAGTCATATATATCAAGCCTGCAAAAAAAATGACTTAAAACCAGAAACTCTAAATGCCTGCTGAGAGAGCTTATAGAGTGAGGTTGTGAATGATTTTAAAAACTTCAGAATGATGGATAAAGAACTTAGAAAGCTAATTGAGGCAGTAAGACAAGTTGGTGGAGGAGGATTTGCCAACAAGCTTAACAAAGATGTGGAAGGACATATTGAAGGCCATCAAGACATTTTAAAAATTAGGAACTAGAATATCTTTTTGAGTTATCTACATAGAAAAAGGAAGCATCAAAAAAAGAAGCCAAAATGGAGACATCACTAACATTTTCTGAATTATTTAGAATTGCACAAACATTAAAGGACAAAATCATGCAACATGATCCTCAGATGGAGTGTAACATTAAAGTTATCTGTATGATCACTGAAGGATTTCAACCTCCATAATAATATTTTGATGACGTAAAAACAGACACAATTTTCAATTATAACATTCTTCCAGGGATTTTGGAAAAGAATACTTTCATCTGTTGAGATTCTATGACCATCTATATCATCTTCTCCTGGTGTCCAATTGCTGTTATCATCATGGCTCCGTGTTCCAACATCACTTAATGCACATGATGCCCTTCTTGATGTATCATTAGAGAGTAAACATTTGCTTGATCTTCTGCCTACATAATTCACCTAATTTCATCTCAACACAAGTTTATTAGAAGGGTACAGTGGGCCCATTTTATGGAATTATTCCCTTAACTTCATGTCTCTTTCCTATCAAGAGGAAGAATAAATACAGTACAATAAGATATTTTCACATGCCACACACACACACACACACACAGAGAGAGAGAGAGAGAGAGAGAGAGAGAGAGAGACAGAGAGAAAGCTTGTGCACATTACTTTTATTATAATATTTGTTATTAATTGTTCTATGTTATTATTAGTTATTGCTATTCTCTTACTATGCTTAATTTATATATGAAATTTTATCACAGATATATACATATAGAAAAAATGTATATGTGGGATTTGAAGCTATCTGAGATTTCAGACATACACTGGGGGTCTTGGGCATATCACCTGTGGATAATGAGAAATTTCGGAATAAACATTGTAATGTTATTCAGCCTCATAAAAGAAGGAAAAACTTTCATTTTCAGCAACATGCATGGCCCTGTAGAATATTATACTAAGTGCAATAAGCCACACATAGAAAGACACATCCTCAAGTTTTTGTTACCCAAAGCTTGGTCCTTGTCTCTGTTGCCAATCCAATGAAGAGCACAAGGTTTTGAGGAAAAAAGGAAAAAGTTTTCCTGCTTTGCTAGCAAAAGAAAACACAAGGGACTCTTGGCCCAGAATCTGTGATTCTGCCCATCACAGGGAACAGAGAGTTTTTAAAGAGATGACCTAAAAGTAGACTCTAGGTGTGCCCTAACTGGGGTGGTAATTATCTTTTTAATTTGGGAGATGGCCATTTCTTTGATCTTCTAAAATAATCAGAAGTCTGAATTACTTCATTCCTATAGTGGGTGTATGCTCAATGACAGATTAATTGGCCTATGACTAGGAAGATGGGTAATCCTGTTTCCTCTGAAGCTAGGGAGGGAAGAAGAAAAACAGAAAAAAAAAATGTCTACTTTAAAATAAGATTCAGTTTGCAGGGCAATAAGGCATATATTTAAAACATAAAGTGGATCATTATTGTATTTGGGCCAGTAACATACACAAACAAAAACACAGAGATAGACATTGTCAGATGGTGAAACTCTGGCTACATCATTAAGCAAATTCTGGTTTGCTATCAGCAACAAAAGAATCATGAATTTTATTTCCTATTTCTGAGTACTTTGAAAGGTGGAGGTGCTTAACTTTGGATGTTTGATTTCCCAAAGGAAAGCAAATAAATTATTTCTAAATGAAATATGTTCATTTTTATTTTTACCAACATTAAATCAATGTTTTTAGTGTTTGTAGATCAAACACCAAAAATTAAAGCACAGTGTTTCTGTTTTTGTTTAGTCCTCTGTAATTCTTATGAAACAGTTTTTCTCATGTATGTGATTTAATGTGATTTAATGTGATTTAGTGCTAGTCATAGTGGTCATCACTATGACTTGTTCTTCGGGGTATTAAACAAATTAAATGCTTATTGATATTTCCCCAATTCAAATTTATTAAAATAAATTACTTGATGTTTTTGTTTGTTTGTTTGTGCATGCTCAGGATTGAATCCAGGGATATTTTATCACTGAGTCATATCCCCTCTCTTCTCATTTTTTGTTTTGAGACAGGGTCTTACTAAGTTGCTTAAAACCTTGTTTAATTGGTGAGTCTGGCCTTGAATTTGCTATCCTCCTGTCTTAGCCTCCAAGGTCTAAGATTACAGGTCTGAAATTACAGATGTGTGCTACCATGCCTAGCTTCTTTTCTCATATATTACGCAAATTTTGGTCACAGAAAATAATTTATTGTGTAATAATGTTAGGATAAATGGAAAAACCCTGCCATTCTTTCTGTTTCTGACATATCCATGTTAGCTTTCTCAACAAACTTCATCTACCCTTACTTCCTTTCGTAATTTGCATAGATTTCATTTTTATGCAACCTTCTTTGAGTGTGAAGAATGAATATATATATATATATATATACACACACACACACACATATATATAATATGGTTTAATTTATTTATTTTTAATCTATTTTTCTTTTTTAGATACCAGGGATTGAACTCAGGGGCACTCAACTACTGGGCCACATCCCCAGCCCTTTTATGTATTTTATTTAGAGACAGGGCCTCTCTCACTGAATTGTTTAATGGCTCACCATTTCTGAGGCTGATTTTGAACTTGAGATCCTCCTGCCTCAGCGTCCCCAGTCACTGGGATTATAGGAGTGTGCCACCATGCCCTGCTTGGGTTAATTTTTTTTTAAAAAAATCTCTGAACATATGTGCCTGCATTTATATCTTGCCTCCAACACATGACTTAACTTCAATTAATTAATCTTCTCATGAGTAAAAGGGGTTTTAACTAAATCTACCTTATAGGGACAATAAAATATAAAAAAAAATAAGTTATGTAATACATCCTTTACAGTGTCTTCAATTTTCTATATGCTTCACTAAATATTAGCCACTACTAATCCTCTATCTAGGAGAGCTTGCACCAAGTAGAGATAACCTAAAACAAGGGAAAATTATCTGAGATTTGAAGTTTTTTTTTTGTTTGTTTCTGCCTGGATCATACACCTTCAGTTTTGAAGGAGGTAAATTATTTAAGAAAAAAATCTTCACAAACTTACCTAAAATAGCATCCAGGGTTGGAAATTTGTATTTGTGTTTTGGAGAGATTACTGATATTGATGTGAATGAGAAAAAAGTTGTTGAGATATTGACTTTGAAATAACACAGATGTTTTCACAGAATCAGTTAATAATTTTTTGTTTAATTAATTTCTTTATTTTATTTAAGTATACATGACAGCAGAATTCACAATGCATTTTGCACAATTGCGGCACAAATTTTAATCTATCTGATTATACACAATGTAGTGTGCCACCATATGTGCAGTCATACAGTACCTAGGGTAAGAATGTTCATCAGATTTCATCATCTTTCCTGCCTTCATACCCACTCACTTCCTTTGCACAATCAAAGTTACTCCATTTTTCCCATGCCCTGACCCCCATTAGGGATCAGCATCCACTATCAGAGAGAACATTTGGCCTTTAGTTCTTTGGGATTGGCTTACTTCACTTAGCATGGTATTCTCCAACTCCATCCATTTCACTGCAAATGCCACAATTTTATTCTCTTTTATTTCTAAATAATATTCCACTGTGTATATATACCATAGTTTCTTTATCCATTCATCTATTGAAGGGCATCTAGGTGACTTCCACAGTTCAGCTATTTTAAATTGAACTGCTATAAACATTGATGTGGCTATGGTACTATAGTACGCTAGGAGTGCAATAGCTGGATCAAATCGTGGTTCCATTCCAAGTTTTCTAAGGAATATCCCTACTGCTTTCCAGAGTGTTTGTATAAATTTGCAGTCCTACCAGCAATATATGAGAGTGCCTTTTCTCCCACATCCTTGAGAACAATTATTGTTGTTTGTATTCTTGATCGCTCCCATTCTGACTGGCCTGAGATGAAATCTTAGAATAGTTTTGTTTTGCATTTCTCTAATTACTAGAGATATTGAACATTTTTTTCATATATTTGTTGATCGATTGTATATCTTCTTCTGAGAAGTGTGTTTTCAGCTCCTTAGCCCACTTAATGATTGGATTGCTTTTGTTTGTTTGTTTTGGTGTTAAGTTTTTTGAGTTCTTCATGCTCTATTGGACGCACGTGGGGCAAAAATCTGCTCCCAAAATGTAGACTCTCTTTTCACCTCATGAATTGTTTCTTTTGCTAAGAAGCAGTTTTGAATCCATACTATTTATTAATTCTTGATTTGATTTCTTGTGCTTTAGGAGTCTTGTTAAAAAAGTAGGAGCTTAATCTGTCATAAAAATTTGGGCCTACTATTTTCTCTATTAGGCACAGGGTTTCTAGTCTAAATCCTAGGTCCTTGATCCACTTTGAGTTGACTTTTGTGCATGGTGAGAGATAGGAATTTTCATTTTTATGCATATGGATTTCCAGTTCTCCCACTATCATTTGTTGAAGAGGCTGTCTTTTCTCCAATGTATGTTTTCAGCTCCTTTGTGTAGTATAATATAACTTTATTTATGTGGGTTTGTCTCTGTGTTGTCTATTCTGTACCATTGGTCTATATGTCTATTTTGGTGCCAAACCATCCTGTTTTTGTTATAATACCTTTGTAGTATAGATTAAGGTCTGGTATTGTGATGCATCCTGCTTCACTCTTCTTGCTAAGGATTGCTTTAGCTATTCTGGGTCTCTTATTTTTCCAAGTGAATTTCATGATTTCTTTGTCTATTTCCATAAAGAATGACAAGATTTTAATTGAAATCACATTGTATTTGTATAGCATTGGGTAGTATGACCATTTTACAATATTATTTTTGCCTATCCAAGAGCATGGGAGGTCTTCCAACCTTCTAAGGTCTTCTTCGATATTTTTCTTTACTGTTCTGTAGGTTTCATTGTAGAGGTCTTTCACCTCTTTGTAAAGTGGATTCCCAAGTATGTTATTTATTTGTTTGTTTGTTTATTTATTTATTTATTTATTTAAGATGTTGATGGACCTTTATTTTATTTATTTGTATGTGGTGCTGAGAATCGAACCCAGTGCCTCAAGCATGCTAAGCAAGTGCTCTACCACTGAGCCACAACTCCAGCCCATATTTATTTATTTTTTGATGCTATTATAAATGGGGTTGTTTTTCTAATTTCTCTTTCAGAGGATTCATCACTGATGTATAGAAATGCATTTGATTTTTGCGTATTAATTTTATATCCTGCTACTTTGCTGAATTCATTTATTAATTCTAGAAGTTTTTTGGTGGAGTTTTTTGGATCCTCTAAGTATAATCATGTCATCAACAAATAATGATCGTTTGAGTTCTTCTTTCCTATTCGGGTCCTTTTAATTTCTTTTTCTCTGTCTAATTGCTGTGGCTAGAGTTTCAAGGACTTTGTTGAACAGAAGTGTTGAAAGAATCAGTTAATCTTTAAACAGAAGACATCTGCATTTTTCCCCAAAATCAGTAAAAAAGAAGTAAAAATTTGAGAGATTGCATGACACATTACTAAGAAGACACAAATCAGAATGAGTCCAGGGACCTACTGAGAGAAAGAAAATAGAAGGTAAAAATTATATTGGACCTGAAGAGAGTCTAAGACCTAAGTGTCAAAGATGTCCCCTATGCTGTAATATGGCACACCTCAACATCATGCTCTCTAGGTCTTCTGAAGTTTGAGTGTTCCCTCCTCTTCATTTTTTTTTAACTTTTCTTTGAGCAAACATTTCCTGTGTATTCTCCAAAGATTCCATGATTATCCTCTGCATACTCTGCATACATCGCACACTTTTTCTAGTTTTAAGGAGAGGTGGTTGGAAACTGTTCCTCAGTATGAATTATCATCTATACTTTTGCATTTCAAGATATTCACTTATATCCTCTCCTGAGCAAACCTATTTACCAGTCACCAGAGCACTCCAAACCTCTCATGAAAACTTTTTCTTTTTAATTCCTTTTTTCTAACTTTTCTTATAGGCTTTTGTGTTATCACTGTTCACCAATTCCACGAAAATGCTTTGTACAGTGATTCTTTGAACTCTTTAATTTAAATAACCTTTATGTCCTTCACATTTTAGTTGCATATCTACACTTAGACCTTCTGGTTTACCTCTTCAAATAAAAAAAAATGACTCTTCTATATGGCAGTGCACATCTGATGTCTGCACAGTTCAAAGCAAAGGCATGCAGACCTGAATTGTTTTAACTCTATAGGCTTTCTATGAGGAAAAGAAACAGCACAGGCTTTGTTTTACATCATTAATGCACACATAAAATGCTTTCCTCATCTTCTCCCCACCTGGTACCAAGAACATAAGCTTTAATTTTAAAAGAGCAAGTAAAGAAAAGGACCTGTCTAAAACTACAAATTTTCATCCATTAGTAACAAGTTAACATTATTATTTTTAAAATCTAGATGACCATAATCTAAATTGAACTTACATGGTCAGTCATCTTTTTCTTGGAAATAAATCACTTTCATTTTTTTTTTCAGCTTTATTCATTTGCTGCTTACAGGACTCTGATCACTTGAGGCTCCAATTTTTTGTAATATTTTTAATAAATCTAACTTAAAATTCTCTATACCATAAATATTTGAACACTACATCTATTGTAACTTCCTAAAATAACTATGACACTGTAATTTTCTGCCCAAGTTATGTATAAAACCTGTAATTATCTTACATTTTATCATTTTTTCATTAAATAAATTTATAATGCTTACTATAATCTAGGTATTATCATGCAGGGATATATACAAACAAAATTTCACAAAAGTCATAAAGCTTAAATTTCAATTTAAAAATGTGCAGAGTGATGTGATGAAGACTGATAAGGTGAAGGCTGTTTTACCAGGATGGTCAAAGAAAAGCCTTCTAGCCCACTGATATATTCCGGTTAATTTATAAAGGGGAGTCTGCCAGGAAAATGACTGGAAGCAGAGTATTGTAGGCCACGTGCAAAAACCTGATTGAACACATTGGGGCAAAAAAACTGAGTATCTGAAAAGCAGGGATGACCTGCTCTTTTCCAGAGCATGAGGGAGTGTTTGAAAAGGGATGATGCAGGAAAGGAAAGATAGAAAAGATGGTGTTGGGATTTCTAGACCACAAAACCTGCTTTGTATTTCCTTCCAGGTGCAATGTGATTTCAAATTGAAATTAGGATTCCTTTATTTTCAAGTTATGGAAGAAATTGTATATTGTATTCAACTGACCACATAATAAAAGGTACATATCAATAATCCTCTAACCCAGTGGTAAATGAAATATTATGTCAGGTTTCATGTGTTAAGAGTCTTTTCAAAGATTAAAGACACTGAATAATCTGATCTTAATACATTGCTCAGGTAAGGACAGGCATGTTTCTACAACACATCAAATTAATACTCTTAGTCTGAATATCAATCACTTCATTAACATAATTCATTTGTAATATTATTTATGTTAATTAATAAAACACTTTTTTATTGATGGGAAATACAGTGAATGGAAAGATTGTCATAGTTTCCTCTGGAGTAGTTTGTAAACACTACTGAATTACTTCTGCAAAGTGTTATCCTGAATAAGACATTGAACAGTTTTGTGTACATTGACTTCAACACACCACACACACACACACACACACACACACACACACACATACACACACACAATCAATCTGACATAGCTAACATAGCTCTTAAAGCTTTTTATGGAGACACATTTTTATTTTTATATTCTATGAATTATCCAGGAAACTGTAAGTGCAAATGACAGAGGTAGGAGAAAGGAAACAGACCTCAGATCATCAAGTTCTTCTTTATTCAGTGGAAGGGTCAATAAGTCAAACACCTGATGTGGCTCATTTTCCAGGTGGAAAATGGTGGTGGGCTAAAGCAAGGGTCTGGGTTTTATAGGCTTCATTTAGGGTGGAACAGGAGGGTAGTTTGGGGTTCATTTCCTTTGCCACACCTTTCTGCCATGCTGTCTTGCCTCGCCTCAAGCCCAGAGGAATGGGGCAAAAAAACTATGGACTGAAACCTCTGAACCATGACCAAAATAAATTTTTCCTCCTCTAATTTTTTTTTTCCATATACTTGTCACAGTGACACAAAACTGACTAACCCGTATTAAGAATCCTTTCAATTCTTCACAGATTAACCTGTCTTGAACCTCTTATATCACACTTCATGCAACCCAATCAGTTCCCTATTGTGATGGACCTTTCTTAAGCCATGTGTTCACAGGTCCCATCCCTATAAATAACCTCAACCCACACATCCCTTTCAAAGTCATGGCTAAAATCTGTCAAAGTAAAGCAAAACTTAAAGACAGGCAGTTAGCATAGATAGGTGATTGGGTCAGATTGAGAAAATGGAGGCCAATTTCGTCTGGGAAGTTGAAAACCTTCCCTGGAAGATTGGAATGCTCCTGTCTCCAGAGCCCTTTGATTACCAAGATGACCTGCACGTGCCACCCCTTCCAAAAGGTTGTTAATGAAGTTTCACTCCCTTTCTGCCCAGCACTCCACCTTGTCCTTTCTAGCCCACCTACTCACCTTCTGGCTACCCCACAGACATCTCCCAGTCATGTATGCAGGATGGGTGAAAATGAACAAGATAAAGAAGAATGCAGGAAAACAAAGGAAACTTTAGATGTATAAAAGGGACAGGACTTCCTCATCCCATGGATTCAGCCTGGGGTCCCCTTCTTCTCCAGGGAGAAGTCTGTTTATGATTTTTTAAATAAAACTTCTTACTTTCTTCTCTACACTTGCCTCGGTGTGCTTCTCTGGTGTTATACTTCAACATTTGAGGAAGTATCTGAAAAGCAGGGATGACCTGTTCTTTTCCAGAGCATGAGGGAGTATTTGAAAAGGGATGATGCAGGAAAGGAAAGATAGAAAAGATGGTGTTGGGATTTCTAGACCACAAAACCTGCTTTGTATGTCATTCCACTTACATTCATTACACTTATCAATGTAACTGGCAGTATCAAAAGCTGTGCTCTCCCTTTATTTAATTTTAATAAGTATGACTTTGCCTAATTAACAGATGTCTGTAGGAGGTATTATTCCCTTACACTCTGAAATACTTTCAAATGAACTTCAGCCAATGTAACAACTGTGGTCAGAGCACAGTAACATGAAAGCTCTATGAGAGCAAGAAACATATCCATCATTATTTTTCCAACTATTTGCCAATATCTGATGAAGAATCAGTACTTAATTATTTGGAAATGAATGCAGACATGGGTCATTGCAGTCTCTTTTATGGTACTGTCTTTCAGGTACTGTCTTACAATCAAAATTTTATTCTATAAGGCTCCTTTTAAATTCCGCATGATTCCGAAAATCCTCCTGACTTTTTAATTTTATTGTTTCACTACACTTTATGGAACTTATTTACCATATAACATGTATTTCTCTTTTTAATTACATACTACCTTTGGGTACGTGGCATTCATTTAAAAAATTTACCACATTATGAGATTCTTGAGTTGAGTGTTTTCCTTTATACTTTGCTTTTATAGTCACTTTGTGCATTGCCACAGCCCAATTGTGCCAGGGCAGTCAGGTGGGTACAGACAGGCTGAAGATAATGTCTGGAGACAGCCTAGGAGACATGTGGTTTATTGAAGAAAGTTTACAAGAGACCAGTGACTGCTCCAGATAGCACCTGTCCTTCATGTTACTTCAACAAGAAGTGTCTCCTGTTCTTCATGGTATTCTGTCCTGTGGCAGCTGGCTGGGTGAATAACCTCTTATATCACACTTCCTCTTCCTAGAGTATCCTCAACTTCACACCTGTCCCCACGGATAGTGGAGTTTTACATCAGGCTACAGAAAGAGTAATATCATCACTATTCCCTTGTTTCCTTTGTTTATATGACCAGCAATTTTCTTTCAGTATACATGCAAGAAAGCAGCTTTCTACTGACAACACTAACTGGCTTTTAGCTCCCAGTGTAGATAAGAGAAAGCCATTGTCCTTTAAGATAATATGCATCTGGAGTAACTCTCATTGTTCCCTTAATTTTTTCAGAGACAGGTGTTTTTATTGTTCTCTTTGCTTTAGGGGCATGATACTGTGCAGCTCCCTCCTTCACACAGGCTTTCAAGGTGTTTAACAGTCACAAAAATCTAACCATTATTTTCTAAAAATTTAACCAATGATGTTCATCTTCCTTTTCTGCTTGTGATCTTTTTTATTAATATTTTCATAAACAAGAAATTGAATATATTTTATTTTATTAAGTGTATATCTGAATACAGTCTATTCAGTGGATTTTTAATTAAGTTAGTATTTTCAAAATGACACTATGATTTTGCTCCCAAATATTATTGTAAGTGCTACTTACTTAAATTTATGAAAAAGTATTGGCTATTAGTGTTACAAAAATTATTATGAATTCAGAACTAGGCAAAAGAGAATACTGTGTGTTCTATCAGTACCATGTTGGGAATGATGTTATAATTGTCTGTTTTATAACTTCATTGGGTCAAAGGTTAACTTGTTGCTGTTAGCCAATAGAAATGAAAGTTGTTTGTTTGTTTATCTAATGGGACCAATAAGACAATATTGTATTTCATGGCCTTTTGGACATTAATCAGTATTGTAAATAATCCAAGTTTGTATCTTAGTCTAATAAATCTTTATTAAGTTGCCTAAATTGTTGAATGTTCTTTGGTCTACTTTTAAATCTTGTTAGTTCTCTCAATAATTAATAATTTATTAAAAGCAATACATACTTTTATCTTGGTTTACGAGTAAAGTTATAATATTACTTGTTTGAAAATTATACTATGGGGCTGGGGATGTGGCTCAAGCGGTAGCGCGCTCACCTGGCATGCGTGCGGCCCGGGTTCGATCCTCAGCACCACGGACAAACAAAGATGTTGTGTCCACCGATAACTAAAGAATAAATATTAAAAAATTCTCTCTCTCTCTTTCTCTCTCTCTCTCTCTGTGTCTCTCTCTCTCTTTAAAAAAAAATTTTTAAAAATTATACTATAATATTAGGACACTATTGATGGAATCATGGTTGATTCTGGTGTTTTCTTCAAAAGTTTATATTCATTTAATAAGTAAGATGATGCTTTTTCTAGTAAAAATCCAGACTAAGCAGTAACCAAATTTAACAATGTGTTAAACTGATATTTTTCTCATATAAAGTGGAAATATAAGAAAAAGAAACCCTGTCTATTTAAAAAGCTAACAGCAGCATGAGACAATTTTCTAAGAAAGCTGTACAATTTCTCTTAGGGACTAAGGAGCTCATTTGTATTGGGTAACTTTGTTAAAATCTTTTTGATTAAGCAATGATATGTAAAATATAGTTGATTTTTTTGCACATATTTCAAGTGATTTTCTTCAAGTTTTCAAGCATTGGTATGCAGAAATTTATTATTTAAGTACTATTTCTAGAAAGCAAATTCTCAGTGTGAATTTTGGTTCACTAGTTCAGTTCAAAATTAGTTTGAATCAGCTTGAAAAATATGGTACCTATGTGCTTTTTTTTCCTTTGTTCTATTAATTATAATGTTTCATTCTTTTCTCTTCTGCTCTGAGTCCTGAGGGATTGAATGTTACATAGATTTCATAACTCCAGCCTCCCTTCCTGTCTGGCTTCTGGTTGGCTCTATCCAATGAAGGCATATAGTAGGAAGTAAAATGCAAAGGATGAGTGAATTCAGGTTATCAGTGTCTTACTGCTCTGTACATGTGTGTGTGTGTGTGTGTGTGTGTGTGTGTAAAGTGTACACATCCCTAGAACTACAGCTTCTCACAGATGACTAAATTCTCACTGAGAGTCTTTGTTGAAAATGGTTTCATGTTGTTACTAGTCTATCAGTAGCTTGCAACTTCCTATGAATCATTTACTATCATCTATAATAATTAAACAATTACTTCAATAAGGGCTTTTAAAAGTAGATACACAGTTCACTGCCTTTTGATAAAATCATGTTTGGTGAAAAAAAAATGGGATTGTAAGTTGCCCTTGCATTCTATTCTCTAAGAACTGTTCTCAAAGATGGCTTTGTATAATTCGGTAAATTTAAAGGAATTGTTTTCTCTTTACATCTAGTGTGGCCAGCCCAGTAATTTTAATGATGGTGGCTACAGGTAATAAAATTACTTTAGAAATTATTGACTTTTTGACACTTTTTTGACTATTAACCTTTATGTGAATATTAGGATCACACATCTTCTATATTATAAAATTACACACATGAAGAATTTTGCATGAATTGTTGAAGGCTTTAAATGTATCACATTAAACGGAACTCTTGCTTAGAATGCAGACAGAGAAAATACTGGTAGAAAAATACACATTTAGATGGTATTTAATTTTATTTACTGTTATCAGATTTATTGGATATATTAAGACAAATGTTTAGGTGCACGTATAATGGACACTTCAGAAACATTTGGATGAATGAAAAAAGAGATTCTGGTGCACCTATTGTCAAGTATGAGATTTCGCATTTAATGATAAATTTGTGTACAGATTTCTCAGGGCTATAATTCTTGCTAAATTAATATATTTCTTAAGTTCTTTCAGAAAAAATGTTGGTGGAATATTTTATCAATATTTTGTTATTTTTCTGAGCTATTAAATTTATTTTCATCATGATGATATAGAAAATAGGAGAATAATATATACTTTTTTGTTTAAAACTGCTGCACAATGAGAGTTCTTTAAGACTTTTTTTTCCTTCTAATGGTATTTTTTTGTTCCCACCTACATATTTGCCTTTATCTGGAAATGTCCCTTGATGTGTTCTTGGCTGGTATATCTACTGTATTCTGAAAAACTCACAACATTCACTTATTTCAATCCTCTCATTTTAATAAACTTAGAAAAGTTATTAGTATCAATTTATGTTAATAAACTATGCTATGTCCTAGTCCTATTAATATAAAATAATAGTCACTTAAATATATTAGTAAAGTGTGAAGTAAGACTGACATTTTGTTGCATATTATAAAACAGCTTCAACTGGAAAAGGATGAGATGGGGATCCAGGTAGCAAATTAGATTGATGTGTTGTCCTCGACATAATGGCATTTTCATTTCTGAGCCCTACCAAGTCCAAAACAAAACCATTTTTTATAGTTGTTCAAAATCCCAAGAGAAATGAGCTCAGGTGGTCTCAACTCAGTTTCTCATGTACAAGGGGACATATCAAAGAGCTGTCATAGACTGATAGTAATTCATCACTTTCACTTTTAAAAAGCCATGGGATTACAAGCATGAAGCAAACAACAGCAAAATGAAGTATTTCTAGCAGCATTTTTTTTCCTTTTTGCATTGCTAAAAGTTTCTATTTTATTTTTAAAAATTGTCTTGTACAGCAAATAATGAGAACATTTTTTATGACATTAACCGAAATTTCCTTTAGATATTCAATTATTAACATTCAAAATAGAAAATTTATGTTACCTGTGACCATTGTTTATAATAAATGTAGGAACAAAATGTCATCATACATATTTAAAACCATGATACCACAGACAGGCAAATAAAACTTAGTAAGTTCTCTTATGCATTTTTATGATTCAGATGAAAAATATGGCACTCATATACAAAATTCACAAAATCTTGTATTATAAAACATTAAAAATAGTATGGTAATGTGTTGTTGTTTTTTTCAAGAAAACCATGTAAATAATAATGTTACTGTAATTATATAAAATTTTATAGAGTTCGATGCTTTCAGAAGTATAATGATGTGTGGCATTACAAAGTAGAGAAATTATTTTAGATATTTTCTGTGGATAGTCTGCTTTTCATTCACCATCAAATCTCTTGTGACACATTGATCTCATGGAATCTGAAATGCCAACTGTGTAGCAGTCAAGGGAATATATCAGTATTTGAAGCATTACAGAGATGTGGGGCACAAGGACAGGACACAGTTCAAATTATTCAAATATTATTTGAATCCTTATTCATAAATTGACTAACCAAGACTTATTAAGTCAGACAAGAAGTCAGAAGCATTTTTGAGAATATAAAATCTAAAGCTATATCTATTGTAAGAATGCATCTACTTTTTCAAAACAAAAAAAGAAATATATTCAAGTGTCCTTTAAAACAAATTAGGAGAAAGAGGAAGAATGTCATGGCTTATTAAGAAGCAACAGTCATTTTATTCCCTTGAAAATGTCATAAAATAGATAATGCAAAAATTAACTCTTGTTAGTTGATACTGAAATTGAGAGAAGTTTCAATAGAAATTCATTATGATGATCAACTAATTAAAAGTGAATTATTGAAGCATTCAATGGATGTTTACTGATTATAAAAGTCATATGTTAGAGTCCAGCTGCACAAATGGATAATTCCTCACATTTTACTTTTACAAAATTTCAGGCACCCAGGAGATTGAACAGATGAATTCATACAAAATAAAATACAGCATTAATAATTTCATAAATGTACATGGAAAAATATTCTGTTGCTTTATCCATTATGAGAATTCTATTTTTAGTACTGGAAATTGAACCTAAGGGTTCTTAACTACTGAGCCACATCTCAAGCCCTTTTTTATTTTTTATTTTGAGACAGGGTCTCACTAAGTTGTGTAAGGCCTCACTAAGCTGCTGAGGTTGGCCTGGAACTTGCAATCCTCCTGTCTTAGTTTCCCAAATATCTGGGATTATAGGTATGTGCTACCACACTTAGCTTTATCACATTTTGCTGAGATTCATGCTTTCGTATCCTACTGTTATATAGTTTTCATACTCTAACTGGGGAAATAATTTACTATTACCATTACATCATCTTATGAGGAAAGAAAATCCACGATGAGTCAACATAATTTTTTGTTTAAGAAGAGATTTTTAAAAACCTTGCATTTCAATTGACATATGTAAAAACTTAGAAACAAGCTAAAATCCAAAAATCAAGAGACTTGGATTCAATGATTATAATATTCTCCAAATATGGTATATGTACCTTCTTTCTCTTAAGATGTTATAGAAATGACATGAAAAAAATTTCCTAACAAATCAATAATTGTGGAATTGAATGTCATTGCTCATAATTAAAGCTAATGCAAAATTCAGTAGAGTACTCTTGACTTTTCAGATTAACACCAAAAATAATAAACAAACTCATCATTGTTTAATATTTCACTTAAATTATGCCTGAAAGAGTAAGAAATGCTTCATTCACACAAGTATTTTTATATATAATTATCCCCTCCATCCAAACATTTTATGACTACTTTCAAACCTCAGTACTTTGCCTTGACATTTTTAGTCTCATTCTATTATTCTTAAGATTAAGCTCAAGTTTTATTTGACCTGTTATCCTCAAATAAACACATACAAATTTAATTGTGAGATAAATTTTAATATGTTAATTTTAATATGTTAGGTTGCAGAGAGTGTTTTCCTGAAATCCACACTATTTATTTTACCACTGAGGATCAGGAGCTAATGTGAGTCAAATATTCTTAGTCAGCTTACATATTACTTGTATGTTGCCTTTTCCCCAAGGTTTTTCTTTCCAACAATAAGCTATGCAATACTATTTCAATAAGGCAACTTTGCTATTCAGTTCCTATAAACCTACATTTGTACTATACTATTTTAGCAGGGCTTGACTGAATAAAATGTTAATTTATTAATATGAGAGATTTAATTTTTAAAAAATTAAAATGGATTGTAATTGATTGGTTTTATGTAAATGTTCTATAGGAACTTTAAACAAACTAATCTCATTTTGGTTAACTAGTCAATTGTAACCAAAAATAAGATTAGATTTATCACATATTTCCAATTATGCTATTATTTCAGTCAACTTTTTTTTGCCACTATGACAAAAAAGACCTGACAAAAACAATTAGAGGAGAAAAAAAGTTTATTTTGGGACACATGGTTTCAGAAGTCTCAGTCCATTCCTCCAGACGATGAGGCAGGGCACCATGGGGAAAATGCATGTCAGAAGAAGACATCTGGGATCATGGCACCAAGAAGCAGAGAGAGACTTCTCTTACGACCAATAAAATATATACTCCCAAGGCACCATTGCAAGGACCCACCTTCTCCAGCCATAACCTATGGGCTTATAGTTACCACCTGGTTATTCCCTATCAGGGGATTAAGACTCCAATTAGGTTAAGACTCTGATAACCTAATCATTTCATTTCTACACTTTCTTGCACTATCTCACACATGAGCATTTGGGGACACCTAATATTTAAACCATAACAACTGCAGTAGGCTCCATAGAGTATATAAAGCTATGAAAGATAAAGTACAGCACAAATTGGTAGTGATAACTAAAAACACGTAAAGCATTATAATTTAGTAATTTTGACTGAAAACGGAGACAGCTTTGTCATAACTACTTGCTCCACAGATTTCTTGCCACTAAACTGAAAAACATCCAGTATCTACATTCATTCCTTCAGGTAATTTTCACAAACAATTTATCTTAGCAAACAATTTGTTTATTTGGTCAAATAGTTGTCTCATCAAGATAATTGTTTTTTCACTTGGACACAAAACTTAAATTGTCAGAACAACATTTTTTTTAAAAATTATACTTTAGCTTGAGACCTGCATTTTTTTCGTGTCAATTATAATCTGTTGTGTCACAGAGCAGCTTCCTTGCCTTGGATGACCTATGTTCAATCCACTGAACATATAGCCAAAACCCATCTTTTCCTGAATTCCATATTCTGAATCTCTATCAAGACTCTGACAGAATATACTTCCATTTGATTATGTGAAAATTCTACATTGCTTGATAAATAGTTCTTTCACCTGTAAGTTAATTACTTTGTAGTCAGCCATGGAAGTCTTGCTAATTTGATCATCAAGGATTAAGGCCCTTGGAAAGTTGCATTACTTGATCGCCCCTGAGTCTTCTGCTTGTAGTGTTTCTGTGACTGTCATGGTAAAGTAGGTCTCACTTTGCATCTGAACGCTTAATGCTGAGATAATTTTTTTTTTCTCCTGGAAATAAAAGCAATACTTTGTAACAAATCTTTAGCTTATCAGTTTCTAAAAGTATTGCCTTGGCCTTAGGTCAGTATAAACCTTTCCTTTTCCTAACAACATCATCACTGATCTCTTGTTTTTTTTCTTTCAACATTCTCTGGTGAGCTTATAAGAGTAGGTTCATAGATGTGAAGATTAGCATAGATAAAATAAATCTGCTCTTAATTGAGTGCCAGGAGGCAACAAGTTACTAAGATCTTGTCCAACTGGTATCTTTATACTATAAGTGTTACCTCTGTCAGCTATCTTTCTTAATGAAAAATTTTCACCAAAATTATAGGGGATACTTGAGGAAACTTAATGTGGACACAATTTTAGTAGTAGAGAGTTGTCTTAGACTGGAAAAAAACACTTGATAGAATTAAAGTTTAAAATATAAAATTGTTTGATTTTTTAAAAAATATTTTTTAGTTATAGAAGAATGCAATATCTTAGTGCTAAGGATTGAACCCAGTGTCTCACATGTGTGAGGCAAGTGCTCTGCCACTGAGCCACAACCCCAGCTCCAATGGTTTGCTTTTTAAAACATTTTCATAAAAAAATGTATAAAGAGACTGAAATTATTCTGTAAAGGTTAACTTGGGAAGAAAAAAATGAAAAATGAATAAAATTCAACAATCTTATTCTTTTATATACTGTCATGTTTAGTTTTATGTGTCAAGATGCCATTGTACACAGACGGGCATTCAAACATGATTCTGAATGTTTCTATAAAGAGTATTTAAATGAGATAAACATTTAAATCAGTGGACTTTGAGCAAAGCAGACTGACCTCCACAGAATGGTTGGGTACTATCCAATTTTTAGAAGGCCTGAACAGACCTACCACAACAAAAATGAACTTTGTTGAGCAAGAGTGAATTCTGTGAAGGACACACTTCAGATTTGAGCTAGAACATGGACTCTTGGCTGACTCTCCAGAATGTGGGTCACTGTGCAGATTTTGAACTTGATAGATTTCATAAAAATATAAGTCAGCTAGTTAAAATAAACATCTTTCTATGCACACACACTTCCTATTGGTTCTTTTTTTTTTATGAATTCTCACTTGTAATATTGTCCTATGTCATTTATGAAGTTAAAGGACAGAAAAATAATATGGGTAAATAGAGGGACTCTTGAAAGAAAAAAAATAGTTTCTATTAAACTCTTTGAAAGAAATTTCCCTAATATGAAAGAACAATGTTCAGAATATTTATTAATGATATGTGCTATAATATTATCCTTAAATCCTGTCACTATGATATAGTTTTACCTCTGGAAAAAATGACTACTCAAGTGGTAGAAATTTGTGTAACAAACTCAAACATTAACCAAGCATCAGCCAATGAATCTCACCAGCATACAGACCACCAAAGAATATTTTTTTCTCTTATAAATTCACATCTGCTAACAAAAAATGCATTCATTTTGTAAATAAAAATATCTTTTATAATGTTTCCTGACAGCTACTTACCTTTTCCTTGAAGAAGGGCTCCTCTTTTCATAATCTGGCAACAGGTAATTTAAATCTCTACCTGCTATTTTACTTGTATGTAAATAAACCACTAACTGAAAATTTCTGGGCATTCTTGGGATTTATTTGGTCCAGACTTTCTGGTAATATTGACAGATTTGTCAGCGTTGAATATATTAGATTTAGATTGATATATATATATATATATATATATATATATATATATATATATAATCTTCCCAACTTGTATATTATCCTTTAAAATATCATGCCAGTATGTGTATATGCCATATTTATAGAAACTGGCATGTTAAAAGCGAAAAAAATTCATGGTATTTGCAGGTAAATTAATGGAGTTAAGAGAAGATAATGCTAAGTGAAGATAGCCAATTCCCAAAAAACAAATGCTGAATGTTTTCTCTCATGTAAGGAGGCTGATTCATAGTTGGGTAGGGACAGGGAGCATGGGAGGAATAGACAAACTCTAGATAGGGTAGAGGAGTGGGAGGGGAGGGAAGGGACTTGGGGTTAGAAATGATGGTAGAATGTGATGGACATCATTACCCAAAGTACAGGTAAGAAGACATGAATTGGTGTGAATATACTTTGTATACAATCAGAGATATGAAAAATTTATGCTGTATATGTATAGTATGAATTATAATGCATTTGGCTGTCATATATAAATTAAAAAATTAATAATAAAAAATAACATGCCAGTGAATCAAAAATAAACAATGACTGAATGGTAGGAAAAAAGTTTCATCATACTTGCACCATTCTTAACATTTATTTTCCTAGAACAAAAGCACAAAACAACAAGAAAAAGACTGATTTATTTGATATCCCAGTACCAAGAGACTGAAATAGGAAAATCTGAGCACTATTTTACCTTCAATACCATCCAAGCCCACATATTTTTGTAATAGTATACCTGTGCTATGCCTCTATTTTCTAAAGTCCTCTTAGCTGATAAACACCTAAATAAGAAAAGAAATTCATTATTTAAAACTGTTCATAACACCCCAACCTCCTATGAACATGTGATCTGAACAACACTTGGTGGGTTTAGTTCAACTTCATGGAACACATCAGACACCAACAAATCATTATGATTCATCACCTGTGCTAAAAGCCTATTTGGCCTACTGCAGTTCAATAACAGCTTTGGTTCAAATCATGAAAGACTGTGAATTTGGACTTGGATGTTTCAATATTAGACTTGATGTTTCCTTATGTTAAGAAATCTTTGTTCTCCATTTGAAATACTGAAGAACTAGGTTTATATACAAATGAGTTTATCTTCTTGTTGAGAAAATGTTGGTTTATCTCCCACAAAATTTTATTATTCCTACCAATATTTCCAAGCTTCAGTATTATTTTTCAAATTATGACCCATTATTTCCATAATCCAGAAAAGGAGAAGAAATGATTGATTATATTCTTACAAAAATTGTCTGTGCCCCAAACATGTTTACTTGAAAAACTCCTAGAGAAAATATATATATATAATATTATTTCTTAAAGGGTTATGTTTTAACAGAACAGGTAAGTATTAGGATATATCAAAACAGAATTTAACTTATATGTAGTATATGACCAGATCATCTCAGATGGAAGACCACAGTACCCACTTTGGACTTTGACAATCAATAGATATAAGAGAGCTAAAATTATTGCTACATATGCATATTGTGCATGCAACATGTGATTTTGGAATGCTTTGGAAATATTAATATTTCTTGGAATTACCAAAAATTCCAATTTAGAATGTTGAACAGAATAAAGTGGTCTTGAAACCCTGGTATTTTTGAAGTATGCAGCCATTCTAAAATTACCAGTGTGTACACACACACACACACACACACACACACACTCATTACTTAAAGCAAATGGAAAGGTTTTAAATAATCATTATGAAAGATAGTTTTAGTTCAGATTTTTCCCTCTTAACACTTCAAAATAAGCTTTTTAAATAAAAGTAAGTTTAAAGAAACTCGTAGGATGCCAGTGACTGATACTATATTTTAAATAAAATAATAAAGAGATAGAAAATTGGGAAAAATCTAGCAGTATTAACATGAAAATATCTTTTGGTACTTCCTGATTAGCCATTTACTGTCAACTAAATACACTTAGAACAATTTCATAGAAACTTTTTTAAATTTCAAGAAGGACACAATAAGGGTGCTATATTAAATCAATATTGGAGTGGGGGGATTTACTAGAATTGCAGAGGGATCTCAGCTTCTTATCATCTGTCATCACTCTAGTCCTAAATAAACCTGTAAAGATGGGGTATGCACAAGAAGCCCAGTCTTAGGGTCCCTTTGAACACATTCAAATTAGTTTCATAAGGTATTCCCTGAAATGAATTTTAAATATTTCTTGGTCATTGCTTGCCTCTCCCCATGATGGATGGAAGCTTTTGCTTGATGAAAGTTTCTTTATTTAGTGCTAGCAAAAATATTGCTTCATTTCCCATCTGAAGAATTCTAGTTTGTCTTCTTAGTGGAAAGAGCCCCAGTTTAGTATGATTGATATCAAGAATTGTAAAACCTTGCTAATTTCTCAGAATTCTCACTGTTAAAATTGTGATCAACCTTTAGGAAGTAAAAAAATGACAAATACAATCTAGAGACTAAAATTTGCAAGGCAATGATCTTTGATGGCCTGAAATAGTATCACTGGTTTTAATCACAAAGAAATCAAGTCTTTCTCTGCTTTATCTGCTCTTACTCTCACCTTATGATTTAGTAAAAGGCTAACTCACTGACCTTAGGGGTAGGATGCTGATTATGGGCCCTACCTATTTCAAACAGGCATGGCATATACTTCAAAGGAATCAAGCAAAATGCCTATTCTTTGTTTTTTGTTTTTTTTTTTTTAAGAACTTGTAATTGAACCCAGGAGTGCTCTACCACTGAGCTACATTCCCAACCCTTTTCTTTTTCTTTTCTTTTTTTTTTTTTTTTTTGTGTGTGTGTGTGTGTGTGTGCATTGCTGAAGATTGAACCCAGGGCCTTGTGCATGCAAGGCAAGCACTCTACCAACTGAGTTGTATCCCCAGCCCACATAATACCTATCCTTGTAATCAGGAACTTCAATTGACCTTTCCTCAAAATTGTTTTAAACCACACTTGCATGGCTTAAAACTTGCAAATCTGATATTATGGAAAAATTTCAGAAAGGACAACTTACAAAATCCTATGGCAAGGACACAAAGTACATGACCAAGACTCCCAGAGGTTCGTCTTTGGAGTCAGAGGTAATGGTTTAGGAGACACAGCCATTCTCATATCAGAGGAAATATGCACTGGCTAGAGCCTTCAAGCTGAGAATTCTTAGATATTCTTTCTTCAAGCTCATATATATGACTATCCAATGTACTTTCTGCCTGAGACCCAGAAAATAGGATCTAGAAGACAAAACCAATAAATAATGTTTTCATGCATGTTGAAGTTTTTCATTTTTAAAATAATTTATCTTTGTTGGTTTAAGTTGCCAAACCCACATAAATACACTTATGTACTAGACAAAGGTGCCAAAAACATACACTGGAGAAAAGATAGCCTCTTCAACAAAGGGTGCTTAGAAAACTGGAAATCCATATGGAGCAAAATGAAATTAACCCTTTATCTCTCACCATGCACAAAACTCAACTCAAAGTAGATCAAGGACCTAGGAATTAGACCAGTGATCCTGCACCTAATAGAAGAAAAAGTAGGCCCAAATCTTCTTCATGTTGGATTAGGCTCCTACTTCCACAACAAGACTCCTAAAGTGCAAGAAATAAAATCAAGGATCAATAAATGGGATGGATTCAAACTGAAAAGCTTCTTCTCAGCAAGAAACAATTAGTGAGGTGATTAGAAAGCCTACAGAATGGGAGCAAATTTTTACCACACACACATCAGATAGAGCACTAATCTCCAGGATATATAAAGAACTAAAAAAACTTAACACCAAAAAAACAAACAACCCAGTCAATAAATGGGCTATGGAAATGAGCAGACAATTCAAAGAAGAAATACAATCAATCAACAAAAAAATGAAAAAAAAATTTTCAACATTTCTAGTAATCAGAGAAATGCAGAACAAAACTACTCTCATTCAGTCAAAATGGCAGTTTGAATACAAGCAACAATAAATATTGGTGAGGATGTGGGGGAAAAGTCAGACTTATTCACTGCTGGTGGGACTGCAAATTGCAAGAGTTGTTGCAAATTGGTGTGACAACTCTGGAAAGCAGTATGGAGATTCCTTACAAAACTTGGAATGGAACCACATTTGACACAGCTATCCTACTCCTTGGTTTACACACAAAGCATTCATAAACAGTATATTACAGTGACTCAACAACATCAATGTTTATAGCAGCAAAATTCACAGTAGATAAATTTTGGAACCTAGTTGTTCTTCAAAAGATGAATGGATAGATAGATAGATAGATAGATAGGTAGATAGATAGACCTATGTACATATGCAGTGGAATAATACTCAACATTAAAAGAGAATAAAATTATGGTATTTGAAGCTAAATGGCTGGAGTTGGAGAATATCACACTAAGTGAAGTTATCCAATCCCCAAAAACCAAAGGCAGAATGTTTTCTCTGATAAGTGGATGCTGATCCATAAGTGGGGTTGGCAGGGGAAATGGGAGGTACAGAGGAACTTTGGATAGGGCAAATGGGAGGGAGGGGGAGGAAGGGCCATGGGGGCACAAAGGATGGTAGAATAAGATGAACACCATTATCCTAGGTACACATATGAAGAAACGAATGGTGATTCTACTTTGTGTACAACCAGAGAAATAAAAAATTGTGCTCCATTTGTGTGCTATCAATCAAAATGCATTCTGCTGTTATGTATAACTAATTAAAATAAATGAATAAAATTTAAGAAAAGAAATGAAATTAGCTGACTGCCATTAACAGTTATTTGATTTGAAACACCGCACCTATAGTTTATTAGAGCAAAATGGGCAGAGACCCATTTTGTCCTCTGTTGCTTGCCTTCCTGAAAATTTCATATGCAAATAAACCCAAGGTGTTTAAAAAATTCAGGGAGAAGAATTACTTGAAAAATTAGTTTAAGCAGATGAAAATCTTGTATTCAATTTATGAGCCTAAAACTAAACCAACAGAAAGGAATTCTGAACACTATTCAAAGCTCTTTATGTCACTTTTTACAAGGGACTCAGAAAGTGAGGACAATTCTACATTCTGTGGATCAGCAAATGACCAAGAAGCGATAGAAGATCATTAGTCCAGTGAACATTTGTTCTAAAAGTTTCATCAAATTGAACAGAAGACTAGTAGGGAACATCCCTTGTGCAACTAGCTTCTTAAAGGAGAATGTGTCATCTTAAGGGGAGAAAGCAATATTTCTGTTCCAGAACTTCCTATGATCTTTGATAGCAGGAAAAGATCCAAGAAAGTAAAAAATAATTAAATTAGGGCATTTGGCTCATGTTTATATTTAATTCTATTTCCTTCACATTGTAATAGAGTCTGTTCCCTGCACCAACTTAAGCACTCTTGGCCCTGGTTTTGTCAGGGAAATGAAAATGTTAATTGAATTCAGCCCATGTTAGAAGGTGACAAGGCAGTGAGTGAGAGTCTGGTTCACTAGCTTCAGTACAACTGCTTAGACTCAACATAGCACTTGCTTAAGGAAGTTGTTGCCCAGCAGGCAGTGAGGCACGTCATAAATAACTTCTCTGTTTTATTTGGGAATCTATTGAAAAAAGTTTTATTCTTGCAAATAGTTTGTTCATCTAGACAAACAATAATTCAAACTTCTGTATATATAGTTCCCTTACATTTTCTGAGAACCCTCCCTTTCCTATTAATAAGGAAGAATAGATACACAAACTAAAAAATAGAAATTACTTCTAACAAAATACTTTTTCATATTCTGAGTGTTTTGTGAATTCCACATATTTTCTTTCCTTTGCTCTCATATAATTTACACACTTGGTGGAAGGTAGCACAGGGTTCCATAATATTCATTGTTAGGATGAATCATTGTGGTAAGCCGGTATATTTGAAGCAATACCTTAACAGAAGTTTGATTTTCTCACATCAAAGTTTAAGCAAAATTCAGTGGTTCAATTGTGACTGAACTTGATACTTCAAGTTCACGAATTAATGCTTTTCTTTTCTGGAAAGTAAGTACACAGATGTTTTTGTCCTCATACAATTATCTGTTTTAGGAATCTGTCCTCTTAAAGAACAACCTGAGAAAGGAGTAATGAAGGGGAAAAGTTTCTGAATATAATAACTGTGTGAAATTGAAAAACTATTTTCATTCTAGTTCAAGAAGAAAATATATCTAGAGCAATTTATCTAAGCAAGGTTCTAATACATTTTCCGTATTGGTAGGAAATAAACTGTTTATATCTTATTCAATATCACCAAGTATTTGTATAAAAAAGTCAAAATGCTTTTATTTTTCAGCAAATCATCTTCAGCATCTCTATTTCATTATTTTCTGTCAATGTGATCACGGTAGAATGTGAAGAAAAAATGATGAGAAATTATATTTGACACTCAAAATTTAATTTATTTTTAAGTAATAATTATATGTCCGAGGGAGGGAAGGAAGGAAGAACAAAGGAAGAAATATTGTTAGGTATTTATTTGTACTAACATAATAAACTAAAAATTCATGTGGAGTTGTATCATGAATTAGGTGAGGCATTGACATGCATTGAAATGTTGTACTTATATCATTGTTAAATTTTGTCTGCTAGAAAATACTTAATTAAAGTCTCTCTAGATATTTAAGCTATTCTCTGGCTACTTTCTTCACAATGTTTTTCAAGCTATGGTTTTGTACAGAAACGTAGAGGAAAAAAATGTAAAATATTCATTTTTGAAATATCACTTGTGATGACATAAAGAAAAACTTTCACAATTTCCCTAATTTTATACTGTAATACAGCTTTCTGGGGTGGGGGGGAAACAGTGTCCCTTTGATGAGAAAACGATTGACTGTTGCCAAACTCTTTTGCCATGAAGCCATCTCTTCTATTTGTATGCTTTTCTTAAAATGTCAATTGCCAGAAATGCCAGCAATATACCCAAGTGTACTTATTCCATGTTTTATTGGCGAAGGAGATGATTTTATTTGAGGAGAAAAATAGAAGGAAAAATAGCTGAATGAAACATTTGGAAATGCTAATGAAGAAAATCTGAAAATAATGATGTGATTGGTATAAATATCATCAGTTCCCCATGGTATTTACTGACTTTTTGTAGGAACTAAGTAGTGGAAAACACAGTCTCACATGTATAAAAGCCTGAGCCTCTGAGTTTGGTAAAATCACAAAACAGAATTTGTTTTCAATGTTAAGTAAGTAGTTAAAACAGGGTCACATATGAAAACCTTTGGTTTTGAATGATATGATTCAATGTATTTTGTTTTGTAATTTAATTATGCAACTCTTGTTCTTCTTTCAAAAATGTTCAAGTGATTGTGAAAGAACCTTTCAAATAAACCCTAAGATATCAACATGAAGTTTGAAAACTGGGACACAGGATGCTCATCCTTTTTGTCATGACATTACTCTTTCAAGAGTCCCCTTTGTGTGGAATAAAGTTGTTAGAGGTATTCTTTTAATCCTTACTTTATTCATTTTTTTGTGAAAATAGATATGACTTTGAGTCATATTGCGTATGTGTATAGTGTCTCACTTTGTTCTAGATGATATTTAAGGAAGTTTAGTAAAATAGAAAGCATCCCAAAGGAGAGATGCTGGCTGTGAATAAAGTAGTTTAGATTTTATTTCAACTCAGTCAAACATTAACTATTTAACTTTTTTCCACTAGATAAAATTTAATGTCATTGTCAGTCATATTGGGAAAAATATTGATTGCACACTTTTTTTCTGCAGTGACTAGATTTAGAGATTTCCAAGAAATCAAGAGATTATTAAATCTATTTTATTTGAGATAAGCACAAAGAAGGTGAGTCATTTATAAGAATATAGTTTCAACTTTCCAAAATCCTAATATTTATCTTGCTTTACCTGTAAAGTTATGAAAAAAATATTTGAAAAAAAAATTTTACAATGTGAAAAATTGGTTAAAATATTGTTATTTATGACATGGTATATGTAGTGGTAAAATAATGAAATTCATGTCCATTAGAAACTTATGGTTCAATCTATTTCACAGTCTTACATCTTTTTTTCTCTCTTTCTTTCTCTCTCTCTCTCTCTCTCTCTCTCTCTCTCTATATATATATATATATATATATATATATATATATGGTAAATGTTTATATAGACAATTTTTACTATTTCACTAAAATTATTATGTGATATAAAAAATATATACACACACATGTGTATTCATTTATATGTCAAATTATAGCCTGAAACATCAAAGCTTGTTCAGGACCTATTAAACCTCTTAAAATTACTTTAAAGTGTTAGGCAAAAAGTTAAAGACGGTTTCAATGGAGATCTAGTACATCACTTCTTGGGTTAGGTTTCAATGTATGACATTTTCAAGGACACAAAAAAATCTATAATAAGATGTGAATACCAGCTTTATTTTCAATATTAGTAGATTAGATAACAGCCTCATTATGATGACATAATCAAAACCCATAATATTTTCTCTCAAATCAGTATTAGAATGGTTGGAAATGCCCCTGTAGACTAAGTACTGCCTCACACAGAATCCTCACATGGGAAAGAAGAAAGGATCTAGAATACATCTAGAATGTATCAGGTATATTTAGAAACTAGAATGTATAATATATACTTAGAATCTAAAATATAAACCTATGCTGTGGTTACATTCCTCAAAAATGGAACAAGATGAGGATAAAAAGGAAGACACAATATAGAAAAATAATGAACCCAATTGAGCTATTATTTAATAATTTTGTTTTTAAAATTGTCCTAATAAATAATTTGCTCCTTAATCCCTATTGGTAAGAATTTGAAGAAATTGGAATTCTATTTGTAGAATTTCAAATGGAGCATAGATGACTTTACAAAAGTAGTTACAGTTTAATAGGATTCAGAAGGAACAAAGTGAGAAGTAAGAGTTGGTACATTTTTTTAAATACATTTTATTTAGAACAGGATGTCAACCTGGAGGTTTTTACTAAAGTGTAAAATTACTAAATATTAGATGTCAGATCAAGTTCTAGCACAGATAACTCACTGAATAGGTCAAAATAAAACCCCTCTCTAAAATGCACAAGCCTCAGTGATAAATAGTGGATATGACAGGATGATTTTTGAAGAGGAGTAGATCATGTCCACACTATTTTGAACAGGTTTTCAGTAGGCCCATGTATACAGTGTATTGTGTTTCCCTAGGTCTTTCTTAGCATGGCAGACTGGAGATTAGCTTCAAGTTTAGGTATCTAGAATTAGAATAGAAGTTAGCAAACATTCTCTATAATCAGCTAATAATAAATATTCTAGGCTTTTGCAGGCCACCTGATCTCTGTCACAACTGTTCAACACTGGTTCTATAAGGCAAAAGCAGCCATGGACAACATACAGACAAACCAGCAGTGGACTACTATTTGTGAACCCTCTTTGCTAATCCCTGTTGTAGAAGATAAAGAAAACACCCTTCTAGGTATTTTAGAAGTTGAACTATAGTAGTTTGCTGTGTTACCTAACTCTTTCACAGTTTGTTGCTTTAAAATTTTGAGATGTTAAAGAAGAGATACAGAGAGACCAGTATACAGAGAGACCTAGGTTCATATATTTTAAATATGGCCCAAGCATTCAATTGGGCAATAGAAGAAAGATTTGGTTTGGGGAGAATCATGGGAAAAACCAGTAGCTGAAAAAGGAGTATAGACAGATAGAGAGGAAAATACTCCAGCAGCATGTTATAAAAAAACAAAAAAATACACAATTTACCAAAATGTCAGGAGAGTGAGTCAGCTCTAAACACTTGCCATTCGGAGGTAAAATAAAATAAAATATTTTCTCACCCTTTATTTCTTCCCCTTCACTCTGACTCTGGCAAAATCAGAACTATGGTTAGCAATCTGGAGGTGGAAGGAAAATACAAGTGTTTGGAAGAAAGGTCAACCAGGGCATCTAAAATATTCTGTCACATGGTGTGCAGTTACAAGTCTCTTCAGGTCCTTCAAAATAGCTTCAGAACAAGCAATAAAAAATTCAAATGAACCATATTGAAATATTTTTGATTCTATGAAGTTTATCACTAAAATACCCTTTCTATCATTTACTTGAATTATTTTAATTCTATATTTAGAGCAGGCCAACAACTTTGTGTATATGATTTTCTTGCCCAGCATAAATTAGAAGCTGGGCTTCTAATGGACTCATTTGAAGGTGAAGGTACTGAGCAGTAGTACCGTAAGGTACAAATTACAAGGAAAAATTTTAAAACCTGATATTGTTGATACATTAGCATTAACAAAGAATTAAGAAAGTCTTTAAATGAGCACAAAAGCATTCAATTATGATGGGTTTCAATATTCATATTTATTATGACTGTCAATTGTTTTCTAAAATTATAGATAAGCTATTTTATTTATTTTTATTTTCACTTGGGGAACTGCAGATTTAACTCAGGGATGCTTTACCACTAAGTCACATCCTCAGCTCTATCTATCTATCTATCTATCTATCTATCTATCTATCTATTTTGAGATAGGGTCTCACTGAGTTGCTTAGGGCCTCACTAATTTTCTGAGGCTGGCCTCATACTTGCAGTCACTATGCCTCAGCCTCCTAAGTCACTGGTATCATGGGCACCCACTACCACACCTCACTCAGTTAAACTATTTTAAATAAAATATACAGGAGGAAACATTTTCCAAATGTTCCATTGGCAAAGAGTAATTTACCTTAATTAACATTACAATATGTAGTGGAGAGTTCAATTTCAGAAATATTCCTGATAAGATGTTATTTTATTTAAGATAATAGCCTTTGTATGTTTATTATTTAAAATACAAAAAAATTATATATATATATTATTATATATTATTATATATATTATTATATATATATATATTATTTATATTATATATAAATTATATTATATATATATATTGTAGTTGAACACAACACCTTTATTTTTATTTATTTATTTTTATGTGTTGCTAAGGATCAAACTCAGTGCCTTGCACGTGCTAAGCAAGCACTCTACCGCTGAGCCACAACCCCAGCCTCTGTATTTTATTATTTTTAACTAAACATTTCAGTAAAGATAAACTGAGTGCCTTTAAAGAGAGTTATTTTATGAGTGCTAGAATTGCTTAGCTAGACATCTTTAATCCTTCACACTTTGAGGCTATATCTGTGCACATGGACACAACATAAAGATCTTTGTCATTTTATAGTCAGAGGACTATATAGGAGACAGGAAACTTGAACCTGACTGACTGTTTCAATATGACCCTTTAACAAAATATTGTGTAATATCTTCAGTTTTCTTTTACTTTCAATTAATCATTTTTATATTTCAGCATGGCAATGAGGTGTGGAAAAATGCCAAAGGGCCCAAAATAAATCACCTTGATAACTGGGGCTGCAAACACACATTTCTTCTCTCCCCTGGGTAAGGTGCCTCTCTCTCACAGGCTGAGGTCTTGTTAAACTGATATCTTTCTGAACTATTGTCATCTATGAAGAGTTTGGGCTTTACTAGGAACTTTGGAGTTCTTCTTCCCAAGTCATTTCTGCGTAAATACCAAACTTAGATGAAATCTACCTTATCACTAATAAAATTGGGGGATAATTCAATGACAAAAAGAACTGAAATGATTTCCTTAGTAAAATGATTTATAATGTTGCTCCACTCAGATTGAGTCACCCAATCCTTGCCCAAATAGCAAGGTCAGATTACATCTGTTATTCCAATGGTAGCTGTTCTAAAAAAGTGACTTGCCACAAAAATGGTGACATTACAAGTTGATACCTGTTTCCACATCTTCATGTTTTCTTTTCAGTATGCCATAGGTAACCAACCCCACCAAATAACTGGTACTGAATTTTTGCAAACAATTTTTTTTAGATTCTTAATACATAAAAGTTATGAAGACAGTCATTTAAAACAAAAACATATTTTGTACATTAAAATTTATAATTTTTTCTCCTAAAGTCAATGAATCAGAAAAACAAAAACTTCTTAAATCATTTTTATTCATATAAACAAACTCTTGTGCATTTGTTACTTACATAACTGACCATTGCTTGTTGAATAGAGTAAGCAACAAGCTGATATCCCCCAGCTGTATTTACTGTTTAATTGGGTGCATTAGGTGAACACTTTAATAAAGGACTTGTTGGCTAATTTTAAAGGAGATAAAATGCTCATATGGGAATTTAAAAAGATCAGGGCAGCGATACAACTTTGCTAATCAGTAACAATTATAAGACCTTCAAATATATTTATGCAGATGGCAAGGCAAATGTATGGTGGAATGCACAAAAGCAAATTAACCTTACAGTTTAAGGTAGCTCATCAGTGGTTTCAAAAGTGTTACAATTTGACAGCACACGATTTTCTTTAATTACTACACTATAAATGTTAATATTACCAACAAATGTTTTGGAACCCTTGGTTCATTTCCATAGGGCTCATGGCTTCCAAGGTGCAGGGTTGGGGACCACAGTGTGCTACATATTACCTACAACTGCCCTAAGTTACTTTAATTAGGAAAAAGAACAAAGACCAGCCTGAAACACAGACATACGATGGAAGAACCAAATATGGACAACTAAATTTAACACATGTGAATATTCATAAGGCATTTCACTGACATTTTCCAAGAATTTTAGTCTTTGAAAAATGGAATTTTCATCTAAATGTGCTGGGGAAACTTAGTAAAGGTAAAACTAGGTGCCAGAGGAACTTGGTATAACCTGCTTCACCAGGTCAAGGAGTCTTATATTTGCAAATTGGAAGTCCTTCCTCATCCAAATACATGATCTTAATAAATGTGAACAGGGAACATGGTTTAGAAAGGATGAGACTTCTCTATACAATGTGGGGGGATACCTAGCCTGAGAGTTTTTTCATAATTTGTATGGTTCAAAATCTCTTGACAGTTTTCTGGGTTTTTTTTTTTTTTCTGCTGTACAGTATTTCTGTTAGCAGGTGAAGAAAGTCATCCTCTCAGTACCTCCAGTACCTCGAAAGAAGGAAAAATATACCATTCGATATCTTCACTGTAGGTATGAAGAAAGGCAGGCCTCTTGGGGAGAGAGAAGTGCCAAGGTCACTTCTAGTAAGTTCAGCTTCAGATGAAATTTACTGACATTCTAAAATATGGAATGGTTTTTGATTTTTTTTTCAACTAGGTAAAAATAACTCACCTTATATGCAGAAGGTAATAAGCAACAGCTCTTTAATATTACCTTAAGTAGAAACACAAAGTATTTTTCTGCAAAAAATTTTCTGACAACCTCTTGGAAAATCAGAATATCAAACTATTGTTTCACACAAGAAACAGTGGTTAGTGTCAGGCAAGAGGATCATTCTTATTGAATTTTGGCTATAAATCTCCAGGATAATGCTATTAGGACATTATGTTGAAGTATGCAAATCCCTACCTCAGCCAATGGCACTGTAGAGATTATGTTATTGAATTGGTACGACATCTATGAGTCAAGTCCCTGCAGATTCAGTTGACTAGATTTCTGACAAACTAAAATCCTGTATTCATATCTGAATTATAACAGAGTTTTGGGTAGAATTCACATAGGAGCAATGCTATTGATTTTGTCAAAAACCAGTGAGCCTCCCCATCAGGTTTCTCCCACCAGGATACCCAAGTTTGTGCACTGATACACTGAGTATGAAAAAGGAAACCAGTTTCAGTGCAGGCATAGGCCCCAGGTGTCACCATGGCAACCTCTACACCACTTCAGGCAGTAAGACTTGAGGTAGTATGCTCTGTAATACTCTGCCAGAGGCAATAAAATAGCTTGTTCTTAAAACTTCTTATCCCCCTTTCATCATGCTCCTGTGCCTAGAAAGTAAACACATTGCTTTAGCAGTTAATTCCTATTCAGGTTAAGGTTCTGATTTCCTGGTAAAAGCAGGATATTTACTACTGTAAATATCATTAGAAGTTTAGCTCAGGATGTTGTTCAGAAACATAGCAAGCATGTTCTTGAGTAGCTTGTCAGGAAATGCATCTCACAGCCAAAATAGTCTAAGTGTGACTTTATAACATAATATGCTTCAAGAGGCACACTGGTGTCAACAGAGTTTTTCAACATCAGTGAGTAGACTTCAAGTACATCATGGACCATTTATCTATTCAGTACAAACGCTATTTGTGTGATTTATTCCTTATGTACAGACTTCCATCATGGGCCTCTCTGATTAGTGGGTAATATGGAGGAAACAACGAAAGACTGAGAGAGAAAGAGAAAGAGAACATAAGTTGTGTGGCCCTCAAGTCCTTTATCTCTGAAAAAGGATTCTGATATTTACAAGGTAGTCTTAAGTTTTTATTTCAAAACAATAGCAGTAGTAGAATTGCTACTATGTTGACTTAGTACAAAGAAATGGAAATAATTGAAAACAAATCTAATTGAGCAAAAAGATAATGGATAATTAGTCTGAGACATTTTATGTCTTAATAAAATCGATATATGAGTTTTAATATTATTTTTGTATAAAAGTTCAGGGTTCTATTGAAATCAGTGTGTTGAAATACAACTGTGTCATAAATCGAGCAGTGAATCTATAATTCATATTAGTATTACTTGACCAGTTCAGTTTTCACAGCATGAAGGCAATTGTCAAAAGAAGACTAAAGAATACATAGAAAACATATACTTAATTTCAAGTGTTTGTAATCTAATTATGTATCTAACAAAACTCTACATGTTAAATGGCCTGGCAGTATCTTCTAGTAAAGTTAAAGAAAGAAATTAAGAGTTCAGAGACATAGTGCTAATTGTGGCCTCTCTGATAAGTGGATGTTTGTGCTTCAACACTTGCATCTTATGAATACTGATGATCACATCCACCTGCTTGATATTAATTGAAAAAGTATACTTGGGAAAAAAATAAGACAAAATAAAATTTGGTTAAATAGCTTAGTATTACAGTAGCCTGCTTTGCATAATGACAGTGATGAAATAATTATGAAGCATAAATGTAACATAAAATAATAGGAAATTGTATTAAAAAACAAAATGAATCGTAACTGATCAGTTTAACACAAAGTAATTGTAAGCAAAAGTAATTGTTCTAGAGTATAGTTGATTGGGCACATAACTTTTGAAAGAACAATTTTTTCATAAATACTAAATCTATGTTAAATAAAAATTGCTGAGGCATGGCTTTAACATTTTTAACATAATTAGTTTGACAACTATTATTTTAAAAATCATTGACATTGACAAATTTTTACTGCCAAATTAAATTGAGATGATTTTTTGCATTACTGTTATTACAAGAAATTATTATCATTCAGAAATAGAAATTTTCACAAAAGTCTCAATATACAAGAATAGTTTTATCTTTTTTTATTTTCAATTCTCAGTTATTTAAATAATTTTTTCTATAATGTTTTATATTTAAAACAAAATAGTATACTTTATTTAAAATTTAGAAATACAGTTTAAAAAGGAAAAGAGAAAGTAATCTACATATCAGGTAAACTCATGAATTCCTGATTTGTTTTATTATTTCCAATTCAGTATCTGTTATTCTATTGGATCATTATCTACATTGTCTATTGGGAATGCACACAAGATGAAGATGATTGACACTGAGATGCTGTCCAGCTTTGTCTCACAATAGACTTAATGTGTCCTCACTGTGGCTCTTTTGATATATTCTGGTATTCAGAAATACAAAAGTCACTGATCATCCAGTCCTCTAATTTTCTTATTACATTAAATATTATTTGTAGTATACTGGTAATAATAATAATAATAATGAATCAGGTCTAGTCAAGAACAGTAACCAATCTGCACTTTTGAAAAGAAACTTAAAACAAAGAAATGGCTGTATTAGTGGTAGAAGAAGGTAAACATGTTGGTAAGAGATTGGATGACTTAACTTACCTCAAAAGCCAAGAGTGTTAGATCTCAAACTTGGAGGCATGTTAAAATACGATGCGTAAATTGTGACCTAGAAATTCTGGTGGAGTTAGTCTGAGTGTGCTCCAATCACTGGGATTTTACAATTTCAGGTGCCATCAATGTATTCAGACAGAGAGATAGGCACAATAGGAGGGAGTAATTTTTCACAGCTCAGAAGTTGTTCATTATAATTTCAAAGGGATTAAAATGAGAAAAATATGAAAGAATGAAATAGAATTTGATAACAGGAGCCTTATATGAATTAATTGATTACAGAAAAACTTAAGTGTTTATGGGTCGGAAAATGAAAAGAGGACACATTTTTCAAAAGTCACATTTGAGAAGGCAATAGATATTTAAAAAGGAGGCAAGAATGACAGCTTTCTAAAGGCTTTTTAGTTTAAGGAACAAGAGCAACTGAATAGTGAAAATGCATCTTAATTGCAAAGAATTATCTCATTCTGAAGTAATAGATTTCATGTAGAAGTAACAGAAGAGGAAAGTAAATACTAGAGTAATAGGGAAACTATAATGAGGCCTATTTTGGGTATGGCTTTATATTAAATTGAGTTGTGCTGTCAACTACTGTCAAACAAAGAACAGTTCAAAATATGACAATTTGACTTCATCACTATGTATATTTTCTCAAAAAGAGAGAATGGCAATACAAATAAACATACTTTTAAATGCACTATATATTTTTAAATGCATATTTCAAGATCTAATTTTATATAAAGGGATTTAAATATAATTATATCTTTTGTCTAAAAATAGTAAAAAATGGCATAACAAAAGGGCAGTTGAGGATTAAATTCTATGAATCACACATTTATTTAATATATTTTAAAAATGTGAAAGCCCATTTCAGTAAGAAAAGTATAAACCATTTAACAATGATGTTATCTCTGTAGAAAAAGATAGCAGTATGCTTATTTCTCATATAATATAAAATGTGGTGCTGATGAATAAAAGTATTATTAAATATAGAAAAAGCATAGTAACAGAAACTCAAGAAGACTACTTTTGTAAAATGGGGCAGGGAAAAGCATCTTAACCCATACTAGAAACCCAGATGCTATCAGGAAAAAAATATATATATATAATGAAATATTTGCAATGTTTGAGGTAAAATGTACCATCAAATTTATCAAAGATGTCATAGATCTTATAAAAATATTTAAAATAAAAATGTGTGTGAAATTTTAAAATATCAAGTTTTATAAAGGTTGCACTATGATAGCGCAACTCAATTCAAAATAAGGGATCCAAAGAATATGAATAGAAAATTCCCAGAAACTGTAATAAAAGGAAATAAAATCAACTTGTACTCACCATAGCTCTCTTTTCTTCATACACTGAAAGGTAGCCATAACATCAGGTCCTTTCAAATACTCCATTATTTTGCAAAATCTCAAAATTTCTTTTGCCATGTAAAATAGCATCTTCAGTTGTTTCGGGGATTAGAACATATGCTTCTGTGAGGATAGAATTATTTTTCTTTTTACCACAGTGCTAGAATAAGGGAATTCTACCTACTTAATATGTAATATTGAGAAACTCAACAGATTTGGATAATCAGTCTCATTAGCAATGTAAACTTGGTGTTAAATCCTTGTTCTCCAAACTCTGGAGGGGACAGGTTCAGAGACTTAAAGGTAGTTATGTTTTTTTTCCTATTGGAGTTCTTTGTATCACCTTCTCTGAGTTATTCACATCCACAAATTATTTTCTTTTTTATCTCTGCCAATTTTATATTCAATGTTTTAATAAGAATAAATTCTCCCTGTTATTTAGATACGTGATCTCACTGTTTCCTATTTGATATCCTTGTAAATATTAATCTAATGGTAACCTGGGATGTCTATTGATAGATGGGTCTTGTAAAATTTATTTTTTTCTTTTTTCTTTTTAATCTTGGTCTATTATGATATTTTTTCTTTCTTTATAAAGATTAAAAAACTTTAATGTATATGTCTTCGATTCTCAATTCCTGTGAAATTCATTAATTCCTTCTAATTTGCAGATTGTGAATAAAATTTTTTATCAGTTATGATTAGTGACTTCATCTACTTCATCCCTTTATTTAAAAATATGCATCTACTGAGATTATTTCTCACATATTTAGCATATATCTTGTAGTAGATTACCTTGTCTTCATGTAGGATAACAGTGTCATGACTCTTGCATCATGTGTTCACCAAAATATTTACCTAATTAATTTTTTTGGATTGTAATATTAATTAGTGTCCTGGTCTTCCTGACCCCAGGAAGAGAAAAAAACTTCATTGTCCCCAATTGCTAAGGTGAATCAGTATATATAAACATCAGGTATTGAGGGTCAAGGAAGCTTCTTGAGATTCCGAAGAGCTTGAAAGGGAACCTTCTACAGCACAAAAATAGAAACAGTTTGCCTCCATCTCTTGTTTCACTCAGATTGTCCCTCAGACCTAAGTGAGCCTGAGTCATTCAAGTAAGAAAAACTGCAACTACTGCAAATGACCTAAGTAACTCAGGTTTCAAACTGGAATATCAACTAGAGCAAATAAAGGCAAACTCGAGGAAAAAAAAAAAAACTTGTAAAGTGCACGCTTGTGCACACACATACACACACAACCTCAAAATAAAATAATACTAATAAATACTACTACTAATAATAAAAATACAATCTAATAGGCAGCATTCTTAAGACCTCCTGCTTTCCTATATCAACCACTGGGTCAGGACACTGTGTACAACACATATCCAGTTATGTGTTGGCATCAACTTCTGCAAAAAATACCAAGGTCTTTCATGTATTCAGCTTCCTGAAGCCCCCCAAATCCTTTGCATCAGTAATGAAAAATGGATTGAAGGGGGAAATGGAGAAGAGTATCATTGAGTTACTTTGTTCACAGAGTCCCTTGTCTTATGCTGATCCTTGGAATCCACATTCATGAAGTACTTACCACTTGTCAAGTTAAGGCAGGGTCCTTGTTAAAATTAACACCGCAGTGGTCAATGCAAAAAAAAAAAAAAATTCTGTTTATCAACTTGAACATGTATGCTTGGGAAAAATTAATAGTATCTACCTACAGGGCTCTTATAAATATTAAATACCTATATGTGCATACATCAGTTTCTGGCAAATATTATGTAGTTATAAAGGTGTTTGCTGTTATTACTATTAAGATAGTTTATTCTCAAAAACAAATATATGTAGTAATTGTTTTAGCACAACTTTTACTGTTCTAAATAGAAAACTTGGAGATAAGTATTTAATGAAAATTCAAGTAATAATTGGATGTGAAGCCTTAAGTTTGAACTCACAATTTAAGAATGTAAAGTGCATGCTCATGAATGGAAGCTGGCAAGTGAGCCCATGCTCATTTGCCATTTACTAATAAATAGGATTTATCTGCAGATGTGGTCAAATTACCTATTGATGAAGGAATTAACATCAAGAAATTTGAGGAAATTTAATATATTTGTTAAAACTTTTAAAATATTGCATATTTAAGAAACAAAAATAATTATTTCAGAATTTTTCATAAGAAGAATTAAAGAATTAGTCCCTCTTGTATCATCACACGAGAGACCTCCTACCTCTAAGCATTTGCATCATCCTGTATTGACTAACCCTCAGGTGAAGTTTTGACTCACACTTCATAATAATACTAACAAAATTATGGCCACTTTTTGGGCTTTATCCCTGAATATGCAGCCTAATCTATAAAACTTGTCTTTTTCAAAAAAGGTGAACAACTTAAGGCCATTGCACCAGAATTTCTCAAAATTTACTTATTTGAGAAAGAACAAAATTGGTTGTTTTCCGTATCTTCTTTGATTTCAGAGTTTGAATTGTTCTAAGTGTGCATGTTTGTTATTCTTAACCCATGTATTGTTCTTGATGAGAATTACAGATTGCACTGTGACTATGGCCTATCCACTTAATATTTAAGGATGAATTCTAAATTTAGAAAAAAATCAGATACTAATGCCACTTACATATATGTAAATAGACATACAAAATGCATCCAAGCTTATATTAAAGAAAAAATCTTAAGGAAATACTTATATGCCTTTGCAAAACAATTTAGTTACATAATTTTATAAATGTATACCAACTAAAATAAAACTTGGTAGAGCCAGAGAGCAAAAATAATAGAATAAAAAACTAAACCATTTTTTCATCATGAAAATAAGCACATATAAAAAATGTTACACCATGGATCCTGGGCAAATCCAATTTTTTCACTTATATATTTATTAAATGGTAATGATTTAATATAAATACATTTATTACTGAACACTATTAAAATGACAAATTAATACAAATTTCATTGCAGATTTTCTCTACTATGTGAAAATAATTCTATGTAAAACAATAATGGTCAAATATTATTAAAAATGAATGAAATCTTATATAATATTGATTAATTAAGAGTTTATGTTCTTTGTTATTTTTAAATTGAGAGGGCTTTTTTCAAACAATGAAAAAAAATTTTGTTTCTCTTCTACCATTCAGATTTAACTGAATACCTATTTTTAGAACTCCTCATCAGATATACTCACCATGATTAGGGTAATTGATTTATAAATTGAGAGTGAAAATTAATGAGATGGGAATATTGAGGGACTGACAAAAAGAAGACCATCATTTCTCCATATTCAGTTTCTGCATCTGCAGTTTGAACCAACCATTGCTTGAAAATATTTAGGAAAAAATAAACTGATGGTACTGAACATAAAACTTTTTTTCTTGTCATTATTTCCCCAAATAATACAATACAACATCTATTTACACAGCATTTACAATATGTTACATATTATAAATAATTTGGAGATTATTTAAAGTACATGAGAAAATGTGCACAGGTTATGTGCAAGAACTGCTGTTTTAACTAAGAGGCTTGAGCATGCAAGGATTTAGGTACTCATGAAGGAGCCTGTAGTCAGTTCCTCACAGATGCCAAGGGATGACTGCATGTGCAAGGGAAGATATAATAGAAATCAGAACTGCTTTAAGGCAGTAATAGAGAAAGAAATTTTATAAAACCCAGTCATTATAAAATATAATAAAATATATTTATGTCAATGTCTTCCCAGAACCTTTCTCTCTCAGTTACCTGGGTACCTGTCACTGAAAGCCATTCTCATATCATTTTTTATTCTAAAATGTCTTGTCAGATAAATATAAAATGTCTCAAGATAATATAAAGTTATCCTAGACATCTCCTTATTTTCATGAGATAATTATTTAAATGGGACAAACAACTTGTTTTAGAAAAAGCCTAAGATTAAAATTATATTTTTATTCCATTCCTATCAATATTCTGGAAATCTTTTCTAAGGTTTTGATTGTAAGAGTTGAATTGTTTCATTGTAATATTAAGGTTGTGGTATAGTAATAAAAATTAAAGCTTTGCTTTATTCCATTTTATATGTAAAGATATATAAACTTTTAAAGGTATATTTTTCTCTATTACAGTACTATCATTCAGGGAAAAAATTAGCAAATACTTATTTATATGCTTTAAAGAAATCCTTCACTGAGTAATAGTGTGAAGTGGCTTATATACAAAGATTGACCAGAAACCTCCTTAAAATAACACATATATCATTTTGATTCATTTACAGTTTTACCATGCATTAACACTTTGCACAAACAAGTAGTTGAATTCAGATACACTTATAAAAATAAACTTAGACTCCCAGAAAGGCTATACCACACACAAAACCCATTTATGTTTCATTTCTCCTGTAAGTGCTGCATGTCCCCTCCATATCTTAGACTATTAGAGAGATTCCTTTTCTCTCTTTCTTCCATTTAATTACAAAGTTGCCTTAGCGCTCATCAAAAGCTCTTATTTTAGTAGATTTTTAATGTGTTCAATCTTATGTTTACTGAATACTTCTATATCTACTAGCAATTTGTCATGTGTTAACTATGCTCATATTTCTTGTAGGACAATTTTGGGTTTTGTTACTGTAATGGTTATGAAATCATATAGTTTTTGATTGTACTTTTCCAAAACCATTTTAGTCATTAGCCTCGATAAGATAATTTTAGACCCTAAATTTACACATTGCAAGTTATTCAGTAGTGCACATTGAGTTGTAGCAGAAATGTTTGTTAGCCATTACAGGCTACATAATGAGGAATAATTGTGACTCTACAGTCAACCCCGATAGACATTCTTTGTAAATATGAAAACCCCATTATATGGGCTGTATGAGCATTTCTATAGTAAATTTCTTATGGACCTTACCAAATAAGAATTATGGAATAATTAATTTTGATCTTTTTTTTTTTTGTTTTACTAAAACACAGAAGAAAATTTCGTTAGTTAAAAGCTGTTTAAATTTTATTCATTTATTCATTCAACAATTATTTATTGAATACAATTTTGGGCAAAAAATAGTCTCAAAATATGAATATGGATATTGTGTAAATTACACCACAGGGAGTTGCTCTCATTGAACTTGGGAAAAGGGAGGAGAAACAGACAATAAACAAGTAAAATAGTTTTATATAGTCTTTTCAAACTGATGTAATGCACACTATTAAAAATAAAAATTATGTAGGGGCAACTTTAATTTGAACAGGGAAGAAACTTCTGAGAATATGCTATTTGAACAGGGGATACAGTAATAATTTGAAGTATAAAGTATAAAAAAGGTAAGCAAAATCAAATTATATTTTAAGGTTTGATGAGATGGTACTTTGGATAGGGAGAATAGAACATAAAATTTCAAAACTAAAATTTGAATGTGATTAATTTTTTTTCTGGTGTCATTTAATTTTTCTCACATGATTAATTTTTTCTCATGTAATCAGTTTTTTTCTTTGAATTTTAAGCTGATTGGATTACCTTACAGATAAACTTCATTTCAATATTTAGTTTATCTGATTGCTTTTACATGGGCCATGCTCGGCTCATGTTTTGAATACAGAGGCTGTTCCCTGTGTTGACAAGTACAGTGTGTGCCATCAGAATATCTAAGATTTCTTTTTTATACCAATAATATAATCTAATTGTCCAATTTCAGTTATATTACTTTATATCTAGTATTCATAAAGTTTTCCAAAACAAAATTGGCTGTCATGGTCTTAAATACATTGACAAAACAAGAACTTACACAAATAATTGTAGTCTTTTCTTAAAATATACCTACAAGTATCTTCAACATGGTCCTACAATAAACAATGTTATGGTTACATATTAGGTGTCTTTCAAAAGCCCAAGTGTGAAAATATTTTCAAAAGAAAGTTTAGAGGTGAAATGATTGGGTAGTGAGAAGTTCAATTGATCAGTGAATTAATCCACTGAGAGGGGACAGGGGTTAACTGGATGGTGACTGTAGGCAGGTATTGTGTGACTGGAAGAGGGAGGTCACTGAGGTTTCTGAGGTTATGCTTTTTAAGTATTTATTTTGTCTCTCCTTGCTTCCTGGTGACCATGTTCTGAGCTACTTTCCTACACCACACTCTTCTACTTCACCTGGTCCCAGAGCAATTGAGCCAACTGTCTAGGACTGAGACCTGTAAAATTGTGCCAAATAAACTTTTTACCTCTAAAATTGTTCTTGTCAGGTCTTTTGGTCACAGTGGTGAAATAACTGACAAAACACAAAAGGAATTATTAAAAAAAAACATTCAAATTAAGGATCAATGCATGAGGACTTGGGTAAGTACCCCAAGACTGCAGGGGGATATTCACATGCACTCAAATGCCATGGTGGATCATACCAAATAAGAAGTAGAGATTTACCAATAAAAGTATTTTTAATATGATAAAAATAATTCAACAATTTGTTCTGTAAGTTTGATAATTTTAACTAACAAAATTATCATAAGTACATAGGAAAGGATTTTATACATTTGTTAATACATTAAGCAAATTACTTTGTTGATATATTACCATGTGTTTCATAATTAACATACATGAATTTTGTATATCAAGTCTTGAGTTTATAGCTATTTTTATTTATTTATTTTTATTAGTTGTTCAAAACATTACAAAGCTCTTGACATATCATATTTCATACATTTGATTCAAGCAGATAATGAACTCCCATTTTTACCCCGTATACATATTGCAGATTCACATCGGTTACACATCTACTGTCTCTTTGGATTACATTGGTCTCCACTGGTCAATTACTTTTACTTTGATTCAAACCTGAGGTACTCGAAAAAAGAAAGAAAGAAAGAAAAAAGACTATTTTGAGTCTTTTATAACCAAATAGCTAAACTTCACATTTGAATCCTCTATACTGTCATCTTAGTTGTGGGAAAACAGTTTTTAAATTGAGCTTTAAAGACTATCTAATATATTTTAAAATATTACTTTTTTTTTTTCAAGCATCAGAGGAAAGGAAGTGGAACAAATTATCCAGTTAGCTAAAGATTTCAAGTTCATTTTAGGTTCAATCACTGAAGTCAATTGCATTTGGAATTTTTAGATGTAATTCTTTCGGCAAATTTCAGATCCCAGGTGGTATCAAATACAGTATTATAGATCCAAAGCTTTTTGTTATAGAGGACTTGCAGCATTAATAGGCTGACACTGTTTGGATAACCTCAATCATTCATAAGCCTTTTAAAATACCTTTTATCATTTCAGAATCTAATAAACTAACAGAATTCAATTTTCATGTTACTTGAGTCTTTGAATCTGTTACCAAAATTCTGACATCCATTAGCCATTGTCTAAATTAGGTGACTGCTGTGGTAAAGAATAAGCCATAGCACATTATCTCCTTGCAAATATAATATAAATAACAGCTGGAGATTTTCTTTTCCTTTTTCTCATCCTGATTGACATAAACTAGCAGCTGTAGTTTCTCATTTTGTGAATAAGATTTTTGGCAGGTTCCGGAAAAAGTGCACTTTTCTAAACATTTTCTTATAATGCAAAGAAGTAGAAATCAACAGCTTATCTGAATTTCAACCATTTAAATTTTTTCCATTATAATTAATTCAGTCATTTATTTTAATGTTTGTTTGTGATACTTCTGTATATCTCCTTATGCCTCACTTATCTTTAAGAAAAAGACTACACTAAAGTGGTTTCATACAAAAATGACTTTAGATATGCCACAATATAAGATTTTAAAAAAAAACATAAAATACTTGGGAGCTGTAGTAAAATTGAATTGAATGTTCTTTGAATAGAAAGACCTGGAAAAATTTACACAGCAAATTATTAATTTCTCACTTATTTTAGAGTAAAATTTTCTAAAATCCTTTATAATGATTAGAGCATATTTGCTTCTATCACTATACACATACCTAAACCTTATCTTTTAGCTAGAAACCTGAAAAAGTTGAGCATGATATACATAGATCACTGTATTAAAGATCTCTTCATCTACATGTTTATGTAAACAATGTGCAACACACTTAAAAATGATCAAGTGTCCAGTATTTTTAGAGGTAAAAAATTACATTAATTAAAATATAATTGTTTCTTCTAATTCTTTCACTCTCCTTCCTCTCTCTTTCTCTATTTCAATAATGCTCCTAACACAATGATCCATGCCTGTAGGGAGTGTCTCACTGACTTAACTAAGAAACTTTAGACATAATCAAGCCACAAAAGACTCAGACTGTCATTCCAGCTTTTCACTATAATTGATCCCTCTATACACAATTCAGCCTCAGCTAGAAAAGAAGCATGACATAAGCAAAAGCAAAAGAAATCTATAAGGATTATCAACTCTGGGAATTAATATTTTATTTTGTTTTAACTGATTATTAGGGGTGAGAAAAAAAGCAGGAATTTTATTGTTAAATGTGCAATATCTAAAGAAAGAAACAAGATGTGCTATAGATTCCATATTGAAAACCCCTCAAAGTACATGTGTTAAAGCTTTAGTCTTCCAGATGGCACACCTGGGAGATGCTGCAGAACTTCAAGAGGTAAGGGCTTGTAGAAAATCCTTAGTCATATGTCACATAAATTTAATTAGTAATATATACTTTTCTCTCTCTAGTCTAACCAAACCAATGTATATCATTCCCTGCAAATTGTTTTATTACATTATCCTTTGTCTATATTCTTTTTAATATGTGTCTGCCACTCTGCCACTTAAAAATGTATCAATTATATAAAATATCTAATAGTTTTCCAGCAATATAGTATTAGTAACTACTATTTCTTTATAGTATTAGTAACTACTATTTATTTCTTTAAGTATGCCTACGTTATAATAGGACTTAGCAATATTGAGGATTGTAAAATGTGCAGCTCCCCACTGTTATTACATTTTTCCCCAAAACCCAGAGTGAGCACATGTTTTGTTTTGAGAATCTAGCAGTCATTGTTCCCTTAACATTCAAAAGCACATTTAGCTTTATCACATACCATTTTTGGCAATAACACATGGTCTTTTGCCTTACCTAACTTTAGATAGCTTAAGTTAATATTACAACCTAATATTCAGACTTTGGTATTTTGACTAAAATGTGTGGTTGAAATTCTAACTTTGAAAAATTTTAACTTGCCAAACTTCAATTATCTCCCACATTAATCATGTGTTAAATGAAGGTGATCATAGTATTTTTTTCATAGTGTTTTTGAAATAAATTAATAAGAGTCATGATTGTAAAAGATCAAGCACAAGGTGAAAAAATATCAGAAAACTTTTATAAAGAAGCACATCAAAATCTCACAGAAAGAATTCAAGTTTTTACTATGTTTTTAGTCTTTGTTTTCTAAAAGAAAATTGTTGAAAAGAATGTAATAAATAGGTATACAATCTAGCAGAATAGACAGATGCATAAAGAGCTACCTGATATGCAAAATAAATGCTATATTTAAACTACTAAAAATATTGATGAAAATATAGAGGAGAAAGGTTAGAATCTTTCCAGAGAAGAGGAAGTTTAAAGAATTTTCCCTTAAAGGAGGTAATTTTATTTAGTATTTTTAATAATCACTTGTATTGTAGTAGTATGAAATCGAACAGTCACAAAGGCTCCTCTAGTCATAGAAAAAAGAAAGAGAGCACATAGTTAATAGGATACATGAGATTAAGGATGATCAAGCTCTCCAGAGGGATTTGAGTACAAGGTAAATAACTACAGTGGAAGAGGAGATTTAAATTCCAGCGTGCTCGTATTTGATTGATGGACTAACAGGAATAGACTTTTAACTTCAGTGCAATGGAGTGTTATCAAGACATACACCACATTTTATAGAAACCCATTTTATTATGCTTTTATTTCAATTTTCACAATTTCTTGTTATTTTAAAACATAGTAATCTATTTTTTGATATTCACTGATGTGGTGCATAGTTTCTAATCATCAACACTATTGCCTTTTTGTTCCACATTATTTTTTTTTTTCATGAAGGGCCATCTTTTTCATTTTTCCCAGAGGTTTAGCAGCATCTCTGGCCTCTACCTAAAAACACCAATAGCCCCTTTTACCTCACTGTAGCCAAATTGTCCATGAGGGATAAAATAGTCCCCATTATAGAACTACTGTGCTTGAGAAACACCACTGGAATGAAATCATTCATGAAAATATGACTCCTAACACACACACACACACACACACACACACACACACACACACACAGGTAGATACCTGGTTGAAGTAAATAAATATCTACACATGCATATGTACATATATATATCATTAGAAACACACAGGTGAGTTGAAAACTCTCTGATGTTTTTCTTCTCAAAAGATATTTTAACAGTAGATATTTTAAATATTTTATTCTATATTTGAGCATGAAAATTCTGCTACCAATTTACTCAGAAAGTTTTATGCATGACATAGTTGGTGAAGAAATTTAGTTGTATGAGAAGATTCATAATCATACAATTAAACATTATGCTTAAAGTTTAAAATGAAGTATAAAGTCAAATAACTAAAGTTCAGGTTTAAACTGAAGTTCAAAAGTAAGTTTTAGTAATACATACATTATTTATACCTGGCCATTTCTCTAAAGGAGGGAGAAAAATGCACATAGAATGATAAATAACTTAAAATGCAGAATGAAGCTGACTTAGGACAGAGAACACACAAGGAATTCAGTCTCCTGGGAAACCAGAAAACTGTTGGCACATCAGAGTGTTTTTTTTTTTTTCTGGAAAACTCCATATAACATGTGAATTATAGTAGTGAAAGCAGATTGCACTGTGGCTTGTCATATTGTTATGTGTCATAAAACAAACTACAAGTAATACATAACATCTTAACAACAACGTACTTCATAAAAGGCAAATTTTAAAAACAAACTTTGATTTCAGAATAGAGAAAATATAAGTTTGCATTTAAGTTTATTATGGTGTGTAATATTTTATAAAATTAAATGAGAAAGCAGAGAATATTCTTGAACAATTTGTTACATTTCTCTGTGTGTGTGTGTGTGTGTGTGTGTGTGTGTTATGGCAGAACTTTTGGAACACATCAAACTGCTCTGTTTGTAAATAGCTCAGAATTTCAAGCAGGATTCTTAAATACATGTGAGTGTGTGTGTGTGTGTGTGTGTGTGTGTGCACGTGTAATTTTTGTTCTATCATTTTATTACCCAGAATATCATCCTGAAATTATTTTGTATAAAAAAGTCCAGCTATTGCACTCATATAAAGTTCTCTTGTTCATTTCAGCACTCATATCTCATATCTAGTTTGATTTTTTGATCTACCATTAATTCTCTGTTCTCGAGTGTTTGTTTGATAAAGTTTCCTGGTGCCCCAGGAGAGTGTAGTATAAAGTTAGATCATCAGATGTCTGAGTCTTTTGTCAATGATGGTTGGAGGAGAGCTTATCATATTTCTCAGAAAAGGAAATTGATATTGCACTGCATATCAGTAACTTTTTCGCCCTCTATGGGATTGGCAAATAGCCAGTGAAACACTCAGTGTGGTTTTCTATTGATCATTCTGTGGCTTTCAGAACAGTAGACATTTCTGTCTCTGAAACAGTATGATTCTGTTGTTAAGATAGTAAATCTCTTATAGTCTAATAAATATGAATATGAGTTTTAAAAATTAACACTGAAACAATAGGGTCATGGCTTTAAATCTTAGAAAAAAAATCTATTACAGGTGAGGATTGATGTAAATAGCACACTTTCTTCCTAATTATTTCATTTAATAAAAAGCACACTATTACAGCTATTTACTTAATTTTTTGGGATTCTGGATTCTATATTAGGCAATAGCAACCAATTGGGGTAGGTGGATATATCAGGCATGGTACTCTACTCTTTCTAATATTTGAATTTTTTTATTTTTTGTGTTTGAACATTCCTTCTTCATTGGTTGGGTTTTCCATCATCTGGTTATGACGTTATAAAAACTTACTAATCTTTCAAGAGCCACTTCAAACTCTTCTGGGGGTAAAAGGTGCCGAAAAATGTTAGTGTGTTCAAGAACAAACAGTATTCAAAAATCAGTTTGTTCTAGATTTGAGAAAATATATATAAAAAAGAAAAATACATTTTATATAGGGTTGCGAACTGTAGTATCAAAAGAAAATAATACCTGGTTCTTTGTACAAGTTTAATCACAGGAGCATTTTGTGCATAGTTGAGAGAAAAGCCAGTAAACATTAGGTTATCTCCAAGGAAGAAAAACACAGGTAAAAAAAAATTAGGATAAGACAAAAACATGAAAAACGCTAGTCATAATACAGCATTTCGGTAACAAGGATGTGAATGTTTATGTATAAGCAATGTGCAGAATTCTGCAGTAGAGATGAAATTAGTGATGGGATTTGAACATCTACTGACCTCCAAAAGAAGAAATGTTAGATACCTGGTTGAAGTAAATAAAGAAACAAGATAGGATGTGTTTTAAACATAATTGTAAATGCAATTAAAAAAAAATGTTTGGAGACTTTCAGAACCCTCAGGAGCTGCTTCTCCATTAGCTTGAGCAGGTATGATGAGATATCACATAGTTACCTTTCCACATGACTGTATTAATTCCCCTAGTTAGTTGTATTATTATGTGGGGGAACTGTGAGAAGGGAAAAATTGGAAATCACTCTTTTGGTGTCCTGTGTCAGTTTGTTTGTGGTAGAAGCTAGAAGTCTGTTAGAACTTGTAGAGGTGAATTTAGCTGGACCAGTGACAAGAATGGAAAGAAAGAAGGATCACAGACTACAGGTGCTCTTTCTAGACCTTCAGGATATATTCTTTGTTCCGGAGCACCGCCTGTAAAGTCAGAGTAAATCATTTAACTGATTAACAATAAAAGAAAAAGGTACCTATCGATTGCTTACAGACAATAAGCAATAGAAAACGAAGATTTTTTAAGGTGAGGGGACCTATTAAAGAGTAATAATTTTTTCCTCTTAGGTAAGAACTAAAATTAGGGTAATCAAATGCAGATTTTGATTTCTGTTAATAGCCAAAAAACGAAAAAAAAAAAAACTTCTCATATAAAGTAAAGATGATCCTCTGAAATATTCTTTTATGTGCTTTTTAACACAAAATGGCCTTGGATAATGGGTGTTAAGACACAGTGAAGGGTGCTTTCCTTCTGCTTAGTGTCAATTCAGAAATATTTTCACTTTTCTTATGAGAATGAATAAACAGCATTATAGCATGCAGCTAAGTAAGAGAGTTTAATGGAGAGTTTCATTGAATGTAGTTGGAAAGAGTTGTCATATTTTACTCCCTTATTTTAAAGATAAGGAATTTGAAACTCAATGGAATTATAATTATTGTGTTGATAAGAAAAACATGAAAACAGGATATTGCCATCCCTTATACCTTACCTTTGCATGTACCTCTTCCTTTCTTCTCCCTTGCTAAAGAAAACCAGTCTATTCAAATCTTATTCTCTTCCAACTTCACTCTTAAAGTTGAATTTCTGTTCCTTAAGAAAATTAGGGTTGAAATACATTATTTTCCTAAGGCACATTGCAATAAGAACTTATTAAGAACTTTTATGTGTTTCAGTGAATTCTGAAGAACACTCATGAAAATAAAATAATATATGGTTTGAATTTTAATGTTGGAACTTTTAATTACATTAAGCAGATGTGCTACGTTTATACTTCGTAACATTTATTCATATCATAATGTGAATATATGATTATAATAGCCCAAACTTAGCATAAAAACATTCTGCAGTTCGTTCAGTGGTTTGTAAACGAAAAGCTATGTTAGTGTGGACTAATATAGTGGTGGTTGGTAGTGATTAAAGATCATATTCCACCACTGTCTCCATTGTAACCTTCTGGCAGCATTTTAAGAGCTCCTTTTCTCTGTCTAGACACATTTAAAGGTGTTCAATTGCTTCAAGGTCACTCTCAAACTTCTGCACGATTTCAATAGAAATTATTTTGTGCATGACTATATGAATTATAGACTCTGCATTTGTCTTTATTTGTCAACATTAAATTTCTTATCTCTTGTTAGATCATTGGCAGAACAAATGAAACCTTCATTCTTTTCTGTATGAGCTGTTTATATATATATTTTTTCCTCCTCCATGCTACTTCCAGATCAGGGTAGCAGATTTGGTGCAATTATTTAGACTAGGATTTTGTTTTGTCTCAGGAAATAGATATTAGGGGAAGGTTACAAATAATACTCTCCTTTTATAAATTGCCATACTATTCAATAAACTGAAATTATATCTGAGTTTTTATACCTCCAATTTACAAAGCAATTAGTTGGATCCTTACATTTTTACCTCAAGCTCAATGCTTTGCATGTGCAAGTATACAAATCATTAAAAGGATTTATGTTTTGGATATGAGGTGTCCCCAAAAAGCTCATGTATGAGACAATGTAAGAAGGTTCACAGCACAAATGATGGGATTGTGGAAGTCTTAACCCAATTGGTAAATCAATCCCTGATGGGATTAACTAAGTGGCAACAAGAGGCAGGTGGGGTGTGGCTGGAGGAAGTGGTTAATTGGGGGTATGGTTATGGGGTATATATTTTGTACCTGGAGCTGGAGTCTCTCTCCTTCTGCTTCCTGATGTGAGCTGCTTCCACTGCCACACTCTCTCCCTCCATGATGTTCAGCCTCACCTGGAGCCCTGAGGAATGGAGCCAGCCTTCCATGGATTAAGACCTCTGAAACTGTACGCCCTCAAATAAACTTTGCCCCCTTAGAGTTGTTCTGGTCATATCCTTTATTCACAGCAGCAAAAAAAGCTGACTAAAACAAAGGATAACTTTCCAATACTTCTTCTCAGTATGATTATGATTGAACACAGTAATAGAAGAGGAACCACTTTTCACATGACTATATTTGAAACAAATTTATCAATGCCTATTTTATATTGGAGTTTATATTAGACACATTAGAAACTTCTACTTTTATCAGCACTTTCTACATCAAGACATTCAATTAGAAGATTTTACTTTTTTCTAATATTTTAATTACACATATAACATTAAAATATACAATTTTGATAAAATTACAAAATTTCACTGAATTTATTTATAAAAGATCAATATGGAGATTCTATATTGTTAAATATTTTTATGTATTTTCCCATTTTGAAAAACCTTTATATTATTCCTATTTTTTAAATATTTTTTTCAGTTATACATTGACACAATATTTTTATTTATTTTTTATTGATTATTATGTGGTGCTGAGGATCGAACCCAGTGCCTCATCTGTAGGAGGCAAGCACTCTGCTACTGAACCATAACACCAGCCCTACCTAGATTGCTCTTATTTGTGACAACTTACATTTGAAAAATGAAATTCAAAATAAGATAAATTTCATTAAATATTATTTCTGTTATTGTAGAGTTAACTATATTATGGTAGAAAAAGGAAGCAGAGAATGGAAGCTTACTATTATCAGAAATAAATGTAAGAGGCATATTTAATAGTAATCCCAAATCGGCCAGCTATAATATGTTTAAATAAATTTGATGCTGATAATGATTATTTATATACCCCAAACTTCAGACAAAAATTACTTCAGTGGAATTTTTTCTAACTGATAAAAATGCTATAAATTGTTTCCAAAAATGTATAGTTCTGGGATGATCTACATCAGTTTCTTCTCCAAAAAATGTTAGGCACGTCTTATAAAATTTCGTAAAGAGTTTCCTGAAAGAAATTAATGCTGAAACGAATCATTTGTAAATGTAAAAGTATTTTCATACAGAATAAAAATTCTTTTTTAAGTTTTAAAATCATATTTTATATATATTACAGATATTATGTATATCAGATGTCCATCATATATATTTGAAGCATAATTTCCAGGTAGATTCTAAAGGGTAATATTAAAAATACTTACCAAATAACTTAATGTACTTTAAAGAAAAATACTATGGATGCATTGACAGGTAACACTACTGAATTTTAAGAGTATTTATCAATTTATAATACTTATAGTCAAGTTTTATGAATATTGCACGTATTTGGGTACTGGGGCCATAATTCCCTAAAGAATGACACATTCTCTAAAGGAAGATGAATTCCACTGTAGGAGTTACTTAGTCTCTCTGGAGGTAGAAATAATCTGTAGTTCAAAAGCTTAAATGATCCAGCTGTTTAAAGAGCATGCCCAAAGTGCTCCAAAGGAGTCCTAGCTTTTATGAAATGGCTGGACTTCTCTGAAATAAAATATGGTGTTAGTCTGAGAACAGAGAAGCTGAAGTTTCTTTTAAAGATTCCCAAGCATGCTCCTCAAGAGGTTGAATTTTAAAGTAAGTGATGTATTCCTTCTCTACTCTCAGCATGACCTCAGAGACAGTCAGACTGCTTTAAAGTTTTAACTTTGTTAAAGAGACTTAGAAGTTTAAAATAGTCCAACAGGAGGCCTGGAAGTGGGAGGGCAAGTGGAATATTTTCAGGGTTGTACTAACTTTGAAGCAAAACATGAATGGTATTAATAGTGTAATAAAATCTAAAATATCAAAGTCACTGTGATCAGTAAAAAATTAGATAAACTTGAAAGGCTTTGATTATTAGGGCAAGTAGTGCATTTCGTTACAATCTTTTTGTTAGAATCCGAACACATCATCAGCCACAATAATTTACCAGTAGAACTTCAATAAATACCGTGTAGTTTTCACAAAGATATATATAATCATGGCCACTTAAGACACACCTTATATTTTCTGCAGAAATTAAATTAGGATATGATGATAAATTTTATAATACTCATGTGTTAATGGTTTTATGATTAACTTATTAATTATTAGAATATATACACATGAAATAATATCCACAAAGATAATATCACTTTCATAATTAGGTGTGTTTTGAGGTGTCTTTAAACAACATTTCTGATTAATATGTCATTTTTCACTATTTGAAGTGTTTTATTCAGAGTTTAGTACTATGTATAGACATAATAATGGATAGAAGTATTTGAGCTTAATAACACAAAAAGATATTTATCCCATTATAAAAAAGAAATGTGGTTAATTAACTGAATATATTCCTTTGGTATTCATTTTAAAAATTTGTAATTCTAGAACACTGTCAGCATATCTAGGTGTCCAATTTGCAGCTACACCAACAAAACTAAGCCACAATTCTTATGCATGTCCTCTATTCTGATCTTAAATTTTAATTTTTGGTATTATGTGATTTTAATACATTTTCCTTGTATCTTTCCTGTGATTAAGTAAAATTAAATTTCTAAGTAAGTTTGTATAAAAAAATGTCAGGAGTTTTATTTATCTTCTTAGGTAAATGAACTAGAGGCTTTAAATGGTAAATCTTGGCCTCCCTGAATTCTTCTGTTTTTAATAATTTTTCCAGCCCTCAAAATTATTTTGAATTATGCATAATTATTTCTCAGACATACATATATATACAATATTTACAACAAAAATATTTGTTTCAAATGTTACCCATTCCATTAAACACAGAACTAGTTATATAGCTTATAATACAATTTCAGATATGACTTCAGTAAATATCTCTTCATCCTTTGCTTCCTTTAACTATTGATTATAAATTAATTATTAAGAGCTAATTATATATAATTTTCATTATTTATAGGGTAGCTTTGTTCTATAAAGTCAGATGAAAGCTAAATACCAAATAATTAATTCATTGTTCTTTTTTTTTGTAGGGGGGCACTCGGCCACTGAGCCACATCACCAGCTTTATTTTGTATTTTATTTGACAAAGTCTCAATGAGTTGCTTAGCGCTTCACTATTGCTGAGGCTGGCTTTGAACTTACGATCCTCCTGCCTCAGCCTCCAGAGATGTTGGGATTATAGGCATGAGCCACCTTGCCTGGCTTGATCCTTATACTTAAGGATGAGTTTCCTGTGAGCCTCTGTTCACAGTATTGCCATCAGCCAATCAATACATAACATTGTATTATATGTGTTTCTGCTTAAAGAACTCACCAAGTATATATTGTGGTTGAAGTTCCATTGAACTCACTGCCAACAGTGCTCTATCTCATGTTTGAAGGAGAATTATCTAACAGGTGTTTTCTTGGTAAGGCATATCTCAACTTTCTTGCAAAATAAAAACCCTACAGAGCACTTCAACATTACTCTTAGAGGTCATGTTAAACAGTGAAATCAGCAAGGAAACCTCAAAATGCCCCAAACATAGTACTAATAGACCATGAAAAGGATACTTGTCCACAGTATAGAAATTAAATAAGAAAACAAAGCATAACTGTCATCATTGACTTGAAATGGTAACATGTACATCCAGTATTGCAAAGTTTTTGCTGGTTTGAAGGTATGGATGCCCACGAATGACTTGGAAAATACCACTAGTGAATTTAGGGTTTAAAATAACTTTTAACAAGTAGTTGAATTTACACATACAAAAATCTTCATATAATGATGATTTACTGTTTATGTTTGTTATATTCTAACTATTGCTGAGAGAAAATCAAATAAAAACCTGATCTGTTCCTATAAAGACCTTGAATTTTTTTGTACAATAAATGGGAAACCTTGAAAGTACATGTGTTTTTTAGCTTATTATCTTCATTCTTTCCACAGATATTTACTAATTATTGATTATGTATGAATTATGTTTTTACCAAAGAAAAATTTGCAGTCCTTGACCACCACAAAGATCCTATTGAAGCATAAGGGCAAGTAAAAAGTGTCATAGTGCAATGTTCTGAATTGGAAAGTCCAGAATGCCATTGGAATACATTAAAGAGGCATCCAACATAGTTTGACAGAAGAATAGTGTACTGATGAGTATGCCTTAAAGCTAAAACTTCAAAGATGTGAATTTTTAAAATTACCAAGTCTAAATTGAGTGATGTGTGTCATCCTTTGAGAAAAAGAGGACAATAAAACACCATGTCCCTGAAATTCCATTTGGTATTTCCAAGAATCTTGCCAAGTTAAGGGAATGATGAAAGCAAGTCTGGGCTGGAATGTCCAGATCCCTATTATTTCGAAAGACCTTGGTTTTCTCTCACATATGCTCAGAATCAGAGCAAGATATGTTATCTGTAGAATGTTTCTTTCTTGTATGCACGACAAGTTATTTAGGATACTGGTTACACAATGGGACAGAGCAAGGTAACTTAATGGTGTCACTGCTTTTGTAGACTAAATTCTCTCTATGATAATGTGTGCAGAACAGAGCACGATGGAGAGTAAAGTACTTGCTAGCATGCAGCCACTGGACAGAGTATCATGAGGAAAGTATCTCTGGGTGTTGTTTTGTTGTTGTTGTTGTTGTTGTTGTTGTTGTTTTTGCTGTTGTTGTTCTCTTGGAAACCTGACCCATGACTCTGGCATAACTGAGATGTAATATTCAATAAATGAAAATTCACATCCAATAACTTAGAGATGAGGGACAGAAATTATAAGTACTTAGTTTAGCAGGTGGCAGTGGAAATTAAAGAAGTTAATATGTGGGGATTATTGGCAAATGGAAAAGGGGATAGTAAAAGATAAATGATAATATAAATTAATCTATAAATGAAAGCAGAGACCAGATTATTAAGTGCATTAATTTTGTTTTGTTGAAGGAGTTGTCAATGTTTACTGAGAATAAGGAGAAAAATAAAAGGAGTATGATTGGAATTAATACTTATTATGAGATTTTGGCTCCAGAACTGAACTTCATTTGGAAATGTGGGTTTTGATGTTGATATAGGGTATAAGTAATGATAATTGTAAGAAATTGTTTTAGTAATTTTAATCAGAGTATCAAAAGTGGCCTGGATTAGGGTGGTGATGATGCAGATCAAGACAGATAAAATTAAAAACTATTTAAAAAATCAGAGTTAATCAGAGTTGATGATCAACTGGATAGATGTGGTGGTCCTTGAGATAGGCCTTCTACCTTATGCCACATAATTGAGTTTTCAGAAAGCAATGCTAAAAATAACATAATACCTTATCTCATACTTAGAGCAGAATTGCTTAATACTCATTATAGAAGTGGTAAATCTTCAAATGAAGAGTCCCTCGGTTCTGATGCAATTCCCTGGGTCTGCAGTTATCCAGCTATGCTGATCTGTTTGGTTCCATGAAATTAAGGGGTCATGGAGAGCTGGTACAAACTGGAAGCTCTGACTACTTCCTCTGTCTTGATTAATAAAGTCCTTTATCTTTGAACCAGGAGTCACCAACCCTATCTATAAAGTAGTAGAAACTAATTTTTTTGGTTCCAAATATGGTAAATTCCAAAATATTTCAGAATTACTGATAATGGTTAATTTAGAGACTCAGGGATATTTTTATAATTATTGACTTGGGAATAAAAATCATTGGGATAGTAAATGGAACATGAAGGATGAATGGAAGTTAGCATAAAACATGAATTATTTTAGAAAAGTTGAAGTATTCAAAGAATGTATAAAAAGAGAAATTCAATAGACAGTGAACATGTAGTTCCATAGACAAAGAAATAGATTTTTTAAAAAGCAAAGTTCTCAATACATACAAAACATGTATTTTTTTAATTGCTTTAAAAAAATGACAGCGGAATGCATTACAATTCTTACTACACATATATACCACAATTTTCATATCTCTGTTTGTATATAAAGTATGTTGACACCTAATTCATGTCTTCATACATGTACTTTGGAAAATGATGTTCATCACATTCCACCATCCTTGCTACTCTCCTGCTCCCTTCTTTTCCCTCCCACCCCTCTTCCCTATCAAGAATTCATCTATTCCTCCCATGTTCCTCCTCCCTACCCCACTATGAGTCAACCTCCTTATATCAGAGAAAACATTCAGAATTTGTTTTTTGGGGATTGGCTGACTTCACTTAGCATTATCTTCTCTAACTCCATCCATTTACCTGCAAATGCCATGATTTTATTCTCTTTTATTGCTGAGTAAAATTCCATTGTGTATATATGCCACATATTTTTTTATTCATTTATCCACTGAAGGGCATCTAGGTTGACTCCACAGTATAGCTATTGTGAATTGTGGTGCTATAAACATTGATGTGGCTGTGTCCCTGTAGGATGATGTTTTTAAGACCTTTGGGTATAGACTAAGGAGAGGAATATCTGGGTCAAATGGTGGCTCCATTCCCATATTTCCAAAGAATCTCCATCCTGTTTTCCATTTTGACTGCACCAATATGCAGTCCCACCAGCAATGTATGAGTATATCTTTTTCCCCACATCTTTGCCAACATTTATTATTGTTTGTATGCATAATAGCTGCCATTCTGATTGGAGTGAGATAATATCTTAAGACTTGTTTTGATTTTCATTTCTCTAATTGCTAGAGATAATGAGCATTTTTTCATATATTTGTTGATTGATTCTATATCCTCTTCTGAGAAGTGTCTGTGTAGGTCCTTGACCCATTTTTTGATTGGGTTATTTATTTATTTTAGTGCTTAGCTTTTTGAGTTCTTTATATACCCTAGAGATTAGTGCTCTATCTGATGTCTGAGGGGTAAAAATTTGCTCTCAGCATGTAGGCTCTCTGTTCACCTCACTAATTGTTTCTTTTGCTGAGAAGAAACTTTTTAGTTTAATTTCCATCCCATTTATTGATTCTTAGTTTTAATTTTTGCTCTATTGGAGTCTTCTTAAGGAAGTTGGGGGCCTAATCCCACATGATAAAGATTAGGGCCTACTTTTTCATCTACTAGATGCAGAGTCTCTGGTTTATTTCCAAGGTCTTTGATCCATTTTGAGTTGAGTTTTGTACATATTGAGAGATAGGGGTTTAATTTCATTTTGTTGCATATGGATTTCCAGTTTTCCCAGCACCAGCATCATTTGTTGAAGAGACTATCTTTTCTCCAGTGAATGTTTTTGGCACCTATGTATAATATAAGATAATTGTAACTTTGTGGGTTAGTCTCTGTGTCCACTATTCTCTACCGTTGGTCTATCAGGCTGTTTTGGTGCCAATACCATGCTGTTTTTCTTACTATTACTCTGTAGTATAGTTTAAGGTCTGGTATAGCAATGCAACTTGCTTCACTCTTCATGCTAAGGATTGCTTTAGCTATTCTGGGTTAGGGTCTGTGATTATCCTAATTGTTTTTCCCCCACATATAATCTGATTCCTTTCTCTCTTGGCTTTTAAAATTCTCTCCTTATTCTGTATGTTGGACTTTTTTATTATAATGTGTCTTGGTGTGGATCTGTTGTGATTTTGTACATTTGGCATTCTGTAGGCTTCTTGAATTTGAATTTCCAATTTATTTTTCATGTTTAGCAAATATTCTGATATTCATTGAAAAAAATTTTTATTCCTTTTATTTGGACCTCTATGCCTTCCTCTACCCCAATAACTTTTAAATTTGCTCTTTTTACGCTGTCCCATATTTCTTGAATGTTCTGCTCATGGTTTCTTACTATTTTTCTGTGTGGCCTATGTTCTTAGCAAGATTATAAAATTTATCTTCATTGTCTGATGTCCTATCTTCCAAGTGGTCTACTTTGTTGGTGATGCTTTCATTTGAGCTTTTAATTTGTTTTATTATTTCTTTCATTTCAAGGATTTCTGTTTGTTTGTTTGTTTTTTTTTTTTTTTAAGAAACTCTATCTTCCTGTTGAGGTAATCTTTTGCTTCTTGGATTTGTTTATGTACCTCCTTGTCAAAGTTATTTTTCACTGCTTGCATTTGCTCTCATAAATCTTCTTTGAGTTCACAAAACATTTTAACCATGTATATCCTGAAATATTCTGTCATTTTTTTCTGCTGTAGTTGCCAATGATCCTAATGATGTATTGTCTTGATTTCTTTGTGGTACTTTCTTCCCTTGTCTTTTCATGTTGTTCATGTGTCTTCCTTTCCAGCTCTGTGGGTCTGGTGTGTTATTGTTTTTACCCTATAGATTTGTAGTGCTCTTGTAGGGTTCCAAGATCCCTCCTTTGTGGGGAAGGACAATGTTAACAGATCCCAATATCAACAATACATTACCTATAAGCAATTTGTTGTTATTAAGACATTTACAGTTTAGTCTCAATGTCCAGAAATGTTGGATTTAAATATTATTTAAAATATAATCAGTAGTTTTGTAAAAAGGTTTACAGTTTCTGGTGGTGGACAATGAACTGGAGATTGGGCGTAGGACGATATGCTGAGGGGAAAAGATGTGAGGGTATAGAGTTAATATATCTTAGGAAATGTGAAAGAGAAATCTAATGAAGAGGGTTAGTAGCAGGGGAATAGACAGGAAGTAATTTATGGTAGACACTTATGTGGGAAGACAGTAGAGTACATAAAACAAACACACATATGTATTTAGAAAAATACAGGATGTAAAAATAGTAAAATTTAGAGGGTAAAAAAAGAAGAAGAAAAGAGAAAGGAAGAAAAAAAGAGAAGGAAAAAAAGGGGGCATATGCAGCTCCTCTATATTATTCAGATGACTCAGTCCTCAAAGTCTTATTTCATCAAAGTTCTTGGTTTCACATATGTTTGGGATGTGAGGACCAGAGTATAGAAGGGTAGAAGAGAAAAAAAGAGAGAGAAAGAGAGAGAGAGAGAGAGAGAGAGAGAGAGAGAGAGAGAAAGAAATACTTGAAAGAAGAAACCAGGGTTGTTGCTAGTTTTAGAGATCCGTATCTTTCCTGCTTCTCTTCTCATCCAGTATGTGGGGTTGTCTGTTTTAAGCTGGTGTCTCTGCCCTCAGGATGATGTAGGTAATCAGGGTGAGAAGACTGGATCTGGTGTGGAGCATCTGGAAGTGGGGAGAGCTGCCCACCTCTCCCAGCAGGAAAATTGCACCTCATGGGTCTCTTTTTGGGACCGCTCCTCTGACTTGAGTGCCCGGTATTTTTCCCCTCTCTTGTTTGGAGATTTCCCAGATCCTGGTCTCTCTGTTATGTGCTAGATTTTAGTCCCCTCCCCTCTCTCACTTAGCAGTTCCCAGCTGCTAACTTCAGGACCTCTCACCCCCAGGCTCACACCAGGTGAGCAGCACCCTGGTGGCACTGCACACCTGCCCGACTGAGAGCTGTTTTTGTGTTGAGTGGTCACTGTGCTGCTGAGGGTGGGGGGAGCGGGAGTTGGAAACCAGGTACCTGGCCAGATGGAGATCCAATCTGAGAGCTGCAACCACCATATATGTTGAGAAAGATTTTCCAAGATGGAGTCAGTCTGCCTCCAGTGCCAGGGTGTCTGGTGAGGTTGGGGGAGCTGGGAGATGGCCTTGTGCTATGGTTAGGTAGCAGCGGAGTGACCTGCATGGGAGCTGAGCACAGTCTGGAGTTCTGCAGAGGTTCTTATAGGTGATTCTGAGAGCCACACAAGGGATAGGACTGTGAGCTTTGGGTCCCGAGTCCAGAGTCCTACTGGAACACTGAGGCTCTGAGTTCTGCATGGGGGTCACAGCACTGATGATTTCTATGAAAATCCGCTATATAGGGGTCCTCTCACACTCTCTGAGATGCTGTATTCTGACTAGGTGAGACTTAGGACATGGTGCAATATAGGATGCTGCCTCTCTCAGGTCCACCATCTTCTCTTCCTCCAACATGTATTTTCTTTTCTCTTTTTTTTTTTTTTTGAAAGAGAGAGAGAGAGAGAGAGAGAGAGAGAGAGAGAGAGAGAATTTTTTAATATTCATTTTTCAGTTATCGGTGGACACAACATCTTTGTTTGTATGTGGTGCTGAGGATGGAACCTGGGCCACATGCATGCCAGGCGAGTGCGCTATCACTTGAGCCACATCCCCAGCCCCTGTATTTTCTTAAATAAAAATACACATATATTTTCTTAAAAGCTGTTAATAGTGCCCTTTTACTCTTCTGTGTCTTCTAAGGTGTTCCTCAAAAGTTTTCTTCCTTCTTTCTCTCTCTCTTTTTCTTCTATAAAACTAACTATGGAAGAGCATGAGAAGAAGATTAACATTAAACAGGGATGAGAGGTGGGAGGGAAAGGGAGAGAGAAGGGAAATTGCATGTAAATGGAAGGAGACCCTCAGGGGTATACAAAATTACATACAAGAGGAAGTGAGGGGAAAGGAGGGAAAATATAAGGGGGAGAAATGAATTACAGTAGAGGGGGTAGAGAGAGAAGAGGGGAGGGGATGGGGGAGGGGGGATAGTAGAGGATAGGAAAGGCAGCAGAATACAACAGACACCAGAATGGCAATATGTAAATCAATGGTTGTGCAACTGATGTGATTCTGCAATCTGTATATGGGGTAAAAATGGGAGTTCATATCCCACTTGAATCAAAGTGTGAAATATGATATATCAAGAACTATGTAATGTTTTGAACAACCTACAATAAAAATTAAGTTAAAAAAATAAATAAATAAATTTTTAAAAAAGTGAAAAAAAAAACTAACTATCATGATTTAGAAAATTGGAAAAGAAAATGCAGAAAACTGTTTGATGGATAAAAATCTCACATTTTAAAATTGCAACAGGGTTCTATATCTTAGAAGGGATTTAAGCTACTCTATGTGTCTGATATTTTAACCTACGTCTTGTTTGTTATATGTTACATCCACATTTTATTTTACTTGTAACTTATGGCAAGACTTTAGAAAAACAACTGTGTTCTGGAATATACTACAATATTCTTGCTATGCAGAAAACACTCAGTAGTAATAACTATGCCATAATAATTTTAATAAAAGAAAAAAATCTCTTTTTTATCCTTCACATCTTTCATGGAGAAATTTTGTTATTGGAAATTATAAAATGTTTTAGCAAAGTTTATTTACAAAGTTTTTCCCTCTCAAAACTCCAACAGAGTTGTAAAGATCTGTGTACATATACTCTTTGTTTTTCATGATTTAATTGTCAGAAATACAAATATAGTTATCAAAAGGATAATGACAAAATAGCTGAAATTACTATGTTAAAAGTATATTATATTATTCATTGATTGAAACTCTTTTTTATCATCTGAAGTTCTCTTAAAAAATGTCTTTCCTATCAACATTTCTTTCACAATATGCATGTGCTGTCAAAAGAGGGAGGACTTAAGCAAACATTTGTGTAAGGCAGGTAAAAGTTTGTTATCAGGAGAACATAAATATCAGTTTCTGATTAAGATTAATGCTCATGGCTGGCAGCAGTGGTGCATACCCATAATCCCAGCAGCTAAGGAGACTGAGGCAGGAGGACTGTGAGTTCAAAGCCAGCCTCAGCAACTAAGTGAGGCCCTAAGCAACCTAGCAAGACCCTGTCTATAAATAAAAATATTTTCAAAAAAGACTGGGGATATAGCTCAGTGGTTAAGATCCCTTGGTTCAATCCCCTGTACCAAAAAATACAAATTAAAATTAATGTATGTGGATAGCAACAATCACCACGCACAATGTAAAATGAAAGGTAATCAGAATCCACATTATTCAATAATTACACAATAGCTGAAGATATACATTATTTCCAAATTAAATACAAAACCTGTTTTCTGTATGTGGAAATATGTATATGATTTTACAGTACATTGTTCCTAATCCTAAGAAAAATTATGCATTACACATCCAGTATTTCTAAATAAATTATTCACATTGATTAATTTCACTTGTCTTACTAACTTTTCAAAGTAGCCAGAGCTTTGAAATTTCTTGTCCTTTATTTTACTGTATTTCACTTGAGCTGCCTAATTGGAGAGTTAATGGACAATGAAGTGGCCAAAGGTAGATAGCAAAGAGAAGGAAAAGGCAAATAAATAGATTTTTTTTCTTTACAGAAGAGATAACCTGCAGTCAATTTAAGCAGGTGAATTGATTCATCTTAAAGTGCTATCCCTATTTAATTAATTAAGGCAAAAGCCTTACCAAGGAAGATAATACAATTTTTTCTTTTTAAAAATGATTTACATGAATTTGTTTTTATGTTTTCATTAGATGAGATATTATTTAAACATTGTTGAACTATAGTTTGAAGATTCTAAAAACTGTGAAAAATGAGGAAATGACCCAAAATGGGAAATAGTAAAATAGAGACACAAGTTGAATCTTTGAGATGACACACCAACAAGTTATATTCTATTAACCATAGAGCAATGATTCGTGATTATTGGTATCATTTTTCAGTAAATTGTTTTATAGACAGAATGGAAAATCTTTATTTGGAACTTTAATAGTATACTCATTGGAGGATACCATAGTGGTTGAAATATAGAAAGGAAACAATAAATAATTTTTATCTTGCACCTGAAATTAGGAAATATACTTTTTATCACATTGCATTTCATGACTGTTACAGTGTAGATGTGATGTCCCCCAAAAGCTCACATGTAAGACAATGCAAGAAGGTTCAGAGGAGAAATGATTGGGTTGTAAGAGTCTTAGTCCAATCAATAAATTCATCCCCTGAAAGGGATTCACTGAGTGGTAACTGAAGTGGTAGGGTGTGGCTGCGGGAGGTGGGAATTGAGGCATCCCTCTCCCTCTCCCTCTTCTTCCCCCTCTCTCTCCCTCCTTCTGATCACCATGTGAGCTTCTTCCCTCTTCTGCCATAATGTTCTGCCTCTCCTTGAGGCCTGAGAAATGGAGCCTGCTGCCTGTGGATTTAGACCTTTGAAACTGTGAGCCCCCAAATAAACTTTTCCTCTTAAAATTGTTATGGTCAGATCTTTTGGTCATAGCAGCTAAATAGCTGACTAAAACAATGATTAATTGAGAGGTAAAACCTAATCTGTTGTTTATAGATATAGTAGTTATTTTTTCATCTTTTTATAGCATTGTCCAACTAAGCAGTGGCTTGGATTATACCTCAATGACATGTTTCTCAAACTTGTCAGTGTAAAAGCAATTGGATGTAAAAATCCAATGACCTTTGCATGTTAGAGAAAAAGTGATGACTTAGATAATATTTAAGAGAAATAAAAACTTTAGATTTTACTTCAAATTAATCTACACATGAAATATAATATGGAAGACTTAACAAAATTAAGAAAATAGAATTTGATTAAAATTATTCCTCATGAACTGTAATGTAATAGAAATACCTGTAGAGATAAAATAATGCAAAACCTTCAAATGTGTTCTAGTATCTATAAGCTTTCATATGAGTTCAAAGGACACACTCGTTAGCATTCAATTGTGCTCTCTATTCATTAGACAACATCTAAAAATTGTCTCCATTTTTCATATCCCATTTTAAATGCAGTTTTGATATGTGATACAAATGTAAAGGAGGGTGAACAAGATCACACAATAGCCAGAAACCATGTCATATGGACAATAAATGAAATTATTACTTTTGAGACTCTCAGTGAAGATACAGAAAATAGAAAAGAAACTTCTTATTTATCTTATTCATAAAGATTTACCAACTTGACCCAAAAGACTGCAAACTATTCACTTCATTAGTAAGTTCAAACCCAAATACATACTTGGTAAACTTTTGCCTTGTACTTGAGAAAGTTGGTTCAAAGTGAAAGAAACATTATACTTAAGTCATTTCAAGATGACCATAAGGAACACAGTAAGCTACATTCACATTTATTATATGTTTCTTTATTTTATCAAAATTTATTTTTATTACTTAGAAGTCCATGGTGAGACAGTCTATACTATGAATATAATATAACTTTTTAAACTTAGCCAAAACTGGATGGAAATCTCTACTTTGGTTTAGAAAAGAAATCACTTGATTTTGTACTCTAATTTCTTTCTCTTTAAAGAACACATTATTTACATCATAGGATTTCTGGTTAAAGATAATACTTAATACAAAGTGCTTAGCTTATTATACAGCAGTTTTCCAATATATGTATCATAAACTTCTCTCACCCTAATTAAACTACATTTTCAGTTATTATATTGACAGTGAAAGAATAATTATCTGCCTTTTAAAACTCTTTCATTTTTTTTTTTACTTTGAGCAATATGAAGATGGAGACAATAGGTTGGGTTTTTACCTATATCCTCATGCAATGCCCATTGGAAGAAACATGAAAATACCAAATGTTAACATTTCAAAAGCTTATAATATGCTATTGTGAATGTATGAAGGCTAATATCTGTAATAGTCAGATTTTAATGAGTAATTTAATTAAAAAAAATAAAATTTCTATTTGTGATTTACCTTATCCAATATTTAATGATATAATATTATGCTTGAATCAATATGATTTTAAGTTGTTTTTCTTTTTCACTTTAATTTTTATTTTCATAAATTCAGTTAAATTATGTGGACTAATTAATATATCTTCCATTTATTTTCCACATCTGATAACTGATAAATTTAACGACTGTTTAGAGCTTCTAATATAAAAGATATATGAATGAATAATTTAAACAATAACACACCCCTAAAAATGATACTGTCAAGAAATCCATTAGTTCTAAAATATAAGATCTGTCATTCATATGCCTTTAGAAATGGGATTGGAACATCTAAATTTAAACAGACACATGCTTAAAGCAAAATGATAGGGTAAACCAGTAAACTCCTTTTTTTTCTTTTGTGTAGCTTTTGACTGAACTTGATTGACTATTTATTTTGATGTAATTCTCAAGTAATTTCTTTTTCAGATACATAATTGTCAACTTTGTAGTTATGAGTTCAAATATCTATAACCCAAACAACTGATGGAATACTTAGGACACATGTCTAAGTATCAGAGAATTTTAAATTCAAGTAAAATGTTAACAAATTGAATAGTATAAATATGTCCCAGTTAGATTTCCTTAATATTTTAATAAGTAGAATATCTGAAACAGATATATCATATTTTTAATGAATAATTTTTATAAACTTTAAAACATGCTGTTTCTAAGACTGTATTTATATGATTTAACTAAGATGTTGAAAATGCTTTCAGTGGACTTTTTATATTAGTTAAGAATTTAGTTGGATCTTCTGTATTTCATCTTATGTATGCTTATCTCTTTTAAATAATCAATACCAGGTTAATAATCAGGGTTTTTTATTAGAAATTCAAATTCTGAATATATGTAATATAGATGAAACTACATGTAAATTCATAGGAAGAAATCATAAATTGGTAGAAAGAATTGAAGAAAACAAAGGGAAATCAGATATAGAAATTGAATACTAAAAAAAGAATGCAATAAGAGATGGTGACTAAATATAAACCTCAATCTAGATCCTGTCATGGTCACTTGTGCAAGTCGTTGCCAAGAAATCTACAGCTACTCCACAGTGACACCACCAGAAAGCCCCTGATTATACAGTCTTGGCACAAATGGGAGTTGGTTGGCAATTATGATTACCTTTTCATCTTTGTGCACTGAATATAAGTTCACATTAAGTGCAATCAATTGGTCAAGTTTAGGTTACGTTCAACATTCAAACCTGTGTTTTTAGAGAGACAGGAAGTGCATCAGAACAATGAGCATTCCAGAATGAGATGTGGAGGCTTTCACAGCAGAACACTGACCTAAATTAGGATTCCTATTCATTCTCAGAAATATTCCAGAAATACAAATGTCTATAATTCCAAACAGCTTTTACTTTTTTTTACATTATTATTGATTTAAAAAAATTAACCACACATTATTACAGAGAATTAGGAAATATAAAATCTCAAAGAAAACATAATAATTCTATGATATAGATATTAATATAATACAAATATTAAGATTGTATCACTGTGCTTTTGCCTCTATTTTGATTATCAGGAATATGTTTGTATACACATTGCAGTTTTACACACTTATATAACTATAAGTCACTTTTACTTTCCCAAATCAGATCCTGTAGATTAAAGTTTGTATCCTGCTTACTTTACACTTCATCAGGAATAGTAAACACTGAATTTCTGATCTTGTACAGTATTCCAGTCTAAGTAACTATTGCCATTAAGGTTTTTTTATGGTTTAACATATAAACAACTTTTTGTTGTTGTTAGAAATATTGATAGAATTTAATAATTTGTTGAAATTTTGTATGTTTTTTTCAGGATATATTTCTTCAAAAGGATATTCCCGAAAGGATGTCTTTAAGTGTCTTAAAATATATTGATAGATTTCTAGAAATATTTATCTACTAGAAATGTAAGATGTCATTTTAAACTCTCATCCAATGATAACAATTCCAAGGATATTTCATAGTAAGAAAAATAAAAGATCTTTCATTTTGCATTACTTTGAAAATCTGTGACATTAATTGCTTTAATTTGCTAATGTGTTTTATATGTTTTGAGGTTATGCTAATACAATTGGTAATATAATGTTAAAAAAAAAGATCGAACCAATTCCTTTTCTCTAAAAACTTGAAATAGGAGAAAGAAAACACTAATGAAACAATTAAAAGCTAGTTAGGAAGATCTATGAAGTATAGAGGATGCTATGGAAGATTTAATATGAGCAGGAGAGTCCAAACTCATATACACCAGTGTCTCCTGGGAGAAATAACATCTAGCATGAAAGCTGAACAACTATACCAGTGAAGGGAAGAATAGGGAGATGATTCCAGACAGAGGAGAAACAGCACAAAAAACTTGAAAGCAATGTAGAAACAACTGGAGTTCACTTAGAAAACTTACAGCATCAACTGCATAGTAGACTGTGAAGGAACACAATAATATAAAGCAAAAACATAAAGAATAAATTCAATTTAAATGAGAGGCTTCATTCTAAAAACCCAGCTCCATCCTTCTTATGTAGTTATTTTTATCTAGTTATTTTTTAAAAGTGGAATATGATTTAAGACTTAGATATCAAGAAGCTCATTCTCTCTACATGTTCCCAGGTAGAATTATACAGAGAAGGAAGAAGGATGGCCATGACTATCTTAGGAGAAAATGATCAAAAATAACTATAAATGGAGCAGAGAAATGAAAAGAAATAAATATCTCGAAAGACGCTTGGTGATAGATTTTGTGTTGGATGGTAAATGGGAGAGAGAAAAGAAGAAAGAATAAAATATTAGAGTTCATTTCAGAACATGACAGCTTTGAAGTGTCTTGTCTACAAAATGTGTGAGAGAATATGCAGAGTAGGTAGCTAGCATTTTGACCCTATTATATTTCAGAAGAGATGATGGAATGAGCAAGCAGAGAAGAGGCATTGCAACAAAACCAAATGAGACCAGTGTGGATGCAGAAAAAAAAAGGGCATATTACCACATGACTATTTTAAATTTTTCCTAGAATGTCTGATCGTATGATTTTTTTCCCTACAGAAGTGTTAAAGTTTCTTCTATGTACAAGATCTGCATATATTAATTATATCATACTCTAATCATTTCTCATTGTTTTAATTATGTTTTGTCAATTGTGATTTATTTTCCACAATTACTAAAATGAATTGAATCAGTCAACCACATAATATTGCAAGTCTCTAACCTGTGTTAGACTTTTACCCATTTTCTAACTAGCTCTATTTCATGCTTAGAATGAATCTGTTTTGTATAAACTTATTAATACAAGGAAAATATCTATGAGAGATTAATATTGTGCTGTTTTCTTATTGCACTAACACAATATCTCTTTAGGAGTGGAATAAATGAGACATGCTTCCTAGCAACACTCTTCATTACATACCTTACGTTGCTTAGCAGCAGACTTCCAATAAAGTGTTACCTTGAATTGGTATGATATCAGTCCTCCCTGAGTTAAAAAATTTACTGCTACTTATCTCCAACTTCATATATATATATATATATATATATATATATATATATATATATATATATATGTTGGTTTTGGACACAAAAACTTTTATTTATTTATTTATTTATTTACTTTTTAGGTGGTGCTGAGGATCGAACCCAGTGGCTCTGCAAGTGCTAAGAATTCTCTACTGCTGAGCCACAACCCTGGCCCTCATCTCCAACTTCTTTGATGGTTACACTCTGGGATCAGATAAGGTAGCAAATCAATGTTCCTGGCTTCCTTTTACTTCTGTTAGTCAATGTTTCATCACTGTGACCAATATATTTGGAGAAAAAAAAACAGAGGAGGAGGCATTTATTTTGGGTTAATATTTTAGAGATTCAATTTATATTTGGTTGCATCCATAGCTATCTGCCTAAGGTAAGACAGCCCTCATGGTAGAAGGGCATGATTGAGAAAAGCTTCTAAGAACATGGTGGCTAAGAAGCAAGGAGAGAGACAGGGTCACAGGAAAGAGGAATCTTTAAAAAGCATGCCTTAATGACCACCTTCTCCAGCCACCCTCCACCTGCCTACAGGTAACAACCTTTTAATCTATTCATATTCTGATGGGCTGATTGAATTATAGCTCTCATAATCTGATTATTTTTACCTCTGAATATTCCTACACGAACACAGGAGCTTTGGGGAATATCCTTGTATCAAGTTAATATCATCTCAGAATGCTGCTTCCCAAATATATTCTCTTTATATTCATTAGGTGAGATATTTTAATGAATATTCTGTCTAATGTCTCTCAATAAACTCATTTTATTTATCTTATGTATCAACATTATTGGAGTTATGATGTTTCAAGCCCACATCCAAAGAGAAAAAAAATACTGCTATTTTGTGCTTCTATATATACTTCTGTACATAATAGCTTTGAAAAAAGTATTTGTTACAATGATAAACTATATTTATTAATAATGCACAATTCAGGAGTTTGCCCTTATTTGTTTTCTCTGTCAATTTTAATATATGTATGGAGTTTTCTGGGTTTTATTAGCACCAGAAATATTTCCTAGGAGACCAAATATTAAACATCTTGGTGGAGATATCACATCCTAAAAATCCAGCAATAGGCTTTTATTATGTCTAAATAAGAACCTAATAAAAAAGTAGAATATAGGATATTAAGCAGAATAAAATCAGAATGGAGATATAAACACAGATGTGTGACTTGTAAATTGTATGCTCAACTCCATGAATTATTCTATTTTTCTTTAAGCTAATTTGAAATTAAAATAATTAAAATGTGCTAACATGAACAAAAATTACAAAACCTATTTAATAAGAAACGCTTTTCAAAAAGAATAAGTCTCAATTATATGAGGTACCTAGAACCATAAAATTCTTTGAAAAATAAAGTGAAATGGGAGTTTCCAAAGGCTGGCAATAAGGAGGTAGTGGGAGTTGTTGTATACAAAGTTTTAATTTGGGAAGACAAATCATAATGTTGAACAACCTTTGCTACTGCCCATCATGATTATTGCTAATGCCACTAAATGACATACCTAAAATTTTGTTAAAATGTTAAGTCTTGTGAAAGTTTTGCTAATAAAACATTTTTAAAAGCCACATGCAAAAACTATACAGATTAAATATATATTAAGATCATTTCTGATTCTTAAAGAATAGAAAACATTAAAAATTAATAATGAATAATAGTTATACCATTTTTAATAACAAAGTCTTAGAAGCTTTTAATCCATTTATTCAAGGTTCTTATTTACACATAATAAAAGCCTAAGAACTTTGTGTGCATTGTTTTCTTCACCCTCACAATCTTAGATATTACAATAATGTTTATACTCATTTTTTGATGAAGTGGTAGAGACACATGTTGATAAAGTCACTTGCCCCAAATCACAAAGGGAAGAAGTGACAGAGCTCAGAGTAAGTACAGAATTGATATTTCTAACTAGTGCTTCTGTGGGAAAAATTTGTTTTTATTAAGGGCATACTATGTATCAGATTTTTTAAAAATACTTTGCATGTGTTATTAATTAAGCAGTTTAGGTTAATAATATCTAAAAATATATAATAATAACAATAACGATTGTTATATAAATATACCAATCCTATGAGTATTAAATAATACTATAAACATCACAATATTAGGCTGTCTTCTGCTATATAGTAAACAAGAAATAAATACTACTATGAATTTTATTTCTAGTTGTATAGTCCCAGAGTCATTTGTGCCAAATGTTTTGTTGGTTGTACTTTAATATCCTTGTCAATAATTAAGAAAATGTATTATTTGAAAGCCATAAATATTAATTTTGTTTGGTAAACCTCTTCTCTTTGATCTTAGTTTATCTTCCATCCCTATTCTTGAAGTTTCTGATTTCAGCAATGAAATTTAGGGTAGGTATAATGTATCCTGATAATTTTTGTTACAGATTAATTAGTGTAATAGCTGTCTAATTCACTGTTACATTGTAATGCCTCACAACAAATTGGTAGAAGAGATTCTTTAAATCAAAAAGTTAAAATTCTATTCTTACTGCGTATGTTGGTTATGCATTTATATTAATGTATGGAATTTAAAGTGAAATTGAAAATTAGGTAACAACATAGTTATTCTGTTTCTATTTCTAAGCTATAATATTACAAAGACAAGAAGTTTTTCTTATGTAGGACAGAACCAACTTTTAAGTCAAGGATAACAAAAATAGTTCTTATTCACTGGGACACAATCCAGGTGAATCATGATTTCTGTGCCTATTTTAGATATGAAGAGGAGGAGCATTATGATAACATAGCTTTCTCATTTGAAGGTAAAACTATTAGTCCAATGTTCTCACATAATATTATCAAAAGAAGAAAAATAAACTAAGAACCGAACTAGCAATCATATTAAACAATGCATTAAAGCAATATCACAATACATAGCTTCTTTAAAAAAAACTCACATACTTGTAATTCATACATTAAAAATTATAACTTTATGGGACAAAGACATTTATAAGCTTAACCTTCTTTTTTATAATGTGAAAGCTACACAACTAAAGATCTAACAAAAACAACAGCAATACTTACCCACCTATTATCAAGCATCCCTACCAGTACTACTGCTCAATCCTTTGATTTACCTTCCTCATCTTGCCCATAATAGATTGCTAGATTGCATGCTATGCAATCTTTAAACTTCTTATTCTTTTCCAGGACAGTCGTCTTGAATTGTTCACACAAAACATTTTAATAAAGGCTTGAGATATGAATCTTGTTGCTTTTATTATTTTTTCACAATGTCTGGGAAATTCAAATACCATTCCCAGAGGAAAACAGTTGGTACAAGAAAGGCTTAACATGCTTCCCAGGTAGTCAGCAAATGACTGTGATCATATCTCTATGCTAACTAGCAGTTGAATGTAATAAAAATGTAAGTAAGACTCATTATATTCTTGAATTTCAATACATTCTTAGGCAACTTTTCTTTTTATAATACCCCAGATCCATTTAAACATGGATATATATGTGCTTCCAATTTCCTGTATTTCATTATACCATAATATGATATATTATGGTGTATATATATATACATATACATATGTATATATACATGTATATATATATATATATATATATATATATATATATATATATATATACACATTTTCTTTGTAGATTGTTTGAAAGGTGTTCAATTTTGCAAAATGTCATGGCTTTTAATTAATCTATTTAATTTAAATATATAATCAGGTTTGAGAGTACACAATCTGGTAAATATTGCAGAAAATTTTAAGGATAGTTCTTATAAATTGTCAGTCATAGAAGTAAGCCAATCCCCAAAAACCAAATGCCAAATGTTTTCTCTGATATGAGGATCCATAATGGGGAAGGGAAGGGGAGAGCATGGGAGGAATGGAGAAACTTTAGATAGGGCAAAGGGGAGAGAGGGGAAAAGGTGGTGTGTGGGGGTAAGAAAGATGGTGGAATGAGATGAACATCATTACCCTAAGTACATGAATTAAGACATATATGCTGTGACTCTACTTTGTGCACAACCAAAGACATGAAGAATTGTGATCTATATGTGCACTATGAATTGAAATTCATTCTGCTGTTATATATAACAAATTAGAATAAATAAATTAAGAAAAAAGAGGGAAGGAAAGAGAGAATTAAAAAAATCACATTGATATTTACATCACCAGTATAGTATTCAACCACTAGTGCATTTTACAGGTTATTTTTAAAGTTCTTACTTAGTAGTGGTTTCTTACCAACTTAAAAAAAAATCTTTGCCTGATAATTTTGACTATATATTTTAATAAGTGCTGTGCTCAATTAGATATAGAATCTCATATGCTTCTTTATTCAAAAGTGTCACTCTGTCCATCAACAATATTTATGACCTCAAAAAGAACTGCACCTCAAGAAATCATGTTTTGCTTGCTGAAGAGAAACTTGAATGCTGTTTCCTTTTGTCATGAAAAAAGGAAACCTATGTTCTTCAGAATGATTGGCAAGACATATAAGCTAATGTTTATAAATTGCATTCAGTAGAAAAAAATATGATAAAATCTTCTGAAATGCACTGGGTTAGTGGAGACTTGAAAATCTGGACAAGAATATGTTTCCTGTTTATTTATTTTTTTAAAAAGTCAGTCATATATGGATTCTAATGCTGCTTCTACAATAAAACCTTCCATAATTTCTCATTTTAGTGTTCACTATTAATCACACTAGCTTGCTTACTTTGGAAAATATTTCAGTGGTTTATATCATCTTATTTATTTATATATTTCCCTATTTCTCACACTATAAATTCTATGCATCTGCAAGATCTTGTTTTTGTTTCTCATTATTGCATCTTGATCAACAATAATAGGATGGGTAGACAGAGTAAGAAAACATCTATAGATGAATGAATGAGTGAATGCTCTGATACTTTTTCCTTTATTTTCTCATTTCTTATTGAAATTGCATAACTAAATCAAAAAAACATAGTAAACACTGACTTTGCAACTTTATTTTCACTTGTGTTTCATTGTTCAAATACATAGCATAAACTTTTCAGACACTAGAATTTGAAAAACTAACCCCTATTTTCTCTAGAATAATTTCTTATAAGTAAAAACTATTTAAAACAATGGATTGTGAAATATGTAGAATATTAACATCGTTTAAGAAAATATACCCTTAAGAAAAATATACCCTAAATGTTCACTTATTTTTATGTATTTAGGATTGATGAGATCAAGTGGATTTATTTTTTCTTTAGGTAATTAGAACAATTTAAAAATATCTTAAACAAGAACCAAAAATTGGATCATTATATTTTTATAGGATAATTTTAACCATTAAATTGTTATTATGAAAACTTTCTTAACAGCTACATTTGGTAAGTTTTCATTTGCTTGTGAATTCTTAGAATAGCGAAAATTTATATAGTCCTCATTTTGATATCTGTAATCATGAAAACTGTAATTAAATGTGGCATTCTTATATTTAATGTCAAGGTTTATCCATGAGTAGGTCTTATGAAGAGTCAGAGTGGGCAGCTAAATATGTCTTAAAATTTGAAAGAATTGGAAAATTATTTTTACTTAAAATATGTCTCTCATTACCTTTCCTTGTGCCTGAGAATTTTATCTTTAGAAATCTCTCTTGGGCTTTAACTTTAGTTTTCAATTGGTGCTTGGAAGTATGACTCTTGTATCTTTCTCAAAGGTTCTTACAGAGCTCTGGTTTGAGCCTCAGACTGGATACTGCCTTCTAGAGTCAAATAACTATTTTCCATGTTAGAAAAGTATTTACTTTTATGAAATTATGATACCTACAGAGTGAAGGTTATTCTTTTCACCACCAAGATCATCCAAATCATCCCTAAAATTACTAGAAAGTAACATTGAAGTCAGATGGCACTCAGAAGCCCTTATAGGTAGGGGGCAGGAGGCTGGGGTACAGAAGTACAGATCAGAAGAAAAGTTTTGAGTAGAAAGGGAATCCACAGAATAAAGTCTTCTAACATTTAATGTAAGATAATATCCAATCAAACATTTCAACTCCCTAAGGGAACTGAGGATCTGAGAAATTCTGATTTGCTTAGAGAAACACAGTTCTAGAAGGGAAATTACTTCCACATTTTCTAATAATTGTCTCTGCTCTCTTTCTACTATGTAAAGTTGCCTCTTGAGAGGGAAAAATACAGCTTGTGTTTAATTATTCTCTAAAATGCTCTTGTTTCTATTTTGTCTTTGTTGTTATTTTGTTTTTGTTGGTGGTAGTGTTAGTAAAACTCATTGTTATGAATGTGTTACTCATCCGCTACATATTGAATTTGTTAAGCAAACAGAATAAAGAATCAAATAAAACCTCATTTCATTATTTAAACTTTAATTTCCTATATCCCAGTTTTAATTTTTGAATGATAAACATAAAATATTCCATCTCTAATCTTTCCCATTTTCCCCTTTTCTTTTATTTTACACTGATTGTTATTGCTTTTTAGCATTAACATACATATTATTTATTTTATGTTTTGTCCATTCCCTGAACCCCTCATCAGTTGCTTTATGAGGGCACAGATTTTTATTGGTTGCATTTATAGCTATATTCCCAGTATCTCCAACATTTTGGCATATATTAAATATCTAATATTATTTTCTCAGAAAATGGAAGAAATTTGAGATAAGATAAGCAAACCTTTATTGTAGAAAAATATTAATAGTATTACTACCACCACTAATAAATATAATTTCTAATGACAGATATAATAAATGTATAGGTAAGTGCACGTTTTAAGTAGGCAGTGACAAATGACTCACAGGAATCCTGTAGAATACAATTACATAAGAATAGCAAATAACATTGTTTAGTGGCCTGCGTTTTACAATCCAGATGTCCTTCTTAAGGTAGTGCTTTTTCATAGCTTCTGAAGCATCACTGAAAATCACTGCAAGGCTTATGAGATTTATTTCTCTACTTCCTCTTCCTTTTCTTTTAAAAATTCCCTCATGAATAAAGAAAAAAAATATAAAGAAATTGACTTCAATCTTCATGTATTATTCAGTTCTCTTTGGTGATTATGTAGTATCCAGATACTCTTTAATTAGCTTCCTTGGGCAGAAAAAGTCTGGTTTTGAATGTTAAAAAATAACAGGATCTAGAGATCAATTCAAGGTAATGTCAGATTACCTAGTGAAAGAAGACAATACTTGGGATTTTTTTCAATTTTAAAAGAATTATTATTTAAATGTAAGATAAAAATCTATCCATAACCCTGTTGTGACATAAACATAATAATTTTTCTCCATCTTTTGAGAAAATGAGATAAACTACTGATTTTTGAAATAATATAATCACTAAGCTCACCAGTCAATATTTTTACCTAGAGATAATGAGAAAATTCACTGTGTATTACAAGAATATCTAACCCTGCTGCCTATTTTCCAAACTAAAGAAAAATTTAGCCTGACTGCGCAACAGTGTGTGTTTTAAATTTGGTGACTATTTTACATCATAGTTTGCCTTAATCCAATATGAAGCATTTTCAATTTATTGGGTCTAGATGTGATTTAAGCTTTCATAATATATAAAGAATAAGTCTTAAAGTAATTTTATGGAAATGTGTTAACATAATCTTATATATTAAAAATGGAAAGTTGTATTATAAAGACATATATCACAAACCTATAACCAACATCATACTGAATGTAGAAAAACAAAGTTTTTCTCTAAAATCAGGATTGAGACAAGGATGTCCACTCTCATTACTCTATTCAATATCGTTCTTGAAACTCTATCCAGCGCAATCAGGCAAGAAGGAAATCAAGGGGATACTAATAGGGAAAGAAGAAGTTGAACTACCTCTGTTTTCTGATTATATGATCCTATATTTAGAAGACACAAGACTTGTAGATTTGATAAATTACTTTAGCAAAGTAGCAAGATACAAGATCAACACTCATAAATCAATAATTTTTCTATGCTCTGACAAAGATTCAGGTGAGAAAGAAAGTAGGAAAACTATCCCCATGAAAATAACCTCAAAAATGTATACGTGAGAATTCATCTAACCAAGCAGTGAAAGATCTCTACCATGACAACAATAGAACACTGAAGAAAGAAACTTAAGAAGACCTCAAAAGACAGGAAGATATCTCATCCTCTAGGATAGGCAGAATTTATACTGTCAAAATAGCCAACAGTACTAAAAGCAATATACACATTGAATGCAATCTCCATCAAAATGCCAATAACATTTTCCACAAAACTAGAAATAGCAGCCCTAAAATTCATTTGGAAGAAAAAGAGACTCAGAATAGCCAAAACAATTCTAAAAAGTGATGCAGGAGACATTATAATATCTGACTGATCTCATTATACTACAGAGCTAGAGTGACAAAAGCAGCATGATATTGGCATAAAAATAGACATGAAGACCAATGGAATAGAAGACATAGAAAATAACCAAAATTTTACAGCCAATGGATAATTGACATAGGTGCCAAAAACATGCATTGGAGAGCCTTTTTATAAAGGTGCTGGGAAAACTAGTTATCCATATGTAGAAAAGGCATTTAGATCCCTATCTTTAACCCTGTACAAAAGCCAAATCAAAATTGATCAGACTTAGAAATAAGACTCAGAAAACTTGCAACTGCTAGAAGTAAAGATAGGGTCCATTCGCCACCATATAGGTGGAGGTACCCATTTTCTCTACAAGACACCGAAAAGGCAATAAATAAAACCAGGAATCAATAAGTGGACTGTCATTAAATTAAAAAGCTTCTGCAGAGCAAAGGAAATGATTAAGAGAGTGAAAAGATATTCTATAAAATGGGAGAAAATATTTGCCATCCATTGCTTTGAAAGGGAATTAATATCCAGAATATATAGAGAACTCAAAAACTCAATGCCAAAAGAAAAAATAATAAATAAACACATATCCCAGTCAATAAATGGGTAAAAACACTAAACATAAACTTCTAAAAAGAAAAAAAAATTGTGAAAGGCCAACAAATGTGTACAACATCTCTAGCAATTATGGGAATGCAAATCAAAACTACACTAAGATTTCATTTCACTCCAGTCAAAATGGCAATGAAAAAGAACAGAAAAATAATGAATGCTGGTGAGAATGTGGGACAAATAAGATATAATCTTACATTTTTGGTGGGACTACAGATTAGTACCACCACTCTGGAAAGCAGTATTAAAATTCCTCCAAATAGTAGGAATGGAACCATCATGAGACTCAGTTATCCTCCTCCTTGACATTTATCTAAACCATCTAAAATCAGCATATGATAGTGTTGCAGCCACTTCAATGTTTATAGAAGCACAATTCATACTTTATCATGGAATTAACTCAGGTGCCCATTAATAGATGAAAGGATTAAGAAAATGGAGTTTTATTCCACCGTAAAGAAGAATAAAATAATGGCACTTGCCAGTAAATGGATGGAAATGGAGAAAATCATGCTAATTGAAATAACCCAGACTCAGAAAATCAAGGATGGAATGTTTTCTCTCATGTATGGAAAATAGAGCAAAATTAGAAAAAGAAGGTGATTGGGGAGAGGATCAGGTATCATAAATAAAAGGAAGATCTGTGAAGTAGAAGGAGAACGAGAGTAAGGGAGAAATAAAAGAAAATAGTAAGAAATATGGAATGAATTCAACAAAAATATGCTATATTCATAGTTAAATGAATTATGCATATGTAGAAGAAAGGAAGTTTATTAGACTACAAAAGGGAAAATAGGGTGTGAGAGGAGGGTAGGACAATGGGGTTAATGGTGACTGATATCAAATTTCTTGCTTGTACAATTTTGTCAAAATAAACCCAAATACTATGTAGATTTATAATGCTCTAGTAAAAAAAATGAAAAGTTGAGGTGGATAAATCAGTCCTTTATCATGAGCTAGACATTTAAGACTAAAATCTTAATAGAAGTTAGCCCATCTTCTATGTTCTGAGTATTGTGATGCATAATTATGATAGCAATATTGAAAAACATACTGATTATAAGGGAAAAGCAGTTACAGGCAGCATGTTATTTTACATGATATATAAAAAATAAACCTTCAAAACATAGTCATAGAATGCACTAAAGAAATGTATGTTCATTATCTTGAAGCAGGAGGGCATTTATTGTGGATATAAATGGTATAGATATAAAAGCCTATATTACTAAGCAATCAACTTTATAGTAAGCTTCTATCACTACTATTTTGTTTTAAAATTATATTCAGTTTTTCTTTAAGTTAGCATCAAATTTTACAACTCAGGAATAGAGAAGAAAGGTATTTGTCAAAATTTAATGCAGTAAAATACAGTATTTTGACTTGATAAATAATGATTGTTATGATTTAGATATGAGGTGTGCCACAAAAACTCCTGTGTTAAATAATACAAGAAAGTTTAGAGTGAGATGATTGGGCTATGAGGACCTTTGCCTAATTGGTGTATTAATACACTGGTAGGGATTAACCATAGGCAAGTAGGGTGTGGCTGTAAGTGAGCCTAAGAAGTGTGCCTTTGGAGTTCATATCTTATCATGATGAGGACAGCTGTCCCTCTTCTTCCTGGATGTCATGTACTGAGCTACCTTCCTCCCCCACACCCTTCTGCTGATGCTTTGCCTTACCTCATGCTCAGAGCCAAGGAATAGGCTGTCAATGGACTCAGACTTCTGCAACCATGAACCCCAAATAAAATTTTCCTCCTCTAAACTTGAGCTTGTCATGTCTTTTGCTTACAGCAGCAAAATAGCTGTCTATTACAATGATGATGAAAAATATGTAAGTGATAAAAATTATTTTCCTTTCTTTTTCCATCTTCTTTCTGTGTCTGTATCCCACCCTTCCTTTGTTCTCCATCAAATACCTGAAAAAAATTTATTTCATACAAATTATATATTATAAATCTTCTTGATACTAATGTGATAAATATGAATGAGACAAAATGTCTGACATCAAAAAGCTTGTGGTATAGAATGTGGAAATTTGCAATATAAAGATGTCATTCCTCCCTGTTTAAATACAAAACAAAATAACAACAACAAAAAAACCATAGGAGTCTATTTATAAAGAAATGGCTAGAGTAGATGTCCTTATTCTTTTATATTGTAGTTACTACAACATTTGCCACATTGGAATTGCTAAATATAATTTTACTGAATTACTATAGTGAGCTTTCTAAGAAGGAATTTCCTATACTAATATATTCTTCTTAGCATTAATGTGCCATAGACTTTATAAATCTATTCATGATTGGAAGGAGATATGTAAATATCTGTTGATACTTAAAATCTTATGTAATGTGTGTGTTATGGAATAGTCAAATATCTCTTCTCTCTTCCTTTATATGTGTAGGTATCTCTGTGCTGACAACACATGTATTCAGTGGTGGCACAATTACAACTCATAGAGGAGAAAATGAAGGAATAAATAATCAATATAGTTATTTAGTGTCGAAGCATCAAGCACTTAAGGATGATAAAGAGGTGAATTATTATAGGGTTTCAAAACATGAGATTTTCAGAGAGAAAAAGTGGTTGTTGAACCAAGCACAGACAAACTGACAATGGCATGATATTTCCTCTGTTTCTCTAGACTACAGTCTCCATGAAAGGAAAAGTTTATCTATCTACTTCACTGATGCATCTCCAGCACATAGAAAAATACTGAGTATACATAAGACAATATTCCTTTTGTAAATGAATAATTTCCAAAATTTTAAAGTCCTAAGACCTGTGGAAAAGTACATATTGTTTCTGCAGCTTGTTTCAGAGCTTGCCTCAGTGCAGTTTTATTGCAAAGCCCAGAGTAGATTAAGTTCTCTGTTAAGTGCTGTAATAACTCCCTATAATTGTTTTACATTGCAGTTACCATATTACCACATTTGCTAATTGCTAAGTAATTTCTATTATTTTGCTTTCTGTTTTCTGTAAGCTGTAAGGTCCATGAGGACAGAATACATCTGTTTAGTTCATTACTTTCTTCTACTAAATAAAATATTCCATGAAAAATATTAATAACCAATAGTATCTTTTTCTGGAATTAAAGTGCTACATCTCACTGTAGTCTAATACAAACAATCAATTTTAATATGGCCTTTCTTAAATACAGATACACTCTGTAAGAAAGGAGAAATGGTGCCAGGTGCAGTGGCAATATCTGTAATCCCAGTGGCTTGGAAGGTTGAGACAAGAGGATCATGATGAGTTCAAAGCCAGCCTCAGCAACTTAGTGAGGCTCCAATCAACTTAGTGAGAATTTGTCTCTAAATAAAATATAAAACAGGGCTGATGATGTGACTCAGTGATTAAGTGACCTTGGGTTCAATTCCCAGTACCACAAAAGAAGGGAGAAATTTTAGGGTATTTGTAATCTCGTAATCTACAATTCATAAAGATCACCAGTCTGCAATTAAGTCTGGCCAACTAACTCTAATTTTGGATCTATTTGACTATCAGTCCTTTAAAATTTTTCTCAAATAAAATTCAGTTTTTTAAAAAAGTTATTATTTGTTATTAAGAATACAATCATTTATGCAAGAAATCATATAAAAGATAAAGGAACTACTCTAAATTCATTTTCAATAAAGCTTTAAACTCATCGTCCTTTTGGACTAGAATTATATTGCCTTTCAACAGCAAAAAAACATATGAAGAACAAGGTAACCTTTGAGAAAAGAAAAAAGAAATGTCATCTTTATTACCAATAGGGCACAAAAACATGACAGATTTTTTATTAGTTATATTCAAGAAACTGATGACAAAGGTGTTCTGTCAGTGAATGATAATTGTATAGTTTCCAGCAGTATTTGGAATTGCATCATTGCATGTAAGGTGAGAAGTATGCCTTTCATCTCTAAGCTTTTCATTGAGAATTCTCTCTTTTAACCCATGGTCTCCCCAAATGTCTGGCTCATCTCCTCACACAATTGTTTTCTCCATTCACTATGATCCATGTTATTTGCTTCCAGTCCCACAGTCAGTGCTCCATTTTCTAACTTATGAGCTGCTGTCATTAAGCAAAGTGCTCTGATTAATTGAGCCCCACAAATCTGACAGTGTATTTTACTATCCTCTGCATCATATTTTCATTTTCATAGATGTGCAATTTTCACAAATACATTACTTTATTAACTTTAGTTGTGATTTCTACATTAGATCTCTGGAATTTACTCTCCTATGTAACTGAAGTCTTACACCTTTTAACTAACATCTCCCTAAACCCTGTCCCTCCCCACCCCAGCCATTTTATTCTCTCCTTCCTTTTTTAGATACCACATTTAAGTGAGATCATGCAGTGTTTGTCCTTCTGTGCCTGACTTGTTTACAACACATAAAACACTCCAGGTTCATCAGTGTTGTATCACTGCAAAAATTAACAAACATAGGTGCTAATACATATTAATTACCTTGATTTAGTCATCCAATTCTAGTCAATTAAAAATAAAAATAAATTTAAAAGTAGATATAGCAACAATCAGGCAAAAATATGAACTTTTTATAGATAGATTAAAAGCCTACTAACAAGAGCAGGATTCTTGTCTGCTTTTAAATCTGAGTTCTAGTTGCCTATACTCACTCATATGATGTTTTCTTTTGAATTACTGGAAAAATATCATTCAGTAGTCCCACCTGTTAATCTTTTTGCTTAAATGAATAAGTGTTTTTTAACTAAAAACATATTATGCAGTATTATTATAAATTAAAAAATACATACTTGTAGGTAAAATTGTTAGCGCACAACATCATATTTATCACTGATATTGCAATGATAGTGCCAAGCTTGTCAAAACATTCTTGTGAGGATGTAAAGCTGCCACTGTGCTACATGGTAAGCAAACAAAGAAAGCCTCAGGTATTCACAGAAAGTCTGAGAGGGGCACTCAGGAGTTATTTCTTGGAACATGCATGTGAAGCATTATTGCCTTTATCACTGGAACACTGTTTAGGCCTCCTGGCAAGCAAATTTTTATAGTGTTAGTACTTGAAAAAAAAAAAAAAAAAAAACAACTACAAACTCCCCCTGCTGGCAGAAAGTATCAGCAAAAATTACCTGCTGTATATGCTATTTTTTCTCAAGCATTTTGAGAGAGGGGAAAGAAAATGCTAAGAATCAATCAGTATTCCCACGGAAATATAATAATCAGAAACCAATCAGCAAGTTAACTGCTCTGGGGCGGTGAGTGGCTCTCTAATGGCTGATATGTAATGATACATCGTCAGAAAAACAGGCTTGTAGGCAAGTAACCTTCATTTTTCCAAAGGCAATGCACACCATCTATTATACTGTCATGATTCCATAGCTGGAGGCTTAGAGAGCTCTTAACTTGTAAATAGATTTTGGATAATGGTTAACTCCAAATGACTTCATTCTTGAGGCAGATTACAAATAGCAATTTTTTTTTAGGAAGGTGTGATGGCAAGACTGGCTAGTTCCCATGTAATTTTCCACTGTGTAGGATTTTGACCCTTATAAAAATGTTGAAATAGTGCTGTTCGACCCTCCTCTTTCTTACCAGATTTTTGTTGGTGTTGTTAGTGAAACAGCATTTTCTCAAATGCCTAAGGTTTGCATGGACCATCTCATGATTTTCAACATTAACTTTCAGATGCAGTTTTAGCACATATGCATAATTAGGCATCGACTGGACCCACTCTCTTAAGTAATGATATTTAACAGAAACACAAATATTAACCAAAGGTTCTAGAGTAAACTATAATTAGACTTCAGGCATTCATACATATTTGAAAAGATGGAATTATTTAGGAAACTATTTCACAGGGAAAAAGTACTGAAAACATTTTGCTTCTTTTGCCTGTAAAAGTGAATTGATAGAACTTCATCAATTGTTCTGCAAGATATTATTTCTACATATATGGTACTATACTTAAACATTTTTTGAGAAACACTGTTTAACAAAATATCTCCTAGAGTTCCCAAAGTACATCAACATATCATCTGGATTTTAAAAATACTCTTTTATTCGGTATAGCCTTTACCAAGCATATATGACTTTAGAATATTTTCTTGAGTGTCAGCTTCTATAACATCCAATGAAATAGTATATGGAAAATACTGATATAGAAAAAAAGGACATTGGCTTGTCTTTGCTTTTATCTCAACAAAATATTTTTCTAAGGAACATAGAATATAGTTAGATATACAAAGTGTTTTTTTTTAATTCTACATTGTTTAATGTCATACATAAAATCATCATGCAATCCTATGTGAAATTATCTTAGATATTCACAATGACTGTTTCCTTACTTACCTTTCCACCACAGATATTTTGCAGTACATGGTACCCATATGTGATCATCATAAGGCAGTCTTTCATCACCTGAAATACTACAGGGATATTAAAGAAGAACTGAGAGGATATTCTGGATTGATCACTCACTCAGATGGCCATAGGTGAGAAGGAACATTGCAATTTGAGGGAAGCCAGGATGACTCACCACAGATCTAGGCTGACACTTGCTGTATAGTGTGTAGCACAGAATTGGGATTGAGATGAAGAGAGGCAGTGGTCAGAATATAAATTTCTTTGTAAGAAGTTTTAGTTTGGATATAGTGTCCCACAACGACTTATGTGTTGAATTGTTTCCAAGACATTGGGGAAGTGGTTGGATATGAGGGCTGATATTGTGTCAATGGATTTGTCCATTGAGGTATTCATATTTAATGGCATTTTGGGGAGGTGGTAGACACTAGGAGGTGGACCTAGTTGAAGGAAGTAGGTCATGGGGTCATGTGAGCAAGGGTTATCTTGTTCCTGGCCCCTTCTTTCTCTGCTTTCTAGCCCCATGAAGTGAGCAACTTTGCTCTGCCATGCCCTTCCATCATGATATACTGCCTCAACCTAAGCACAGAATGAATGCAATCAGCAGACTGTGGACGGAAACTCTGAAACTCTGAACCAAAATAAATCTTCCTCCCATAAGCTTTTTTTTCCCAAAAATATTTTGTTACAATGATGAAAATACACATGCAAATCTGAAAATTTGGCTCTAAAATCTAAATGGCATTTTCATCTTTGAAGAACCCTTATGCAGGAGAGATAACAGAAAACAAAATATTTCTGTCCTGCATTTTTTTGTTCTGTAATTTAAAGAGTTTTGTTGAATTCCATTAATAATAAATATTCTCATAAAATGAATAATCTATTTTCTTGAATAGAAGAATGTTTCTGAGAAATGAATACTGCTCTTAAATAAAGAAAATATTAATATCTGGAAATATTTTAGAATGAACACAGAAGAGGTCTTATCTTTTATCTCACTCATTTGTGATTTGCTTTAGCATTGATCAACCAGGTTCACATGAGTTATTTCTTTGCATACTTACTTCACATCCAGCAATTGAAATTCAGAGACTTCAAGTTTTTACATCTCATGCTATAAAAGAGTGGTAGATTCAAACTCTGTCTGTTCAATGCAGCATTAACTGTGCACCTATGGAATGTCAAGTCCTGTGCAGCATTTTCTATTCTAAAATATTTCTAGATATTAATATTTTTATTAGGTAAGTGAATAAAATATTATATTTCCACTCTCTCTAAAACTCTCTCCAAAAAATAGGTCTTTTTATTTTGCCAGATCTTATCAATTTGTATCTATTAACACCTGGAGCATTGTTAACATATGGGAACTCTTGGAAATCCAAAGTGGCATCCTTGGTGTCATCAGAATCACCCTAATATCCTTTATTCAAGTTTCAGCAGGTGCATAGTACTGCATCATTCACAAGCTGAACATTTCTATTTTCTGGTGGTGAGAAGAACTGGGGATTGAACACAGGGCACTATACTACAGAGATACCTCTCTAGTCTGTTGTGATCTTTTTGTTGATTTATTTTGAGTTGGAGTTTCACTAGGTTTCCTAGGGCCTCACTAAAATGCTGATGTTGGCCTTAAACTTGCAATACTCCTTTCTCAGCCTCCAGAGTTGCTGGGATTATAGATGTGTGTCATCATGCCCATTCAGGCTGAACATTTCTATATATTCATTTTGTCAAGGCCCTCATTCCCAGTTCTCTGGTTCATATTTGGTTGCACCATCCCATGTTATCCCTATTTCTTTACTTACTACAAATAAGATTTAATTTCTTTTTGCTCTTTTAGTAAAACCTCATCCATTTTCTTTCATGATCTTCTAATACTTTAGCTAAAGTAAAAATTATCACTCCCATTTTCCAATTAAATGAATAAGACTTCATCATTATTTTTCTTTGTTCATTTTTGTCCTTCATTTACATATTTTCCTTGAACAGAATTTATTTACTCCACAGTCAAAAAAATAGAAATGATCAGAAATACATTAACCTAGGTCTGTATAAGCACAAAAAATAAAATAGAACTTCATGATGTGGGAGAGGGCAATAATAAAATAGATATTGAAAAAAGCATCCTGGTTACCACCTGGGTTTGACTCTTCTTTTGATATCCCATCCTTCTTCCTGTAACTTGCATATGGGTCTGAAGGTATTCCCACAAGCAAGCCCCAAGGTTTTTTTACATTTGAAATAGGCCTTAATGGTATTCATTATTCATTAGTCTCCAGGTGTGGGAGAACCAGTGTCGCAGATGTAAGGATAGCTAAACTGAAGTTCTGGATATCAGCTGTTATGGATTTGAGCCAAATCATCATCTTTTTGGTCTGTAGAAATTGCTTTAGTTAGTCTCTCTGGAATCCAAATTGGCTGTTGTTCTCCCTGTGGAAACACACAAACAGACCCCTGACTCCAGACAATCACTGGGTCAGAAACTTTAATGATAATAACTGTAAGCTGATGCAGTTGTGGTGAAAGCTGTAAATGCCATCACCATAATCGAAAACTGGAGTTCAGGTGTTATGGATTTGAGATATTGCTAACCCTGCATTTATCCACAGGAATAGCGATTTGTCCTGTGGCAGCACCTGCAGCAAATAGGGAAAAACTGTTGACTCATTAGTTATTGGCATTGGAAATGACCAAACTTCAGGGACACCGGGCACGTCTTCTGCCATTGGCTGTAGCATCCCTGGGCATCCCCAGACGGCCCTGGGGAGTGTCCTGGACTCAAACTGCCACTGGGCACAGGGAGCAAGAGCCTGCGAGACTGTGCCTCCAGGTCAGGTCTGGGTTTGGGCTCAAGACAGTGGCGTCCCGCTCCCCGGGCAGGGGGCAGGGAAAGGCCAGTGGCTGCTGCCGCCACTTGGAAAGTCCCTGCTGCGCTGTGACTGGCTCGCGCATGCCGCAGCCACTGCACCACTTCACGCACCCTCTGGTAACGAAAAGTGTTTAGTAGCAGCTACTGTTGCAACTCCTTTCCTGATAGTCCTTTGTCCTCTGAACTTTCTTCCTCTTTCTTACTAGTGTTCCTGGGCTTTTATCAATGTATGCCCTAACTGTTCTTGGTTCCACTGAGGTGCCTCCTTCCCTTAGCAATTTACTTAACACCCCTTCCATATTTTCCTAACAAAGACAATACAACACACCAAGACAAAACAAGACACAAACATACTGTATCAATCCTCTCCATTTTCCTGAGACAGCCATCCTTCCTCTCATCCTATCTGCTTCCAGGGATGAGCAGCTTTGCTCCTGTCCCATCTATCTCCAGGGACAGGTAGCCTACCTTGTCACTCACCCCTGAGTGTCCCGGGGCCCCCCGTATGGGTCATAATATGCCATAGTGCGGCTGGGTTAAATAACCAAGAGGTGACAAGTAACTTGAAGGTTGAATCGGGAACTACTTTATTTCGAGTGAACTCAGCAGGAACTGAGCGAGAACTCAAAGTAGCGGGCACCGGAGATAGCAGGAGCCACTGAGGTATATATACTTAACTAATTACACACAGCTTAACTCAATTAACATAAACTAGATACAGCAGTCAACCAATAAGGAATCCTCATCATCTTAATGGCTTGCTGGCGTTGCTTCACAGACCACTCCTCCTGGCAAAGTGCCAGGCGCCATCTTGACTTGATTTCAGCCCTCAACAACATCTTGGTTTTATTTCTTGCATTTTAGCATCTTATTAAGAAATTTCTTGCCAGCATTCATAGGATGAAGGGTTGGCCCTATGTTTTCTCTTAGCAGTTGTAAAGGTTCTTGTCTAATTCCTAAGCCTTTGATCTATTTAGATTTGAGGTTTTTTTGCAATTGAGAGAGAGGGATCTAATTTTATTTTATTTTATTTTTACATATAGCTCTCTAGTTTTACCAGCACCATTTTTCATATGGCTGTTGTTTTTTTTTTCTTCAAAATATATGTTTTGAACCTTTGTCAAATATCAAATACCTGTGGTATGTGGATTTCTCTGTGTCTTCTATTTCCTTTTTTAAAATATGTATGTTTTTATTACTTTATTTTCTTATTTGCTTTTTTATGTGGTGCTGAGGATTGAACTCATTGCCTCACCTGTGCTAGTCAAGCACTCTACTACTGAGCTACAGTCCCAGGCCCTGTGTTTTCTATTTCAGTGGTCTTCAGTTCTATTTTGATGTCAATTACATGCTGTTACTATAGCAAGTAGGTATTGTGATGCCTCCTGATTCACTTTTCTTGCTTAATATTACTTTGGTTATTCTGGGTCTCAAATTCTTCTAGATAAATTTAAAAATTATTTTTTCTAATCATTTGAAGAATGTTATGGGCATTTTGATGAGCATTGTATTTAATGTGTATATTGCTTTTAGTAGTATGGCCATTTGACAATATTGATTTTCCATATCCAAGAACATGGGAGATCTTTCCATATTCTAAGGTCTTCTTTAATTTCTTTCTTCAGTGTTCTATAATATTTATTATGTAGTTCTTTGCCTCCTTGGTTATATTAATTTTTAAAATGTATTTATTTTTCTAATTTGTTATACATGATATAGTATAATGCACTTCAATTCATATTACACATGTAGAGTACAATTTTTCAGGTCTATGGTTGTACACAAGTAGAATTACACAATTCGTGTCTTCATACAAGTACTCTTTTGGCTTACTTCACTTAGCTTGATATCCTCCAACTTCATCCATTTACCTGCGAATGACATGATTTTATTCTCTTTTAATGCTGAGTAATATTCCATTATGCATATACACCACATTATCTTTATTTATTCATCTACTGAAGAGATTCTATGTTGGTTTCACAATTTAGCTGTTTTGAAATATGCTGCTATACACATTGATGTGGCTGTGTCCCTGTAGTATGATGTATTTAAGTCCTTTAGGTATAGATCAGGGAGTGGGATATTGGGTCAAATGGTCGTTCCATCCCAAGTTTTCCAAGGAAACTTTATACTGCTCTCCATAATGGTTGCACCAATTTGCAGTCCCACCAGCAATGTATAAGTATGCCTTTTTCCCTACATCCTAGCCAACACTTATTGTTGCTTGTATTCTTAATAGCTGTCATTCTGATTGGAGTGAGGGGAAATCTTAGTTTTGATTTGCATTTCTTTAATTGCTGGAGATATTGAACATTTTTTCATATATTTGTTGATTGATTGTATATAATCTTCTGAGAAGTGTGTGTTCCGTTCCTTAGACCATTTATTGATTAGATTATTTGTTTTGTTGGTGTAAAAATTTTTGAGTTCTTTATATATCCTAGAGATTATTGCTTTATCTAATAAGTGTGTGGTAAAAATTTGCTCACATTCTTTAGGCTCTCAATTGACCTCAATAACTGTTTCTTTGTTGAGAAGAAGCTTTTTAGTTTGAATTCATCCCATTTATTGATTCTTGATTTTATTTCTTATTAAGAAAGTTGGGGCCTAATCTGATATGAAGAAGATTTGGGCCTACTTTTTCTTCAATTAGGAGCAGGGTCTCTGGTTTAATTCCTAGGTCATTGATCCCCTTTAAGTTGAGATTTGTGCATGCTGAGAGATAGAGGTTTAATTTCATCTTACTGTATGAATTTTCAGTTTTCCCAGCACCATTTGTTGATGAGGCTATCTTTTCTCCAATGATTTCAGTGCCTTTGTCTAATATGAGCTAACTGTAATTAAGTGAGTTAGTCTCTGTGTCCTCTATTCTGGTCTGCAAGTCTATGTTGGTGCCAACACCATGTCGTTTTTGTTACTATTTCTCTGTAGTATAGTTTAAGGTCTGGTATTGTGATGCCACATGCTTTATTCTTCTTGCCAAGGATTACTTTGGCTATTCTGGGTCTTTTATTTTTCCAGATGAATTTTATGATTGTTTTTTTTTTATTTCTATGAGAAATGTTATTGAGATTTTTTATTGGAATTGCATTAAATCTGTATAGTGCTTTTAGTAGTATGGTCATTTTGACAATATTAATTCTGCCTATCTAAGAACAAGGAATATCTTTCCATCTTCTAAAGTCTTCTTTAGCATTCTGTAATTTTCATTGCAGAGGTCTTTCACCTATTTGTTAAGTTGATTCCCAAGGTTTTTTTTTTTTTTTTTTTTTTTTTTTTTTTTTTAATGGGTGGTTTTCCTAGTTTCTTTTTTGGAGAATTTGTTACTGATATACAAACATGCCTTTGATTTATGGGTGTTGATTTTATATCCTGCTGCTTTGCTGAATTTATTTATTAGTTCTAGAAGTTTTTTGGTGGTATTTTTTGGACCCTCTAAGTATAGAGTCAAGTCATCCACAAATAGTGGAAGTTTGAGTTCATTTTTTCTTATCCACATCCTTTTAATTTCTATCATCTATCTAACTGTTCTGGCTAGAGTTTCAAGAACTATGTTAAATAGAAGTGGTAAAAGAGGGCATCCATGTCTTGTTTCAGTTTTCAGAGAGAATTCTTTCAAATTTTCACCATTTAGAATGATGTTAGCATAGATAGCTTTTACAATGTTGAGACATGTACCTGTTATTCATAGTTTTTCTAGTGTTTTGAACGTGAATGGGTGCTGTATTTTGTTGAATTTTTTCCTGCATTATTGAGAGGATCATATGATTCTTATCTTTAAATCTATTTATGTGATGAATTACATTTATTGATTTTCATTTGTTGGACCAACCTTGAATCTCTGGGATGAACCCCACTCAATCTTGGTGCACTATAAGTTTAGTATGTTTGTGTATTTGTTCTGTCAGTATTCTACTGAAAATTTTTGCATCTATGTTCATTAGAGATATTGGTCTGAAGTTTTCTTTCTTTGACTTGCATTTGTCTGGTTTTGGAATCAGTGTGATTTTGGCCTCATAAAAAGAGTTTGGAAGTGCTCCCTCAATTTCTATTTCACAAAGTAATTTGAGGAGTATTGGTATTGGTTCTTCTTTGAAGGTCTTGTAGAACTCATCTGTGTATCCATCTGGTCCTGGGATTTTCTTGGTTTGTAGGTTTCTGATGGTATCTTCTATTTTTTTTGGCTTGAAATTGAGCTGGTTAACTTGTGAATATTATCCTTATTCAGTTTGATCAAATAATATGACTCCAGAAATTTGTTGATGGTTTCAATATTTTCTATTTTATTGGAGTATAAATTTTCAAAATAATTTCTAATTATCTTCTGTATTTCTGTAGTGTCCATTGTGATGTTTCCTTTTTCATCATGGATATAGCAATTTGAGTTCTCTGTCTCCTTCTCTTAGATATTATTTCATTGAATAGATTGTTCATTCCTTTGGTTTGAACACTATCCTTTCTGTATCCCAATATTTCTTTAATTTGTTCTTTTTATATTATTCATAATTCTTGAAGTTTTGCTCATGGTTTCTTAACATCTTCACTCTTGTGGTCTACATTCTTTTCAGATTGTATGTTTTGTCTTCATTGTCTGAGATTCTAAGTTATCTAATCTGTTGGTGGTGCTTTCTATTGAGTTTTTAATTTGTTTTTTTTTCTTGTATTTCAAGGGTTTCTGTTCATTTTCCCAGAACCTCTATCTCCTTTTGAATAATCTTTTGCTTTCTGTATTTGCTTATGTAGCTCTATATTGAAATGATCTTTTGCTGCCTGTATTTGTTCTCTCATATCATCCTTCAATTCATAGAACATTTTAATTATGTACAGCCTGCACTCCTACTCTGTATTTTCTTCTGTTGTGCTGGCCATAGATTCTAATAATGTAGTAACATAATTTGTTTGGGGCACTTTCTTCCCTTATTTTTTCATGTTGTTCATGTGTCTTCCCTTTTAGCAGTGGAGATCCAAGTCTTTACTGTTTTTACCCTATAGGTTTATAGTGTTGCTGCAGGGTTCCAATACCTCTCTTTTAAGGGAGAGATCACTATTAACAGATGGCAATACACACAATATACAGCCTTAAACCAAAGAGCTACTATAAAGGTGTTTATGGTTTTGTTACAATAAACAGAAATGGTGCATTCAATTATTATCTAAAATATAAATAGTAGGTTTGCAAAACGGGTCTACAGTTAGTGGACTACTGATAGTGGACAAAGAACTGGGGGTGAGGTATAGGATTAAATGTTAATGGGGTAAGAGTTGAGAATATAGAGTTTTTACATCTTCGGATGCATGAAAGAGTAGTCTAAAGAAGTTGGTTAGTAGCAGGAAAAGAGAGAGAAAGTGATTTGGGGGAGACAAGTAAGTGTGAAGATAATAAAGAAGATGAAAAAACAAAAAGACACAAATATTTTTTTAAAAATTCTAAAATGTAAAAATAAGAGATAAAAGAATACACAACACAAGTGTAAGATACTATTCAGACATCCCATTCCTTAGTAGCCTAATTTGTGAAAAGTACTTGGGTTCACAAATGTTGGGGAGTGAGGGAGGGAGAAGGGAAAGAAGAAAAAGAAAATAATAATCTGGAAGGAAGATACAAGGATTTTTTGTTGAAGATAAGTATCATTTCTGCTTTCCTTCTCATCCAGTAGGTGGGATTGTCTGTTTTTTGCTGGTATCTCCACCCTCAGAATGGTGGAGGTTATTAGGGTGGGAACACTGGTCTTAAGAGCAAAGTTCCTGGAGGTGAGATATATTATTTTCTGGTCCACAATGGGAGACTGTATTCCAAGGATCTCCTTTGGGGCCTTCTCATGTGATATGGGTGCCTGTTCTTATCTCCTTATATTGCCTGTAGACCTCACAATTCCTGGTCTCTAATTTTGTCTCTAAACTCTCTTACTACCTCTCCCTTTCTAATTCCCAATCAGAAACCTCTCCAGAGGTCTTGTGGGCTGCTCCTTGGGGGCCGTGCACCTATCTCAGAGAGCTGTTTTGTATCAGGTAATTCAGTTCCAGGCTTTATGAGCTACAGACTGGCCAGGTAGCTGAAAGCAATGTGCTGGGTTAGCAGCTGCCAGGGACAGGGGAAAGTTGGGGACTATAGGTAACTTGATTTTGCTTCTAAGCCTCAGCTTAGTGTCCTAGGATGGAAGTTGCCCCAATTAAAGATGGCAATAAAGGTGCCCCAAGATGGAGGCAGATGCTTTCAGGGATGAGGTGTTGGGTCTGGTGGGGCTGGGTAGTGGCATTGGAAGGAGTGTTCAGAAATGCATCACTGGGCATGCAGTGTTGTAGCTGGCAGCTGTCTCTGGACTTTGTACAGTGTCCCCAGGTGCAGGCTTCCGTGTCTAGGAGACTATGGCAGTGGTTGTAGTGTCCCAAGATGGAGGTGACCAGGGGAGCCCAACATTGGTAGATGGTGGTCCACACAGGAGTGGCAGTCAGAGGTCCTGTGTATGGGCAGTGGCCAGTATTTCTGCACAGGTGCTGATGCCAGTGGTCCTGCTTGGGCACAGTGGCCAGAGGTCCTGCATGGGCAAGTAGCCGGGATTCTGAGGCATGGAGACCTGCATGGGCACAGTGGCCATGATTCCTGTGTGGGAGAAGGTGTTGGGGGTCCTCTAAGAACTCCTAGAGAAACAGTATTCCCAATACTTTAATCCCAGGTCATGAAGTGACACAGAATGTAGCCTCCCTCTAGCCCACCATCTTGAATCTCTGGGTTATATTAAATCTTAAGGATTTTTTTTTCTTTGTTGGGGGGATGAGGTTATTGTGAGTGGGATGTTTTTCCTGATTTCTTCCTCAGATGAATCACTATTAAAGTATAGAAAACTATGGATTTATTTTTGTTGATCTTGTTTTTCCTGTTACTTTGATAAACTAATTTACAAGCTGCAGAAAGTCTTTTGGTGGAGTTTTGGGGGTTTTCTTGATATAGGGTTATATAGCTGGCAAACAGAGATAATTTGATTTCTTCTTTACCTATTTGTATTCCTTTGATTTCCTTTTCTTGCCTGATTGCTCTGGCTAATGTTTCAAGAATTACATTGAATAGGAGTGGTGAAAATAGATAGCCTTGTCTTGTTACTGATTTTAGAGAAAATGCTATTGGTTTCTCCATTCAGTATGATGTTGGCATTGAGTCATAAATGGCCTTTACAATGTCAAGGTTCATTTGTTCCCCATGTGATTCCAGTTCTTAATTCTGTTTAAGTGGTTAATTAAATTTAACTGATTTATATTATAAATAAATATGTTTATATATATTCTGAACAAACCTTGCATCCCTGTAATGAAGCCCACTTGATAATGGTGTATCATCTTTTTTTAGTGAAGTTTAGAATGAGATTTGCTAATATTTTATTAAGTATTTTTGCATCTATGTTCATCAGGGAGATTGATCTCCACTTTTCTTGATACATTTTTGTCTGGTTTTAGAATCCAGGTTACACTAGCTTCATAAAATGTATCTGTGAGTGTTGTTTTCCTTTCAAATCATGAAATAATTTGGGAAAGACTAGTGTTTGATCTTCTGTAAAGTCTCTGACAGAACTCAGTTGAGAATACACCTGGAGTCTTCTATTATGGAAGGATTTTAATTTCTGTTTCAATATCATTACTTGATTTGGATATGTTTAGGTTTTCTATATCATCTGGATTCAGTTTTGGTCAGTCATATGTATCTAGAAATGTTCAATGTTTTCCAGATTATTTAGTTTATTGGAGTACAAATTTTAAAAATAGTTTCTGATAATCTTCTTGATTTCAGAAGGGTCTGTGTTAATATATACTTTTTTATTTCTGATGTGGTTGATTTGGATCTTCTGTCTCTTTCTTTTGGTAAGTTTGACTGAGGGTTTGCCAATCTTACATTTCTTTTCAAAGAACAAGCTCTTGGTTGCCTTGATTCTTGCTGGGAGTGGTGATTTGAATCACAGTCTCCGACTGCCCTGCACCAAGCAGGAGGATGAATGCACTGGGAACTCACTGTACAAAGATGCAAGTTAAGACTGCCCAGTTACTATGGTGACACCCTGCCGCTGTCTGGCTGGGCACAAGATCACGAGCCACTCAAACAGGAACAAACTTTATTTGAAAAAACCGCCAACACCACGTCCTTGCCCGGGAAGCTTCCCGATCCACCCACGCGGCGTTCTGCCGGTTCCTTCCCGGAACTCCAGCGCAAGCGCCTCCCCCGGAATTCCCTCCTACTGCACTTTCCCAACCAATGGGAACTCTCCAGGAGTCCCGCAGCAGGAGTCCGGTATCATATCATCTCAATGGCTAGCTGGCATCACCTTTCAATCAAAAATGCCATGCATCATATTAATTGGCTGTGGCTCCCAGCATCTCCCCCCTTCTGTTTAATTAAGCAACAAGTAATGTGGCTAGGGACCGTGCCTGTTAGGTTTGTCCAATTCAACATATGGTTCTTACCCGTCATTGGAAAACTGACCTTTAGGCGTCAGCCTCCTGTCTTAGGTTGATACCACTGCAATTGGATCATACCCGTCACTGACTACCGGTCCAGCATATAGCCATACTTGTGGATAGGCCTATGCACCAGTGGGGGGGTGAGGTTCTTTTACTCCTGTGGGAATGATTTGAATTCCCATCTCTGGAGTTAGTACTGCTCTTGCGGAGGCGCAGATGTCCAGCCCTGCGCTCCCTCTAGTTTGTCTGATGAGGGATTTAATGGATAATGTGTCCTGGGCACTACCTTGATGGTGCTGTTGGGTTCCTCCATTGCCCCGTATATTTGTGGTTTTGGGCCCCGGAGCATTGGGCCCTCCAGTCCGTTTTTTGGCAATGGAGCCTGATGCCTTTCTCCACGATATCATGGGTAAACACTTGATCCTTGTCCGTTTTTTGATAACGGAGTGCCCTCTATGGTGGTTTGAGAATGGCATTCATTAGCCCAATGTCTCCCTCTATGGCATCGTGGGCAAATACCTGGTATTCTATTCCTTTGATACCTAGCTTTGTTAAACCCTTCTCCTATGGGGCAATTCCTTTTAAAATGTCCTGTCTGATCACAATTGTAGCATGTTTTTGGCCTGGCATCTAAAGCCTGTTGTACTGCTGCTAAGACTTGTCCTTGTTCATTAATGTCTCTACATAATTTAATATATGTGTTTAAATCTTCATGTTTCCATGGTCTAATGACCTCTCTGCAGCAACGATTTGCTTGGTCATAAGCCAGTTGTTTTATAAATGGCATTGCCTGTTCTACATCTCCAAATATTCTAGAAGCTGTCTGAATAAGCCTATCTACAAATTCAGCATAAGGTTCGTTAGTTCCTTGTATTACCTTAGATAACTGTCCTTGTAAATCTCCATGCCCCTGTAAAGTTTTCCATGCCCTAACTGCATCTGCAGCAATTTGTGCGTATACACCAGGATCATATTCAATTTGTTGCCGTTGACCCTCATAAGGTCCCTTTCCTAACAACATCTCCAGATTTCTTTGAGGGTAACCGGCTGCTGTATTTCGCCTAGCTGTCTCCATACAGAATTCCTCATTGGCAACCTTCCATAACAAATATTGTCCTCCATTTAGCACAGATCGACACATGTTAGCCCAATCTGCTGGTGTCATGTCTAAGTTGGTAATAGATTCGACCATGCTTATGGTGAAGGGTGCTTGCGGGCCATAGGTTGTTACAGCCTCCTTTAATTGCTTTACTGTTTTGAAATCTAAAGCGCGGTGAATTCGTTGCCCTCCTGCCTGCTCAAGTACAGGGCATGCTAGTCTTTGGGATCTTGCCTTAGGATTTTGTGCATCAACTACAAGAGTTGAGGGCCGCTCAGCTATAGGTGGAGTTGTTGGTTGAATTACGCCCTCTGGTGATAGAAGGGAGTTAGTAGCAGCCTCCTGTTGTAACTCCCCAACTGATGGTCGTTTTTCCTCTAAGCTTTCTTTCTTCAAATTTTCCTCTGTCTGACTAGCTGGAGAGACCTTCTCTTTTGCTTGACCTGACATGTTTTCTACCACAGTTTGGACCTCTAACAATTTACTTAACAGTTTTTTGGTTTGTTTTTTACTAGTTTCTAATCTACTATAAAGGTAACGCAACCCAATAAGGTAGCATAAAACAAAACCGAAACAGAATGAAACAAAAACGGAGCAAAGAATAGTTGTATCAATTTTCTCTTTCTCAGGGCCAAACAACTTCAAGCCTTGAGCCAACCATTTTTCCCAGTTTGCCTGAGAAAATTCTAGGGATAGGCAGCTTGAAACAAAAACAAAATAAATCAAAAGAAGAACACATTGTTTTTTGAAATGGTCACCCATTCTGTCGCCTTCCCTCAGGGGCGAGCAATTTTACTCACCTCCAAGCTTCAGGCGCTCCCCGTACAGGGCCACCAGTTGCCGCTGTCTGGCTGGGCACAAGATCACGAGCCACTCAAACAGGAACAAACTTTATTTGAAAAAACCGCCAACACCACGTCCTTGCCCGGGAAGCTTCCCGATCCACCCACGCGGCGTTCTGCCGGTTCCTTCCCGGAACTCCAGCGCAAGCGCCTCCCCCGGAATTCCCTCCTACTGCACTTTCCCAACCAATGGGAACTCTCCAGGAGTCCCGCAGCAGGAGTCCGGTATCATATCATCTCAATGGCTAGCTGGCATCACCTTTCAATCAAAAATGCCATGCATCATATTAATTGGCTGTGGCTCCCAGCAACACCCTGTTTAAAGGAGATTCTATGCTAGGCATAGCCCTATTAGTCTTTTGACCTGAGTTCAGATACTAGCTTCCAGGTGGTAGAGAATTATAAGTGCAAAAAGATAATAATAGTTGGGCTTCATATTTCATCCTTCTTGCTTTGAAGAAAATTTCTCACAGAAAACCTTTTTGATATTAAGCCCTATATAATAAACATGCTGAGCCAGTTTGGGGTCATTCATTCCTCATCAGGGGATGGAGATACACCTGGCCCCAGCTCTTTCTCTGTATGTGCTTGTATGTCTTTTCTCCATCCCTCATTATCCCTCACTGGTGTTCTAAATTAATGGCCATGCAGGTTGGAGCAGATCCCCTCCCTCCCTCTTTCTTTCTTTCTTTCTTTCTTTCTTCCTTTCTTTCTTTCCTTCTTTCTTTCTTTCTTTCTTCTTTCTTTCACCAGGCTTGAACCAAGGAACAATTAACCACTAAGTCACATCTCCAGCTCTTTTTGTTAGATTTTTTATTTTTATTTTATTTTTTTTTTTTTTAGGCATGGTATCACTAAGTTGCATAGGGCCTCCATAATGAATTGCTGAGGCTGGCATTGAACTTGTACTCATCCTGCCTCAGACTCCTGAGCTACTATTCATTGTTTTCTTATTATCAATTTTATTGATTTCAGCTCCAATATTTTCAGTATTATTTTAAATTTTCCAATACAATGCTTAAAAATGATAATAAATATATATTTGAACCTATATTAAAAATTTATTTTAAATTACATTTGGCTCATTGTAAATACTCAACATGTAATCACTTTTTTTAACATATTTTTGGAAATTTCACAATAATGCATACATGATATATTGACATTTCACATATATGTTTGGATCCAAGATTTATACTTTCATTGAGGTATTTTCTTCATTAAAAAAGCACATTTCTGCAATATTTACACATGGAAAAATAAGAATTTATACCCCATTTGAATAAAATGTATGATATGTCAAGATCATTGTATTGTCTTGAGCAACCAATAAAAAAAGTGCATTCCTGCTAAACCACAATTTAATATAAACATATTTTAGTCATTTAATTTTTTTCTGGAATAATGATGATGGAGCAAGGTTAATATTTACACAAAATATTTGTTTAGGATTACGAACATAGAAATGTGCTTCTTTTAGTTGACTTCAATACAGCTACATTTTTCACATATTTCTTTCTTCCATAGTATCATAAGCCCATCTTGAAAGACCAATTTCATTAGTACTCAATAGTTTTGTAGGGACTGATCCCATAAAACATATAAACACCTACTGTGACAGGAGAAGCAAAGACCTCCAATAGTACTGTACCTGGTGGCTAAAGATAACAATATGCCTGGGGAGAGTCCTGGAGCTCTAGAGAGAGTTCAGTGACCCTCCTCAACTCTGAAATGTGAGAGTATAATGTAGAACAAGGAGGAAGTGCCTTCTATTTAGAACAGGTGTTAAGCATTCATTGCTTATGGAAGGAAACTGGAAATCTATCTTGTTAACTACTATCACAATATGACATCAGTTTAGTGCACATCAAACTGGGTTTACTGTTTAACAAGGTCTGTGATATAAGACTTATGTAGGCTTAGGTCATGCAAGAGCCTTTTGATGGTTCCACAATGAAATTCACCAAAACACAAGGGTACCTGAGAGGAAAGGCTGAAGGATGGCATTTCTTTCTTGCAGTTAAGACATGTTCCTACATGTTTTATCTACTGTGTCACACTGTGTTGACACTTAACTTGAACTGTTACAGCAAATATATCTGTGATCACAGTTATTGCTATTCAACCTAGTCTCTTTCATTTACATTCAGCACATTTCTGTAAAATATTAGAAAAAAGTTCCACATTATAATACATTTTGATTGTCTTTATAAATTTCCAGTAACTGACATCTCTATTTGTAAAAGACTAGTAGGCTAAAAATCCAAATTAGAACATGGTCTGCCTGTCTGAATTTAAAATGTAAATTGAATTATGGAATTTTACAGACAATGCAGTATTGCTGACATTGTATTCCTCCATTCTAAAAAAGGCTGACAAAGTGCTGCCAAGTGGAGGTCTTTCAGGTCCTTCTTTAATAAATAGATAAACTTCATTAATGCTTTATTTGCACATTAATAAGAATGAGTGCTTGAATTTGAGTATTCTCTTAGATATTCTAGATATTTCTCATGTAATTTTTAATTTTTCTTATTAAAACTGTTTCTTTTTGTACACAAAACTGGTGGGAACAAAGTATACTCCAGTCACATAATTGCCAAGTACTGAGTTTCATCATATTTCCTCTCTCCACCATCGAACATAAACAGTGATATGAATTTTCAGTGAGTGGCTTTTGTACTATCTGAACTTATGAAGCTGAATGTTTTATACATAACATGAATATAAATGGAAATACTTCAACAGGAGTGACCACAGTGAGTTTGTACTAAAGTACTCCAAAATTATAGCTTAGATAGTCATAATTTTAAATAACAATGAACAAACCAATGTAAGCCTTCCTTTCACAGTCCTAAGTCATTTAAGTCATTGTAATGAATATGCATATCTCTTGTGGCTACAAAAACAATACACCAAGTGCTTTGTTAATCTGAGTACATTGAACTTAAAGGACATTGGAAGACCTCTGCAGCAGCCTCAGAATCAAGGTCTTTCTGCCAGGCTCCTGTGCTTCTGTCTCTCACCCACCCCCCCATTCTACTGCTAAGTGTGTTAGAGAAACCAGAATTTCTTTTGCCCTGGGCAGTTCATGCAGTCTAGAGCTCCAATCCTTGGAAGCCTAGTGTGCAACCTAGAAATAAAGGCTGGGGTATAACTCATTTGGATGAATGGATCAGAAAATAAGTAAGAACATATGTGACATTGTTGTTGGGACGAACAAGGCAAGGCACCCCAAGATAGCAGGAAACAGTTTTATTTGTCTGCAGCCAGGTTCAGAGGGTACAGCCTTATCTGTAATCAATTAATCCCCTGAACCCCCAATTCAGGGAGTTTCAGAGTTTTATACCCAGCATGTAAGGGGAGGGGCACAGAAGTTCACAGTCTGCAGAAGTTCACATAAAAGCAGCTTTTTCTTTCACTGTTCTGGGCATGTTAACTCTTCAAGTTAAGAAGTTAAGAAGAGTTAACATCTAAGAAGGGGAGAGCTTCTTCTCCCCTTTCTTTCCTCCCCCTGCCAGCTGTTACTATGGAGCCCAATTGTAACTTATCTTAAAAATGTAAACATCTCTGTGAAGCCCAGCTCAAGGCCAGAGGCCTTGTTTGCACATTTCTTCAAAGTACTATACTGGATACGTTTGTGAAAAACTAGTAAGAGGGTGTCCAGCACCTGGAGTGCTGTATCTTCTTGGCCAGTGGCCAAGTAAACAGGGTGACATGAAAATAGGAAGTTTATCTACAATGGACTCTTTTGCGATAGTCCTAAAATCAGCCATGGTGAAGAGGGCTTTTCTGTGGAGAAAGGGGGTGCCACTTCAGCATAAGAAGCATGTTAAAGCCAAAGGTGCTTCCATGAATTCCTTTTAGAGTTTTCCCTGAGTACCCCTCACAGGAGCCCAGCTGTTTGTACTTTTACACTACTTACTTGCTCAAATAATCTCTTTAAAATTTTAATGTGTCTCCTTATATCATTTAACAATATCATTGGTGGCATTGTCTTCCCAACCTAGTCAAAAATTTGCCTGAATCTAATATTTTTACTTTATTGAAATATAGATATCTAGGTGCAGGAAGGTGTGATAGCTTTCCTTATTCCTCTTAGGGTCACCATGGAATTCCACATAACAAAAGGCAGATTAACCACAAAGAGTTGGATATGTTTATATAATCAAGGTTTTCCATTAGATAGGAGACTCAGTATGAAGACTCAAGACCATAGGAAACTATGCATTTTGATGCTTGGATTTGATGAAGCAGGGATAGTTGTGTTGATGTGATTGTACAAAAAATACAGGGTCTGGTAGTGATGGATGGAAGGCAGGAAATAGCAGGTGTGTCTATAGGGCTTGTTCTTCACTTCTTTGTGTGCCACTATTTCTTCCTGGGATACCTTCTAAAATGAGCATTTTATAATCAACTATCAGACAAGGTAGATAAGGGGACTTTTTTATGACTAGTTCTAGTTCCTACACATAAATTCAGGAGAAGATTGGACTAATATTTTTAAGGTTTTTTGTTTGTTTCTTTGTTTGTTTGTTTTCATAATAGAGGGATTAAAAATGGCCCTCATACATGCTAGACAAGTGCTCCACTCCTGAGCTACATCCTCAACTCCACAATGTTTTAAACATTGCTTTTTTTTTTTTTTTTTAAGAAATCATGTTAATGAAAATGTGTTATAAAATATGTGTTCCTTTTGTCAACATTATTTCATGCCTGCATTTCTCCTGGAGATAACAGGTAATTTACTGAAGATTGTGACATATCCTGTTGACACAAACCAGGCAAGGGTACAGAGTGAATTGCTCCTTAGAAAAGAAAACATGTCAGATCAGCACAGTGAGCCCATTTTATAAAGTATTCACTTAATGAATTTTGGGAACATGATCTGGGGGTATTTGTTTGTGATCTATCAATTTGTAGATTTTTTTTTCTTTTTTATAGTTTTCATATTGCTTTCTATAGTATTTTTTCTTTCTTTTATCTGTCTTATAATAGTTTTCCAGTGAATTTATTTTACCTTTTGCCTCACATATTTAAAAAAAATTAAATATATAGATTTAATTTTTTAACTTTACTCTTATGATTTACAAAATTTTTATTCATCATTATAAATTTGTCGTTATAAATTCTACCCTTTTGCATTCTCAAGTATTTTACTGTTCCTCTTTTGATTAAGTAATTTCTAAATTCATGTATTTTCATTATTTCTTGTTTAATAAATGGTATATTCAGATACTTAAAAAAAAGAAACCATGTTAATGAAAATGTGTTATAAAATATAAAAATATAATTAAACCTATTTCAGATTTGAACATATTTTTCTTTAAAAATTTACTACCACTGAAATAATTCTACTAAAAAAATCTATTGTTTAGAGCTGGGGTTGTAGCTCAGAGGTAAAGCGCTTGCCTAGCATCTGTGAGAAACTAGGTTTGATCCTCAGCACCACATAAAAATAAAATAAAGGTATTGTGTTCTCCTACAACTAAAACCAAATAAATAAATATTTTTTAAAAGTCCCTTTGTTTAAAAATACCTTAAATTATAGTATAATTTAAATACATGTGAATAGTTTCTCCTCAAAAGGCATTTACTCTTCACTAAAAAATGAAGTGTTATAAATTAATTGACATTAGCTAAGTTATTAAATTACTGACAATGATTTTTCCATGTAAGTAATTTGTTAATTTTAGTTGACATTTTGAAGTAATTGAAAGCATGAGTGGTTTATTAAAAACAATTGTTTTTTATTTAAAATAATGTATTATTATAATATTATGCAATAATGTTTTTTTGTCATGTAAATAGTACATTGTTAGAGCCACAAAATATAGTTTCTTTATGAGAGGATTTGCCTAGTCCCACCTTTCCAAGGAAAAAAATCCCCAATTGTTAGCATTATCACCTGTGTAGGGCACAAAAATGAAGACACTGTGTAGCATGGAGGAAGCGGTCAATAGCTCATTAGTCCTGCTAAACAAGATTTATACTGCTACACATTCTCAAGCTTTGGTCCATAAATTATGTAGAACCTTTACCCCCATCTCATAGACATTAGCAGCTGCTATTCAAAGAGTAGGCAAAGAAATCCTTTCATATGCTGAATTTAACCAGAGGTCGGGGTTCTAAAAAAGTACATTTTAATATAAACGTTTCAGACATAGAGGAATGAATGAATGTAATCTTATAAAATCATATCCTCTGATAGTAAATGTATGATATGTTTATAAAGCATTTTAAAGTTCATAATACACACTCAGAGAAATATATGAGACTAGAATTTATTTTCTAAATTAAACAGAAAAGAATTGATAAGTATTTTTGAACACCTTGGGTTTAGAAAGATTCTTTTTGTCTGTTCAATGCTGAGAGCTATTAGCTGAGCAATGCACTCAGGACTTAGGTTTGCAAACATTCTTCAATAACTAGAACTTTTCACCTGGAGGATTTAAACATTACAAGTTGGAATGAAGCCCATTCTAAGATTAAAAAAAAAAAGATACTTTAAGGAAAATAATAATAGCTTTTTAGAATAAGCATGTGAATATACTATATATCTTTACATTTCACACAATTGGAGAATGACTAAAAAGACACAATTTAAACTAAGGAGTTCGACTCACCCGAATGTCACACTGCAGGCACTAACAATAATTAAGGTAAGTGAAGGAGGGCACACTATTTGTCAAGTTTGTGATGTCCATTTTGCCTAGCTAATAAAATAGAGGTAATAATATTTTTTAATAATGGTAAATTAAAAACTTACATAAGGCCCTTACCGTATCAGCATTGTGCCTCTAAAAGACTACGCACTTCCCAATCATAGGCTATTGTTGCTTAAGTTCTGTTCTTGGCCTTTTGCATTGTGCTAGCCCTAACACATGCTTTTATCATGACCTATTTGTGATGAAACTATAAAGTTGTATGTGAAATCATTTATTTCATCTTCTAGGCCCTCATATTAATCACATTACCCTCACTACCTCTACATCAGATAATCATCCTCTGCACCTTTACTCTTGTCATTGTTCCCTCACTCTGAATTCTTTTTACCCACTGCTCTGGCCTATGAAAGTTTCTCTTTTTGTAAGATCCAACCATGTCCTAATGTTTCCTAAACCTCATTTTCTCTTCCAGTATATAGTACCTATATAGCACTCATTACAAATTGCTTAATCTTTTTATTATGTACACTTATCATTTTTTCTTTCTTTTTTTAAAGAAAGAGTGAGAGAGAGGGAGAGAGAGAGAGAATTTTAATATTTATTCTTTAATATTTGGCGGACACAACATCTTTGTCTGTATATGGTGCTGAGGATCGAACCCTGGCCGCACGCATGCCAGACGATGCTACTGCTTGAGCCACATCCCCAGCCCCTCATTTTTTCTTAAATTACAAATGATATCAAGTTTCCAATTCTGATTTTACATCCATATAATCCTAGCTCAAATATATATTTATATATATCCAAATATACACACATACACACATACATTTTTTCTGAGAATAGTATTGTGATATTAAGCTCATCTGAAGCATGTTTGGCTCAAAAAAATAAGTCATTTCCCAAATTAAAATTGAAAATTTGATCTTTGTTATGGAATTAACCATAACATTTAACTATCAAATAAATACTGTGTGATAGCTTTGTAGTAACATACTTCCTGACAATAAAGAAAGCAATGTCAATATAAAAATGATAACCTTGAGACAGGATTTTTAAATTATTCTTTTATATTTACAAAAGCAAAATCATAACTTTGTGTGAGCATGTGTTTAATATAATACATACACATATGAAACACATTTATTGAAGCAATTCTAAAATGTGGTGCACAGCAATTTTATAACCTTTATTATGAGATGATTATAAGCTAACCTTGAGGCTAAAGAAAAGTTTTCTTTGGAGTACATTAAAAAAAGGAAAGAAAAAGAATTGTTAATCCTCAGGGAGCCAAAAGTAACTAAAACCTTTTAAGGAAAGAGTGTTCTTTTATGATCAATATATTATTTACCCTAAAATATGGGAGAAAAACAGAAAGGAACATGGAAATATATTTAGACTGATGTCTTTTGCCAGAAGAATTTAACAGCAACATTCTGCACCACCTGGAGTTTATGAAGCTTCCTTTTGGGCCCAGAAGCCAGCTGGGGGTGGGGCACAGGGACTGATTGCAGTAATCTAATCCTGAAATAAAAGCATGAGTGACCATTTCAAGGTCTAATTCAAATAGACATGATTACCACCTAAAAAAGGATCCTCTAATCCTTTATACAATGACAGAAAACCCTTTACAGAGAAGTTAAATATTTTATTTTTCTTTATTTCATGTTTATTGGACAGTAATTACACACACACACACACACACACACACACATTTGTGGGTTGAATGTGTTGCTTTGATGTACTTATAAATTTTAGAATTAAATTAATTGACATATGTATTACCTTTTATACTTATGTATTTTTTGTATGATGAGAATATTTGAAGTCTACTCTTTTAGGGATCTAATATATACAAAATATTATTAACATTATTAATGATAGTCAGCATGTTGTGCATTAGCTCTCAAACACTTAGGAAAATGAGGAGGTAATAATAATACTTATGACTATATATTTTAAAATTAATTAAAACATTTTTTAATAAAAATTATAAAATTAAAAAGGTGAAAATAATTATAATGTAAAAGATAACTATGACAAAAAAGGAGCACAATATATCTTCAGTTGTTTCTATAAATATTCTTCTGTAGTTTATCCTGAATAATACCATATAGTTATACTCTAGGTAACCTTGCTGGATAAATTATATTAACCAGGCTTTCATTGAGCATTATTATTATTATTTTTTTAAATTTATTTTATTTTTTTTTTTACATTTGAATCAAATGGGGTATAATTTCTTATTTTTCTGATTTTATTATTGCTGTGTGTATATGGGTGACTGTATGACCTATGTGATTCTGCAACCTATACAATCATTGAACATTATTTTGTAAATTAAACCCAATTTCATTTACAAAATAATTTAAAGCTTAAAATAATATTGAATAATTTGAAAAAGAGTAACAGTAAATTAATATTTTGAATAAAATTTTAAAAACATGTTTAAAAACCAACCTTAGAACACAGACTGAAAAAAAGAGATTTAGAGAAATTATAATCTATGATATGAATGAGTAATATAATTAAACTTATTATAGTCTACAACCACCATCAAATATCAAAGTAAATGCAATGAACATCAAAGTCAAAAGTAATGCCATTTTATATTGTTGTTAGCAATGTGAGTGCTTAAATATAAATAAATTTAAAAATTTTAACATATTTAAACCTGGAATTTCTGTTCAATTGATGCTATCAAATTATTTTAACTACTTGATCCATTCTAATTGGTTTATGTTTCTCCTACACCTGTCTCCCTGCATATATATACACATATCTCCACTAATACACACATATATAGTTTGCTATCACAACTGAAATCTGCGCATTAAATCTGATGCATATAACGTTAAGTATATGCCAAAAATGGTGGCACATTCTTGTGATCCCAGAAGTTTGGGAGGCTGAAGGAAAAGGCCAGGAGTTCAAAGTCAGTCTCAGCAGCTTAACAAGGCCCTAAGCAATTTAGCTAGATGCTGTCTCAAAATTAAACAGAAAAAAAGGGGCTGGGGATGTGGTTAAGTGCCCCTGGGTTCAATCCCTGGTAACTAAATAAATAAATAAAAATAAAATATTAAGTTTATTATAAGTTCCATGAGTTCATGCTAAATAAAAAATGAGCTGGTAGATATTCCAGGAGCAGCTGGCATTTGAATCCTTATGTTATTCTCCAGGTACATGGACCAGGGAGGGACCTTGTAGCCTTGTAGAAGGAAAAGAAATGCTTCTGTACATATCCTTTATAAATTCTAATTTTAGAAAATCCTAAATTAAGTGTTAATTAATAGTATTATAAACTTTATTTGTCCATTACTTAAGATCAACTAACTAGTCAAAATATTAATTACAATGCTGATTAAACTAAGTGGTGAATTTACTTAAGATTTTGCCAGAATACCCACAATAAATTGTTGTATAACATCCCAATGTTTAAATGATTAAATTGACTTATCATAAATATATATATTCATTTCTTCTTTCAAAAGTAGAAATACTACCCAGTTCAGACTCTGCAATGTGATTACACTGTAATTACAGCTTGGGCACACACCTCTGTTTTCCTGACAGGGGTGTTTTCTGAGAACCCCTGGGAAAGGCAAAGCTTTTGTAAACACTCCAGTTGAAAAAGGATGTTAAGAAAGTAGAGATACACAGAGCCAGGAGCCAGCCATACTCTGCCCTAATGAATACTGTAGAAGAGGTGAAATGTTGTTGTTGTTTCTGTTTCTTTTGGTCTTTTTCTCCCCTTGACTTGTGTTTACAAGGAGAAGAAATGGGGAAGGAGACTGACAAATTCATCACTCTGGCGAATGACCAAAAAGCACCCAGGGAATGATCAGAGAATTTTTCTTCCACTGTGAGATGTTGCCATTCCTAGGGATCCTCAGAAGCCTGGTGTGGAGGCCCAGGAAGGTGGTAGGTGTATTATATATTTGTAACACTCTTTAAAGTTCATAATACATATACAGACACAGGGGAAAAAGAGAAAGAACCACCCACACTCCCATCTCCTACTGCCATGGGCTGCACTTTGCAAAGGTGAACTGAGGAGCTAAGGACACGTGAGTGGAATGGGAAGCCTGCTATTGTCTAAGCAGGTAGCACCCAGAGAAGAGGTAACAGAGAGAGATGCAGAAGAAATCCTCATTCAGAGGGTTTGGGACTCACATGCACAAGGCCCTGAGTTCCATCCCCAGCACCTCCAAAAATAAAAAACAAGAAAAGAAACCCTCATTCAGGCCCAAGTCAAATACGCTAGCTACAAGTGAAGCCATTAAATACAGTGCGTGTTCTCATTTGATAGATGGTGAGATGACCACTGAGACACCTGAGTGATTACCAAGCATGTGACATAACTAGATTCTGCACTGGGGGGGTGAAGCTCAGTGGAAGAGTGCTTGCCTTCAACCTCCAGCTCTGCAAAGAAGGAGGAGAAGGAGGAGAAGAAATTATTGGACTCTTGGTATTCAGTGATTCTAATCAGCTTTTAAAAATGTCTGTGAGTAGTTTCCATGGATGGATGGATGGATGGGTGGTGGTTATGCAGGCAGTCCAAACTCCAGAGCCTACAGAGGCCTTAAAGCAATCAGATCAAAGGGAGAAAAAGTCATATATATATATATATATATATATATATATATATATATATATATATATATAGTAATAACAATAGTACAAGGCTTGTGATAGAAAAGATAGAAAATACAAAGAAAGAAAGAAATCATCCACAATTCCAGAGCAGAGTACACATTATCAACATTACAATTTCCTTCTGCTTTTTTTTTTAATATTTATATTTTAGTTTTAGGTGGACACAATATCTTTATTTTATTTTTATCTGCTTTTTTTAATATGGTTGGTCACATGATGTATGTGATTTTGTGGTCTGATTGCCCTGCTTTTAATGATTCAGAAGATGTTCTACTCTGATATCAGTTCTCTGCTAAACAAACAAACAAATAAACAAAAAGTGTGGAATGTGTTCCTGAAACTAAGACATTCCCTGATCATGTAATATAGGGATCCATGCTGACATTCCTTAAAAGACAAAGGTTTGGATGTGAAAACAAGGACCAAAATAAACATTTGCACACCCATGTTACTAGCAGCACTGTTCACAGTATCAAAGAGGTGGGAGAAATTCAAGAGTCCATCAAAGGTCAGGAATGGTGGCTCAGCTGTAAACCCAGCTACTCAGGAGGCAGAGGCAGGAGGATAGGAAGTTCAAGGCCAGTCTGGGCACCTTAGGGAGACCTTGATTCAAAATAAAAAATAAAACTGGCTGAGGAGGTAGCTCAGTAATAGAGCTTCTGTGGGTTCACTTCTCAGTACTGAAAGAAAAGAAGAAAAAGAATCCGTCAAAGGATGAAGGAATAAACAAAAGGTGATTAATATACATGATGGAATATTAAACAGCTTTTAAAAGGAGGTAAATTCTGATGCATACATTGGTAAGCCTTGACAATGTCATGCAGAGTGAAGTAAGCCTCTCATAACAATACAAATATCATCTCACCTTATTTACATGAGGAGTGGTCAGATTCCTAGAGCCAGAAAGCAGGAAGTAGAATAGTTGGTTACTGGGCTGGAGGGAGAGTGGGGTTTGTAATTTACTGTTTAATGGGGATGCAGTTTCAACCAGGAATATGAGAAAATTCTGGAGGTATATAGTGGTGATGGTTGCATAACACATTTAAATTTATTTCATGCCATTCAACTGTATGTTTAAAAATGATTAAAATGATAAATCTTATGTATATTTCTCTACAGAACAAAAAAGTAGAAATACCATCTAACATATTCAACCCTACAGAAAAATTATTTTTATTCAGTAAGCAATTAATAGGGAAATAGGGATTATAAGACCATAAAAAACGGTCAAATCTTTCTCCTTTTTCACTTAATATATTTTTTCTTGGTGCATTACAATTATACTAAATACTGGATTCATTATGCCATTTTCCTACAAGTGCATAACATAATTTGATCAATCTCTTTCCTCAATGTCATGGTTATTTTAACAATTCACAAGTAATCTGTTTCATATTTCCCTCTGTCAATTTTATGTGGGAAGGTTTGAGGACCAGAACATGGAACATCATAATCCTTATAGACATATGAATTCGTACAAAAAACGCAAAGAAAAAAATGGGAATAAAAATTGTCCTTTCTACAAAAGGAGGCTGAGAAGGCAACAGAGTAGAAGTAGAGGGTGAAGTACAGGGAAATTTTAAATAAATATATAAATAACCAGCAGGATTTAAAAATAAATTCAGAAAGAACAGAATAGAAGTTGACAGAGCAAAGTGCATAAAGCGGTATCCCTTATTATTGTATTACTATAAAGAAGATACGAAAATCAAGTTTCTGTAGGAAAAAGTGTGTCTTTGATATAAATTTTAGATAAAAGTCTCAGAGTCAGGGGTGATTAAATTTTGAATGTAAGAACGGAGGTAATCAAGAAACAACCATAAAAACCAGTAACAAATTGGTCAAATTATGTGCATGTACAAACATATAATAAGGAAGCCCACTATTATGTATAATTATAATGCACCAATAAAATTTATCTTTAAAATGTACAAAATAGATCATTTAAGAAGCTAGTTAATAACAAATATTTGATGATGTCAAAAGGAGAGGTTACTTTCCTTATTAATTCATACTATCAAAGTAGTCAAAATTTCCCAACCCTCAGGACAGCCATTCTTCCAGAAAAACCAGGGCCCTTTTATTTTAGATTTTATTGTTGATTTTTTTTTTAAACCCAGATACAGACCTTCAGATTTGGCATCAGAAAAACATTTTAAACAAGCATAATCTTCTAGTCTGGGGAATGTGGCTTTTGAGAAATCTGAAAGTAACAGGAGCACAATAAATTGTTGTCAGTGATCTGTCTGCCTTCAGCACCTTAGCACAGTGTGTTGATCTGAAGGAGTTTCACTGGGAATGGCTACAAACCTCAGGTCTGTCATCTGTCCACACATCTGCCCTTCAGGACAGAGGAGAATAATAGCTTCTTTTTTTCTTTTTCACTTTCCAAATATCATATGAGTACATTATTTTGATGAAATATGAATGAGAATTTTGCTGACAACCATGTCTTAGAGGACAACTCTGGTTTCCAAGGGCTTAGGAAAACAGAGAAAACATCAACATGGCATAAATGGCAATTTTATATTGCAAATCCAGTATGTAGAAATGTATTAATTATCAGTCTGAAAAATACAGTCGTTACATTCTAATAACGTAATGTGAGGAGGGTCCAGAAGGGCCCAGAACATGTTTATCTTTCAGAATATGTTTGCTATTGTCTGCAGAGGATGAACACCAAATGAGATCAAGATTGTTGAGGTGATACTGAAGATCATGTTCATTTATTTAAATATCTTCCTAGGACTAACCATGAACATTTGTCAATGAATCTCCCTAAAAAAGAGTAAGCACATTCATATGTAATTAGAGTATTCAAAAACATCTCTGGAAAATTGTCACCTTTTGTATTTACAGAGGTTGGAAAATAAATAAATGATAATTAATTGAGTTATAATTCCACCATAAGATTTTAAAATTAAATGGTAAAATTTAGAACTTAAATTCTCTTTAAAGATCAATCATTCTAACAGGCTTATTTTAAAAATAAAAACAACAACAACAACTAAGGATCAGAGAAGTTAAATGTCCATCATACATCAGATGAATGCACAAATATATTTGTCTTCTTATGGTTAAGTTCTGCTCACTTTATGACAATCTTTAGTTATGTAGTAGAAAGTTTTTGTTTTCACTTATTTGGCTTCCATTTATCAATTTTCAGTAATAACTCCCTATCTTGATTTGAAAATGATCATATTTCCATTGAATATATTTCTTGTTGAACCATTAGTCAAGATGTTAGATAACTATATTCTCTGACAAATTATGTGCATCTGGTGAAGCTTGACTAAATAGATGTTCTGTCACTTAAATGCAATCTGTAATAATATGCATAGGATTTAAAAAGTTGAGTCTTTTTTACAGAAGGATCCTCAAGGGACCACTCATTAGATTTTTCTACATAATTTATGAATGGATAATTTCCCCCTTAATGGATAATTCCAAAAAAACTTCCTTTATGTTTGAAGTAGTATTTTAATTATTATTCCTTACTATCAATCCCAATTCTATATAAATTCTATAGAATGGATCCTCAGAATTGATAGGCAAGATAATGTTGATGATCCATCAATAATGTATTGGTGGGATAAAAGACTGTGAGAGATTATGTTTTATGTTCCATGAAGTGTTGATCAATTCACAATATGCAGCTGGAGTAAGGATACTTTGGAATGAGACTTGGAGAACTCACCTGTTCTTTCTGAACACACTTAACAGTTCACAAAGATGCCTCTTCCATGTAAAATAAAATTGTGTCCAACTTTGTTTATTACTATGTGATTTATCACATATTCCAGATAGTAGTATATAACACAAAGATGGCAAAGATTAGATGAAACCATGTTATCACCAATATAAAATTGAATAAATTATTTTAGGTAACTAGAATTACATGAAAATCATAAATACAAGAATATTCCAAATCCCAGAAATCTCTAAATGTGGATAAATAATTTGTATAAGACCCCCCCCAACACCAATTAAAAAAAACAAGGAAATTATGTCCTTGTTAACATAGTTCTGATTTGAGACATACTGGGACATATTATTACAATGATAATTTTCAAACTTGAGTTACTTCATAGACCAAGTTCTTTAAACATAAGGACCTTACAAGAGGGTCTGGTAATAGAATCACAAGAGCACATTTGAACTCTCCTCTCAGTCTTGTACAAAATGTCCTATGATCATTAACCTAGGTGACTGCACCTTTGATCCAAGTAAAGTATCTAAATCTTTTTATGAAATATTGGATATTATTTGGAGCCTACTTGATTATTACTGAAATCTGGATGCCACTGTTTTTCATAAGGCAGAGTAAGGCATTATGGGGAACATATGACAGATGTAGCTTGATTTTATAATGAGATCCATCCTAGGCATAGCTATTGCTGCCATTTTTTAATTGAAACATAGTATCTGTTCATTTTATGGGGCATATTGTGATAATTCAATACATGTATAGATTGTATAATAATCAAATGAAGGCAATGAGGATTTCTATCTCATCAATCACTAGTCATTTTTATGTGCTGAGCATTTTGTACTTTTTCTAGTCATTCTGAAATATCATGGATAGCTTTTAATAGCAGTTACTCTACTAGGCAAAAGAAGAAACAAGAGTAATTCTTCCATTTTGTGTTTTTGATGACCCTTAATAAATATCTTTCTGTTTGTCCTCTCTCCTGCAGCTATATGGATATAACTGGAGATCACTATGTTAAGTGACATAAGCCAGACATGGAAAAAAGTAACACAAATTCTCACTTATTTGTGGAAATAAATAGTCAACCTTGTGGAAGAATAGAAGGGAAAAGTAATTACTATTTCCTCCATTTTTTATAACATAGTAGAAAAACATAAACTGAGCTCCTAGAAGAACCCTAGCACATAATTAGAGCTAGTTGGACTGTGGTCTAAACCGACAACACTGATTCTCTTACTGTTTACCACATACATTCCTGGATCAACTACTTGAAATATTCAGGAGTGGGGATTTTGAAGAGCAGAATCATTCTCCAATTATAGCTCTTGTTCTATACATGGATTTTTTTTAATATATATTAATATTCACTCAGGCTTCCAGTGCATGGTTGTTTGGCATATGCTTTTATCTGTATTATAAGGAAAAATATATACTTCCTATATTATTAGTAATTGAACTAAGAAGTTAAAGCAGTTATATAAAAATAAAGAATTTATGATAAGGATTAGCTTATGCAGTTGTGGAGGTTGATGAATTCTTTAAAAGGCTTCAGCCTCACGGGCTGCTGTGGTACACACTTGTAATCCTAATGAGTCCGGAGAATCATATGTTCAAGGCCAGCTTGGGCAACTTAGTGAGACCCTGTCTCAAAATTTAAAAAATAAAATAAAAAAGTGCTAGGAATGTAGCACAGTGATAAACTCCCCAATTGAGATTCAATCCTCAGTTCCACACACACAAAAAAATAAGTAAGTAAGTAAATAAATAAATAAATAAATAAATAGCTACTATATTTTCATATCAGGTTGGAATTTCAGTTACTGTGGTTAAACTAGGTTATTTTTTTTCTCAAATATTCAGTCAGGAGGGAAATCTGGACATGAAAAGTCAGAGGGCAAGTAAAATTGGACCCAGCAAGGAATAACTAGAGCATATAACAATATAAACCTCTCAAGGATGATATGCAATACAGAAGGAAAACCCAGATATCATGTACATCCTGCAGTGAAATATGGAGCTTGTTCATATTAGTTAATAAGAGACAATTGTTAAATTTTCAGACTTCGTTAAGACAGTTAACATCACAATGTTAAGCAGAAATTGATTATGGTGGGAGAATTTTTATTATAGAAACAGGCAATTTCTGAACAGACTTTTTATTTTCTGGATAATACAACTACTAAACATTCACTTCTACCTCCAAATCTTGCTTAGTTTTCCTTATGGCAAACTCCAGAAGTATCAGAGAAATGGATTGTAGAAAATGTAGTTCTAACTCAGCAAAGTTGACAAAATGGAAAACCAGCACACAGTCAGAAAAAAAAAAATACACATATTTCTTGTCAGAGACAGCTATATCTCCTTTCTATTTTGCATCAGAGATATGAGAACTCTCTCAATCTGTGCAATTTTTTGGAATATGTCAATCATCTACCATGCTGATAACAATGTAATGATGAAATCTGAAAACTATGTGGTTTTTAGATTCCTAACTAGTGGGGGGCATCTCAGTGTAAGTCTCCTTGATAGCCTGGAGCACATTTATTTATATCATTGTGGTGATTTGAATTGTATTTCCTATTTTCCATTCTCCTTTGGGAGAGAAATGAAGTAACTCTTTGAATCAGAGTGAAGTACACTACCACTTTTCAAAGACCATGAATTTCAGCTAAGCTATGTAACTTGCTCTAACCAATGAAATGGAAACATCAGCATAAAATATGTGTGGACATTTGGGTTAGTGCCTTTGTCTTGTGCTACTGCAGTGTACAAGAAATACTCCAGATAGCCACTACCTCTGAAGTCTGGAGTCAAGCCCAGATGAGCAATGCTGAGGCCAGCTGAGTTCATGAAAATTTTAGCTAACCTGCAGATCTGTGACTTGAAGCAGAACCATACCAGCTGACCTGCAGTGGAATGGAGAAGAGGATGAAAAAGGATAAAAGGTTATTAATGGATGTCATTGAGTTTTGAGAGAGAAAGCTATTAATAAACATTATTATACAATAGTTAATTATCACTGACATTTTGTAAACAAACTTTTCGAGTGCAGTGTTTTTAAATTAACTGAAAAATTATGGCTTGGAACATATTGCTATAACTTACTCAGTTTGAATTGCATTAAAATTTCTTTAAAAATGTTTCATGTAATTTTTTAAGTAATATATAGTATTTTAAAAACTTGAGGTTTACTTGCTTTTGCTTTTTTGTGTGTTTTTGCTTTGTTATTGTTTTTACAGCTGAGTCACTCACAAAATTCAGGACTACTGTCAGAGAACACCATAAATACAAAGAATCATATAATCATCTTTCCAGAAAAGTATGAAGGAACAGAACATGTATGCAATTGCTGACAAAAATATCACAACAACAAAGATCCTTTTTTGGGGGGTGTTCCTGCATAAGATAGAACAGAACACCTACTAGAATCTGACAACACATCTTACTCCCTTCCTACACTTTCATCAGGACTTGGAAGGCAATAATCCACTTTCTAAATTGCTTTTTAGCATTATCCTTGTCTCTTCACACTGAAATTAAGGGAAATTGCACAAAAATAATTTTTCTCCAATCTTATTCTGCATTACTTTCTTAGGGCAACTATAATAAATGACCACAAAGTAGGTAGCTTGAAACAATGTAAATTTGTTCTTATATAATTCTGGAGACTGTAGATTTGAAATCACAAGGTCCTTATGGTCATGCTCACTCTGAATGTTCTACAGAAGAATCATGCCTTTCCTCTTTGTAGCTTCTGGTGGCTACAGGCAATTTTTGGCATCCCTTATCTTGTGGCTGTCTTCCAAAGTCTGCCTCTGTCTTTGCAGGGTTCCCCTCTGTGTACTTATCTGTGTATTCTCTACACATTTTATAAGGACACCAATAATTGGATTTAAGGACTACTCTAAACCACTATGACCTCATCTTAATAAATTGTATCTTCAAAATTCTATTTCCAAATAAAGTCAAATTCTGAAGTTCCAGGAACACATCAATTTTTGGAAAGCATTATTCATCCCACTATAGTATGACCTCTAGTTCTCTAAAATTCACATCTATTTGACATACAAAATATATTCATCTAATCTCAGAATTTTTAAACTCTTAACCCCTTTCCAGCATTAATGCTAAATCCAAAATTGCACCTAAACATTAATGCAAAATATTTAAAAAATCTCATTATCTAAATCAGATATAGGCGAGATTCTATGTATAATCTTGATATACATTGCTTTTCCATTTGTAAAATTAGAGCATAAATAATATGCTTCCAAAGTACAATGGTGTGTCTGGTAAAGAGTAGACATTCTCACTCAGAAGAGAAATAACTAGGAGGAAGAAAGGGGTCATTGTCTGTCAGTTTTCACATCCTGGATGATTTCAATAATCTCTATCTTTTTTTTTTTTCAAAGAGGAGAGAGAGAGAGAGAGAGAGAGAGAATTTTTTTAATATTTATTTTTTAGGTTTTTTTTTTTTCGGCAGACACAACATCTTTGTTTGTATGTGGTGCTGAGGATCGAACCCAGGCCGCACGCATGCCAGGCGAGCGTACTACCGCTTGAGCCACATCCCCAGCCAATAATCTCTATCTTAATATTGTGTTCTTTGGATCCCTGGCAACAACATTGGTTCCAAACTCTTCATAAAAACTGCATTACTTCTTGATGGCTTAAATGGCAATTTGTCATTATCTAAGGATTCTGTGGGTTGACTCATTGGAGTTGATTTCTCTTATATAGTTATAAATAGTTTGAATCAGAAGCTGGAACTCTCCTGAATGTTCAAACTGGTCTGGACATGTCAGATGGTCTGCTGCAAAGTCTGGCAATTGATATTTACCATTAAAGAAGCTGTTAACTAGAACTCATACACATGACCTCTCCATGTGACTGTGCTCTCAAAATATGGCAGCTATGTGCTGAGAGGAAGCATGCCAAGAACAGAAGTCTCAAAAAACAGAAAACTGAAGGTATTAGACAAATCAGGGGCTACTACAAGGACTACTATGCTATTGCTTCTACCATATTTGATTGGTCAAGGCAGTCACAGGCCTTTCCATATTCAAGGGAGTTGAGAAACAGAATCCACATTTTGAGAATGGAGTGACAAATGCACATTGCAGAAGAGCGAAACTACACACAATAGTTCATTAAATGTATTTTCTGTTTTCCATGTTATTACAAGTGGTTATGTAAACTTTCCTACATTATCAAGTCATATATTTTAGTCTGAAATTTTAAATTTATATATGTTTATATGTATTGACATTTTCTTCAATCTCCTCGATGCTTTCAGGTTTCTTCTATCCTTAGCCCAGTCTTAATGTCACATAGTATGAGCATTGTAATAACAATATTTTAATTCTGGGAACCAGTTTCTGTTGCAGTTATATATTTTTTCATATCACACTAAATAAAAATGTAATGGTATAAAATAATCCACTGTTTTTATATTGTTAAATTTTGTATTTTTATGTGTGGTGTGAGCTTAGCTAATTGATTCTTAATTAGGTCCCTCATCCATTACTGTCAGTTGGCAACTAGGGCTAAAGTCGATCAAGAAGGATCACTGGCATGGTAATTAATGCTGATGGCCAGCTAGGGACTCAGCTAGGCCTTTCTCTCAGGGTACCTACCCATGGCTTCTCTATATGACCTGGGCTTCAGACAAGATTGCACTTGTGTCTCAATGGAAGAATATCTCAAGAATCAGCATTCCAAAATCAAAACTGCAACTTTAATTGCAGATCCAAGTCCCACAGAATTGGCAAGGCGCCACTTTTCCTCTATTCTATTTATTAAAGCAGTCTCATAGCCTGCTTATGTTCAAGGGTCTGGAAGAAATAAAATGACATTCCTTCATCAAAGTGTGGCAATGCCACCATACAATGCACATGGGAATGGACACATTATATCCATCTTTGGAAAAAAATGTATTTTCAAAATGACTTTGGAAAGCCTTTCTCTTTTGACAGAACAAAAGATAATCATCTAAAAACATTTCCTCTTTCATTCTGGGCAGTGAGCTAGAAGACATTTCTATCTGCTTTGGCTCCCAGAAATTGCACTTCTACCACTTCCAGTCAGTGGAATGTGCATAGAATTATGTCTGAACCATATTCTCTCCAGTGTATTCTTCCCCATGTTCTTTCACTTTTCAGTTGACTACAATAATAATAATGGCCAAGGAAATGGAAAAGACTATTTTTGAAGATGGGTAGGCCCATCAGATGGCTCTTGGTCTCTAAGTAACTAGGTGAATTAGAAAGCCATTCCTGACTAGATGTATGATGTATAATTTGTATAGAATTCTAATATGATCTTGGATGATCTGCACTCTTCTATAATCCCTCTTATAGAGTTGAGGTGGAATCACTTTTATAATTTGCTATATTCTATTACAAATAGGATCTTAAATCACTAGCTGCTTAAGGTTGTCAAATGGGTTGCTAAGCTTCCCACATTTAATTTCTATTATTATTTCTGTTATTATTCTTTCATTTTCATTGCTTTCCTTACCAAACTTCACATCTTAGGGATCATTGGACCCTGCACATATCTTTAAGTTTGATTTTTTTTTCAACTTAGCAAATGTAGATTGTTTGGTTTGTTCATTAATCTCAATATATTTTGTGTCTCTCTGCTCTCTTTCCTCAACTTCTTTCCCATCATGCTTTGTCTTTTTCTGTGCCTGAGTATGTTTTACTATGAGATTTTCATATAGTATTTGAGATACTTTTTTGTGGAGTATCTCTGAAGACTGGGATAAAGATAGAGAACATTTAGTGGGTTCAAACCAGTTTAGATTTATAGCTGGAAGTTCATTGGACACTGTGTCAATACAACTTTGGGCTGTAAATTCATGTAAATTCCAAAAGTATTTTCTGATTCTTAGATACAGTTTCTTTCTTCCTGCATTGTACTGCAGCAAATAACCTAATTGTGATGGGGAAGTATTTACTATGGGTTCAATCATCCTGAGAGACACTCCATGAGAAGTTCAAACTTACTATGAGAAAGATCTCTTTGCAGTCCTTGATTTCAGAATTTGATTTCTAACATGCTAATTCTACTAGACTATTAAAACAATAGTAATTAAAAAAATATTCACTGCTGCTTTTAGGGAAAATGTTATTTTCTGTCTTTCCTTAGTTTTCTTTCATTTAGCTTCCTGTTAATTTTAACACCGTGATTCATTTCTAAATTGTTTGTCTGCATTTCTTATGTTTTCAGTGGGAGTTTCAATTTAATTATTCTGTGCATTATAGTCCTAGAAATCGGTATTTCAAACAATGTCTCTTGCTCCTCACATAACTTAGAACAAGAGATAAAGTGAGGTCAATAAATAAATATATTCCTGGTGAGCAGCTAATTATCTAGGCAGATGTTAGGTAACCTCTCTGTAGCAATGTGAATGGCTAGTGTCAAAATTGTTTAGGAAAGAATTGAATAAACAGACCTTTTTAAATTATTCAGAAATTAAGATTACTTGTGACCTGTGTAGTTTATCAAGATATTTACATTACAGAATAGATTCTTTAAAGTCTACCTGAGAAGGTGACCCATTATGATATTGATGAGCTCATGAACTGAATGAGAATTGTGACCAAAATCCTGTCTTCAAATAAGCTCAACCATATTGAGTATTCTCAATATAGATATTCTTGCTTTTACTTAAACAGCTACTGCACTAATTCTTTGCAGATAATCACTAACTGTGGGTTCCCCACATGCAGGAGTGTGATGATTTGTTTTTTATGCAATGAGCAAATAGTTTGTGAATTACTTTCTTGCTTGGCTTTTTTCTTATTCTCATAATTCTCCCATTGTCATAATCTTGGAATTCTCTGAAAATTTTTAGTGTCTCTCATACAACATTGTTTTTAACTTAAACATTACAGTTAGAAGCCCTAGTGCCACAGCATAGACTTTTTCTAAGATTTACTTTATCAGTGGAATGAATTTCTTTTACTATGCAATGATGGTGTATATTTTGAAAATTCAGTCATAGTATGAACAACATGACCACATATTGAGATGGGGTGCTTTTCAGCTGAATATAGAATATGCTAAACTTTTGTAACTTATATATTGTGTTTTTGCTTCTGTGTCAAGAGAACATGATTCTATGAACTAATGTATGGGGATGAGAGAATACTATTCTATAATTATTCCTAATTATGTTCCTTAAATATTTGTTTTCTTCCCATGAAACCGGGGGTTGTGTTGGTACTGTGTTGTCACTTTAAAACAGGGAATATTTTTACCAAAGATTCCTTCTAAGATAGTAACTAGGAAATTCTCAACATTTTTTTTTTTTTTTTTTTTGGTCACAGAGAATAATAGGAAGAAAATGTGGACAACACTGATTATTGAAGTGACTGGCTCAATTTTTCATATAGAAATATACAGAAGCCACAACAATGTAAACAACAAAAAAAAAAAAAAATGAGAAGGCCCATAGGCCACCTTATTATGTTCTAGCATAGCCACAAATAACTTTTGTGACTTGAGGGTGGCAGAGTTAATGCTGGAGGATCTACTTCCAATAAAGCTTTTCAATGGTATGGCTTGTACCTCAATGTGGGTGAGTGGAAGTCTTCACTCAGCTGCATCAATGTTCAGAGGTAAATGCAGCCTCTCTAGCATGACAGCCTCTGACTCAAATGAGGAACACAGCTCAATTTTACAGCAAATAAAGTGAAAAATCTACAAGGCATTTTATGACCAAGCCTTGTAAATCAGAGAGCATTACCACATCTGTACCCTATTTTTTCAAAACAGGCATAAAGTCACCCCAAATCAAGGTGGAACAAGACAGTCTCTATGACTCAGTGGGAAATAATGTCACAAAATATACAGTCTTTTTAAAGCTCTTAAAAACATGCTGTCACAAATTATTTACATGCCTCCTATATGTTAAACAAACATCCTCCCTTCTTTGATTCCCAAACCTTCAGTCCTTTTAGCACATCAGACTGAGGTTTAAGTCCAGAATGTCTTCATCCAAATGAGGTCAAAATGCATCTAAGACTCACCAGACTTTGTTATTCTGTACAGTTTACATCAGCCTAAAATCCAATGAACTAACAAATTATCTGCTCCTCTCATGATCAACATAAAATGGAAGCAAGAGCTGCATAACGACAAGGATCATCTGCAACCCATAGAGGATAAAAGAAGGCCCATGGAAGCCACTGGTCTTAGAAATTGTGAAATGAAATCAAGCAGATGTGGTCAGTTTCTTCATTAGGCTCTAATTCTGCTTCTTGAGGATTATTGTCTATGACTCTTGGTTCCTTATCTTTTGTTGTCCTTCCTCTTCTCATGAGAAATAAAACCATGACTTAGGCTAAATATATTCTCAGTTTCCTTTCTGCCCACGGGTTTGAGAAAGTGGTATAACTTTTTACTCTCTCTCTTTCTACAGTTCAAGCTGTTAATTTTTTTTTAAATATTTAACATAAGTTTTTAGTTGTAGATGGACATAATATCTTTGTTTTGTTTATTTATTTTTATGCAGTGCTGAGGGTTGAACCCAGGGCCTCACACTGCGAGGCTGGCGCTAAGTCACAGCCCAATCCCCAAGTTGCTATAATTTTTGAAAAATGAGTTCCCTATGAACCTCCTTATAATGTAATTCATTAAATAAAACTAAACACACAAACTCCTTGAAATCAACACTTCTTTACTTCAGGTTCTAGGAGAACTTGCTCTGAGAAAACAACTAAAAGATTTTTAGAATCCTGTTGTTTAAATGAGAGGGACTATGAGGCAAGTCCTTAAGGGGAAAAATTTTTTTTCTATCTATCTGAAAGACTTCATAAGGCTTAAGCTTAAATCTATTTGTGATCTCACCAAAGGGATTTATAGTCACATTCTTTGCTAAATCATTGTCCTCAAACCACATTTCTATGATAGCACTCTGTGTTTTATTTTGAGATTCTCTCTTATTGGGAGAATATTCTTCCAGCGGAAATTGTAGATAAGAAATAGACTTTTAATCCCACAATTATTAATTCCCTTTATAATTTTTATAAAACCTTCTTGAAGAGAGAAGAATTTAGTTTTTATCATTTCTCTATTTATACCATATAACATACAGCTAAATATAAGCAGTTCTGCAAGCAAAACTTTCACTTTCCTTAGCCTGATGGATCAATTGATATATTTTCTACTTTCCATTTTATCATAGGAGAAGGTTTACTACATGTAATAGAATAATAACTAGGGTTTCCTTTCCTCCAGTTTTCAATAACAATTTTACTACTTAAGGTTCTAATTACAACTTTCTTATATATAAAATTTCTAATGCACTTTTATGTGATAATAAAGAAGAACAAAAGTACTTCATTTGAAAAAAAAATTGGTGGAACAGAAGGACATCAGAAAGTCAAGGGTCATAGTTTTTCTCTTGTATATAAAAGTTAGAGAAAATAAAGAGATTTCATAAAAATAGAAAGATGATCATAGAATACAATGTAAGGATTAGAGCAAAGGGAAAAGGAGAATGAAATGGGAGGAATTGATAAGGACATTGATCACATTATGTAAAGTACATGTATGAATATATCACAATCATATAATTTTGTATAATTATATGCACTGATAAAAATATTAAAACAAAGAAAAACACCTCTACCATATTCAGCCTACCATGTTGCCATAAAATTAAAGTCACATTTTAGGTTTTTGTTATGGTAACATCTTACTCCCCAGTACCATTTAGATTGTATTATTATTGCTAAATAAAAACTAACTCCAGAATGAGTGGTATAAAATAAAAACTAGTTTATTATAATCATGTATTATGTGAGTAAGAGATTCAGATAAGGCACAAATGAAACAGCTTTGTTCTGCTTCATGATGAATCACACCTACGCTGGGAAGACTCATGTGGCATGAGTGGTAACTTGATTTGCATGGGACTTACTGAAATGGTGCTGGCATTCTTGCTTCTTCACCATTGTTTTTGGCATGCTAGCTGAGTTGGATGAGAGGCTGAGACTAGCTGGAAGGCAGCCTTCATGTGACATCTTCAGAATGGCAGCATTAGAGTAATTAGAATTCTATTATGCTAGTTCAATATTCTGGCAAAAATTCAGATTTTGCATGACCTTTTAGATTTGCAAGATATTTCTGCAGTTCAATGCTGTCTCAAACCCATAAAAATACAAGAGATTCAAAGAATTTGTTCTGAAATTTTAAAACCACCATATACATATACCATGTATAAACACACACATATATATCACATATATGTATCTATATAAATATACATTGTATTATTGAGAGACAGAAATGTTTTCTTTTTTTCTATCTAAAAAAACACATATACATATATATATATATACACTACATACATTAATCTCTATACAGTGTATATATCTCAGAGAGAAAGACTGAGAAAGAAATTTTCTGTCCTTTTCTTTGCCTGTGAACCCATTTTTCTGCCCTGTTATAAATATGAAGTAATAGTGTTGGTTATGATTATGCACCATATTTATGTAAAACCAACTTCCTTTTCAGTGATCTACTTAAATAATAACTTTCAGGTTTTAGCTAATAAAATAAAACACTATAATTATATGATCCATACACTTTAAGTAGTATTGGTTTGAAATATCTTTGGTGATTTTATAATAGTTCTGTGAGAGAGGGTGGATGGTCTTTATTATTTTCTTTTGATTCTAAGGAATGTAAGGACCATAAAGTTAGCTGATTTCTTCAGGATAACTGCAAATATGTGCCAGAGCCAGAACATATACTAATATTAATTTTTTTTATTTCTCTGCTCCTTTCAGAGACTAGGAAAGGAAAAGAATGGGTTATGACTCAAATCAGTTTGTTTCCCCATATATGTGAATTTACTATGAAAAGTTAAAAAAAAAAATGACCAAAGACCAAAGTCCAAAGTCAAATTTCTATCCATCATTCTTTTTGCAAATATTTTCTCCAAGATAAACATTTTGAGAAACGGTCGCTTAGTATATTGGATTATATTTAATTCAGTAAGTCTTCTTTCTGCCCTACAAATAAATTATACAGTTTTCAAAGACAAAGTACTGGTTTGTTTATATCCCCCTCTGCCATTTCCTGTGGTGGGTTCATAAGTTCTCTTATTTCTATTTAGGTAATTATATAAAATTTAAATGATTTTGAAACAATCTATCTATCATTCTGTCCTTGTGTGTACAGATGTGTTCAAATATGAAACTTTTTTTACTAGAAAAACGATTTGTCTTACTAGTAGATGCTTAAAACGATATATTCATTAAATTCTGTACTAAACATAGGAAATATAGTCTCTCAGACATAACCAGGATTAAATTCCAGTGTCAAGATTATCAGGACAAAATAAATTATTATTCAAATTAATCCTAAATCTTACAGTTTTACTAATATAGGATTTTCTAGAACCTGGAAATGACCCTCTAATGTTTTTCTTTTTATTTAAAATTATTTTTAGTGTAAGAAATTACAGAGTAAATATAAATAAGTGCATACATATAATTTATAGAGCATTCTTCTCTACTTGTTATTGAGTGAATCAGCGAATTAGGTGAAGTTTCACTGAAGAGTATGGAAAAGCAATGCTCATTTCAGCAATATACAGTTTGCATCAGTTAACACACACAGAGGATGTGATTCGTAACAGATGGTGGTATTAAAAAGCAGTGTTTCCCTTTTGGTGCTTTTACATTTATATGCCTATTTATTGGGGCAGAAAATAGTTAATCTGCTAATTTTTTAAAAGGTAAATGGAGTCTTAAGAGAAAATTTCAGAAGAAGGGATTGCTAATTTGCATGTTATACTGATACTACTACAAAACCAAAGAAATTAAACTTCTTCAGTTTTTGTAGTCTGCTGGGTATAACAATGGGGAAAAAAATGGCAGGGCATGTGTAAAACTTCATGCATGCAAACCATGCTTGAAAAACTGCATTATACAAAGTGTTTCCCCGAATGCTTGACATATGATGAATTAACTGACCTAACCTAATTTTTACAGCTGGACAATATGGCAAAGTAACTCGGTGTGTGTGTGTGTGTGTGTGTGTGTGTGTGTGTGTGTAAAAGAGGATCCCTAAAATGAACTCAAATACATGAAATATCACTGATTTTCCTCCCTTTCTACAAAACTAAAGCATTTAAAGCACTGTCATATATATTTTTGATTTCATGTTTCTTACACAAATGCTACAAGTTACATTTGTAAAAAAGGAAATTGAAGTTCACCAATTAATCTTTCTAAATTTATAAAACAGATATATAGTGGACTAGAGATTACGCTTCATTCTAAACACTCAAAACTATACAACAAAACCAAAATATAGGAGAACTAAAGTTTCTAGGGAACAAATTAGTCAGAAATAAACACTGGGAGCTTTGTTGTGATGTTAATAAAAGTATAAACTTTAGAATCTATTTATACTCTAACATAAAGCATCCTAAAATGCGCATCTTTTGCTGAATGGTCCAAGAAATTGTAGTTCCTTTCATTTGAGAACCACAACTTTTAATTTCTCCAGGTCATCATACAGAAATATAACCAATGCTTTATTTTCATCTTGTTGTTCAAAATAATCCATACTCTTATTGCAAAAAAAAATGAGTAATGGGGTGACAACTATGATTTCTATCCCTCTGAGAAACACACTTGGTAACTCTTTATGTTACAGCTTTAACTAAAACAGTAAGAATCTCTTCAGAACACTTTCAATGACAGGACACAAAACATGTGTTATTTATGGTTTATTTTTAGTACTTAGAACAGTTCTGGCCAATAAGTACCTGCTTAGTGATTGGTAAATAAATTGTTCTTCTTTTAACAGATGCATTTATTTGGGGCAGGGATGAGCAGGCTAGTCTACTATGGGCTGTAAGACTTTAAGATGAATAAAAAAATTCTTCAGACACAATAAATATTTTGGGATAACACACCTTAGAATGAAAGGAGAGGTTCTTTTCAAATATTGCATATATGATCAAAATCTGGATGTACTTCAGATAAGAGCTAATAAAATGTTCTTCTTATCTCTGCCCATAAAATGATTCATTTTATAGATGCTTAACAGGAACCAAAATATGTGAACAGAGTAATTTATAATGTTGAAGTGTAAATAATAGGCCAAATTACAAGATATGATGTTACTTTAGATTTCTATACATCTTTATATATGTATGTGGCATTCATGTATATGTTCTACTATACTATACGGAACAATAAAACTGTAGACATGCTTTCTTCCCAGTCCTTTGTTTAGAGACACAATATTTTTCTATAAAAATTTGTGCACAAATATAGCCATACATAAATTTTTTTATTACTGGCACTAGGTCTTTTATATATTGGGGTCTTTGATATCTTTCTTATTATTGTTATGAGATTTCACTATTATTATAGATGCATTAAAATCTGATTATGTTTACAAATTCAACTTTTTTAAAAGCAATTTGTGAAGGTAAAACTTCTCATATATATTATATTTTAAAAGTCTTCAACTTTTCTAAGAAAAACATCAAAAAAGAATCAGGACAATAGAGGAAAATATTTGAAAGTAGAGAAGGGCAGAAAAATTAAAGTCCTAATAAGGAACCTAATATCATGCACACAGAATGTGTCTTATATTTTAAGGGTGCAAAACTTGCTAAATTATGCTGTTAAGAGTAAAACAAACAGTAGAATCTGTAGCCAAAATTACATTCTAAAAATATTAAAACACAACGCAGTGTGTGATAAAACACTAGTCATTTTCATAGCACTTCTAATTATCCTACCAGAAACTTTATAGCAGATGCTATTTTATGATGCCAATCCCTCATCAATCGGGTAAGGTAAACATGACTATGAAAGAATCCCACCTCTTCTGTGAGCTGACCCAGACCAGCCAATATTATCATGCTCAACACCTGAGCAAACCAAACTGCACACTCTTTCTCATCCCTGTGCAAGATTTTTATAGGACAGAAAATTGTTCCTTAATCTCTATCTGCTTGTTCCTTGTCCACATGAGACAACTTCACTGATAATAACTCGTGGTGATCCTCTAGTGGTCTCCTTAGTAAGGTACATACTGATCACTCTCCCCTAACAGATTACTATGATCTCTGACGTGTTACAGGGGTTTTGTTTTTCTTACATTCATGACATAAGAAGATGACAAAACATCTTATTTTTACCTGCTAATTTGAAACATTCTTCCTTCTGTGGTTGTATCATAGGATCCATCTTTATTCAAGATGAACATTCATCCTTCTGGGGAAATTGTACTTCTTCATGGAATTTGTTGGCATAGCAGAGAGTATTGACATATACTATAAATCATTAGTCAATAAATGAGTAAATTACAGCTTTTCTTTGCATCTTTGGCATAAAGAGAAGAAAAGTTATAAGGGAAGTGCCATGAGAATTTCACAAAATATTTTAAAATTCAGAGGTTACATATGTAATTTCTAAAATTTCTAATATCATAAACTATAAATTAAGCAAATAAGCTGATTAAATGTAAACTATTCATCCTTTAGATTTAAATATAGAGTATTAATTCAGATTGTCTTTATTTGCTTCTCTCGTTATTTTTTTACCAAGCAAATGTATAAATGCATTTGATCTTAATAATTCCTTTTCAAGAATCACTTATTTTCTTTACCTTTTAACTATTTGCTCTTAAGCACATTACCAGATAAATCGATAAATTCATTGAATTACATGCATTTTATCAACATATGTAGAAGAAATATCATGTATAAAGGAAAGAATGGCTTATTAAATCAGGGTCTGGCTTCTAACAAATTTCTGCTTTACTCTCATTTCTGATGTGTTTTAACTTGTACATTTTTAAAAGGTCATACTGAATTTACCTGTGTATAAAAAAGGAAATAGTACTTTTCCTTTAAACTTAGGGTTTCTAAAGGGAATTCATTAAACAAGAATTATAAAATAATTGTCACAGTACCTAGAACATAATAGATGTTCAATAAATATTAGCTGTTAGTAACCTTAATAAAGAAGGAACTAGTATAATCAATAGTACAGGAAACAGTTTAAAAAATGTCTAAAGAACCAGAGTTTCTAGTTGCAGATCCCAGGAAATATAGTTATTAGGATTACATATTGTAAAACAGATCAAAGTCTATGTGAGAACTGCAGATGGGGATAGAAGGGTCCCACTAAAGACCTTGGTGAGAAAAACAATCAGCAGAGTCACTGATCCATAAAGCACACTGCAAGGTAGCCTAAAGGAGATCTTTGAAAAAAAAAAAAAAAAATCAGCAGAAAATAAAAAGGCTCAGAATTACAGAAGCAATTGGGAAAAAGCTGTTCTGAGAAGTTTTGAATTGCTTTTTATTTTTACTTTCGACGACATTTTGATGAAAGTTCTTTAAATGTATTCAGCAATTATTCTTTTAAAGTGTAAAGGAAAGAAAACAAATGGGTTAGGTGCTGACTGAAAAAAGAAATTCTGCCTCTGAGATATCATCAAACCATAAATAACAACCTACTTTATTCTATTAGCCAATTCTTTGTTGATGTGTATATATAAATAACAATATACTTTCTTCATTATTCTGTCAATTCTATATTAACAGTCACAGAGTGATTCCTTATGGAAGGTTAATTGTTCATTTATTCATTATTTAAAAATTTATTTACTTTTAAGTGTTATCTGTTACCTAAGGGATTAGTTAAATTGCTATTCACTTCAAGAGTGGCAAAGTGATAACACTGAAGAAAATGTGTAGCCGCATACTGTATAAAAGGAAAATATTAACAATATTATATCCATAATGCAACAGTAATTTCATTGTTGATAAATTTTCAACAAGTTTGCACCAGTGTCAATGTTTCTGTCTGGGAATGATTTTCTGTTTTAATGGAACAAGTATAAGTTTTAACCCAAGGTACCTTAATCTATTTTTAATCACCTATCTATGACTCATAATATAGAAAAGAAGTAAGATGATCCAGAATCTGGTAGTTCCAATGAATCTTGAAATATTCTTTCATGGAAAGATCTAATTTTAATATTTGGGTCAATGTGATGACTTCAATTTTAGAAAATTTGTGTGTCTGCCTTGTGTTTTAGGCTATACTGATAGATATAAGAGACATGAAAAAAATACTTCATTATAGTTAGATATTAGAACACATAAAAGAAAATGATATTGTCTAGAAAAACAACTTTGAATAAGGAAATTATGTTAGCAGATGAGGGGGCGTGGTGACAAGTGCATGGAGGAGTACTGCATGGCATATGTTAAGGACATCTGAGTGGCAGACCCCTCCCCACATGCTAGGCATGTGAGCGGCAGACCGCTTACCCCGTAGGCACAGCCCCGGGTGTGAGGCAATGTGTTGCAGTACCTGTGCTTGCTCCATTAGCTACTGCCTGAGTATATATACATGGTAACTGCACAATAAAATCAGATCTGCTTCTTGCTTGGTCTCTGGAGGTCTTGAATAGCCACTCTGCAGCCACACTCTCCTCTATCCTGCTCCGTGAAACTCCTCACTGGACAAGAGAGAGCCCATGCAAGGGGGCAAGTAGATATATTCTGTTACACAGTCCAAACTAGTTTTAAGTTTAAAAAATAATGAGAAGCAGAGAGAATAAATTATATAGATTTTTAAGAATATTTTATTTTGAACTAATTAAAAAATTATAGAAAATTGAACAAAAAAGGGAGTTTTTTTTTTCTTTCTTTTACACTGCAGACCATCTGATAAAACTCTTGAAAATAAACAAGATTTGCATAATCTCAGGATCTTCCCCAAGATACTTACCAACCACACAGGGAGAAATAGTTACTTTACAATGGGGAAACATGAGAGACGCGAACTAAACCAAGTGATCAAGATAAATATCTCTCAGAATATTTATCATTGCTGCCTCAAAGGAGATCTTATTTTTTAACAAAAGAAAATCTGTCACCAAATGTTCCATAGCATACCCTTTGGGTATTATATAATGAGTATCTCAATCATGGTTTAGTAATAAAGTAGACATCAAAAAGTCACAAAAATGATATTGACAACATTAGTTTACTAAGAAATGTGTTTGTCTTCATAGAGTTTTTAAATTACAATGTTTTCCATATAATCAGATTTTTATTGTTGTTGTTTTTTGGTCTTCTATGAACAAGCCTGAGAAGCTTGCCACACTAGTATGAATCCCGTCTCTGTGACCACCTTCTTTAGTCAGAGGAAAGTTCTACAGTGAGCCCTGGTCCCCAAAATTTCTACTTTCTCATGTCTGAGCCACTTTACTTATATATGTTACCTGCCTACCTACATAGATTTCTGAGTATGTACCAAGATATGTGCTATTATGCCACTTTAAAACTTTCTCCCCTTCTCTGTTGTGTGTATATATTTTAATTATTTTTTTTCAAGCTTAAAGAAAGATAGGAGAGGAAATAGATGAACAATGCTTCTGATGGGATGTAATTAAAATGGGATAGTAAGAAAGTTATTAATTTTTGACTTATACTTCTCTGTATTGACTTGTTAAAATCAGTGTGTTATAATCTGAAAGAAAATCTCATAAAAATGCTATTAAAGAAAAAAAAGAAAGAAAGAAAACAAAAACAAAGAAAAAGAGAACAAAAGATGAAACTCATCACTCTTCTCAGGAAGTGTGGCCATATGCATTCTACCAGGACCTAAATGGGAGAAAGAATTTCATACAAATACATTTATTTTGTCCAATATCAAACATATTATTAATATGAAGAACACCTACATACAGCTAACATGTGCTGGAAAAAAGAGAAAATGCTCCAGGTTGAAGGCATTACACACTTAAGAATCCATTGGATATCATGATAAAATAGCACAAAAGTTACCTAAAAATGAAACAAAAATAATCAATGATCAGACACAAATGAAACAAAAATAATCAAACAGATAAGAGTGAAGTTTAAGTAGTAAAAATATGACTATAACTTTCTAGATAAGTGTTATATATGTGCATAGTACTTAAAAGTCTATTTTTTCCTATTAATCCAATTTATATTAATTGAGCATATTTAGGAAGTAAGCAAGTAAATATCATCATTCTTACATTTTGGATTTTTTAAAAAGGCTCTAAAAGGATGCTCAGAAAGGAATATAACTGTCCATGTTTACACCAAGCTGACATTAGAACTCTTTCAGCTTGATGTGATGTCTAAGAAAGTATTTAAAAAGGTCACTGAAGTACTCAATTTTATCTCACTTGATAGAGACAGTCTTACAAAATTCATATTTAAATTCCATGTTCAGAGGAGGCATAGCTCTTTAGCATTAGTCAGCCTTGTGAGAATCTCTTGCTCTTGATAAAAACCTCAAGCTTTCAGTTGACACAACACAGATTGCTGGTCTCCATCTCATAACTAAATTAGTAGTTCTGGAGGTTGGCATGAAGAAATCTGTGTCTTTAAATGAAGTTTCCAAGACTAAGAAAGTTCTGATGTTTAAACATATGTGGGCTCTATTGACTTAATAAAATAAGAAAAAATAAAAAGAAGAGAAATCATGTATGTTGGAAATGTGTGTGTGTGTGTGTCAGAGGGAGTAAGATTCCAGATGTTTTTTGTTGTAAAAGAAGAACAATGTGCAAACTTGGCTCAAGTAGAACATGTAGGACTTTAATCTAGACAAGGTTAAACAAGTAGATTTTAAAGTTGCTGTCAACTGGGCTCCATCTGGTCATGATTTTACTGTTCTGAGAGCAGCTACTCTTTCAACTCAAGGTCAACCTCAATGTAGTCTTAAAACATCAATGGGAGCAAATTTGATTTTGCAGGAGCCTGGGGCTATTGCTTGTATTTTCTCTGGTTCTATAGCTGTATCCTATTCCCAAATGCCCATCCAAATAATCATTGACATCATATATTAATAACAGAACTTGCAAGGTTAGACACAACGTTTCCAACAAAAGCTCACTGAGAAAAAGGAACACTAAATTCATTCTGTAAACTTTGAAATAATCAAATCTCTTCAATTAACAATCAATATTTACAAAACATTGTTGTAGTTCAGTGAGTTTTACAAGGTGGAGGGTCAGTGGAAAGGGGGATAATCAAAACCTGGCCTAACAGATTATTTATTAATCCCCAAGAAATGTAATATGGGTTTGCACTAACTGTTAAATAGGCATGGAAATAAGAGCACTTTGAAATATGAATAGAAAAGAAGATTTGAAAATATCTGATGATGCAGTAAATAGGGTGGTAGATAATTGCTGAAATGTTAAGAATTCCATTGAATTTAATTGCCTAACAATTATGATTCTCTCTCACCCTCTTACTCCCACCTTAAAGAAAGGGAGAAAAGAAAAGCCAGAGAAAAAGTTGGTGTTGGGAAATACTGATATTTTAACTTCTTAATATGTTAATAATTTAAAGGTGAAAATAAACCTATATGGAAATTAAAATGGCTTACACATTTGAATGTTTAACCACTGACTGTGAACTTAAGTGGCAGTTTTGAATAAGTTTTTAGAAATGGCAAAGACAAAAGTGGTTTTGCAAATTTTGTACCAAATTCTGTGTTGATCTTAAAACATTGACCAGAATTCTTAACATCTCATTAAGTGTGGAGTGTATGGTCATATTCTTGAATCTGGACTGTCTTGAGATTGTGTTGACCCTTGGACAGCAACCATAACACTGTGATACAGCCCCTTCCACCTCATTCTTTCAGGATACTTTTTCTCTATAGAGCTTCTCAAAAATAAATAAATAAATATTAAAAAATAACTATCATCCTGTGAGAAGCTGAGGTCAACAAAGAAGCTGTGAATTGGCTCTGTTTGTTGTTCCTGAGTTGAGCCCATTCTACCACCATTCCAGCATATAAATGGCATATAAGACGTAGATAAGTGGCAAAGATAACTTGCAATGGGATTCTCCAACCTTGGCTTTTCCCTGGTAGGGAAAATGTGGAAGAAAGTGGGCCTGATTTGGTCTAGATTGGTAAGAATGAACTTTAGGAGAGAAAGGGTTATAGGCAGCAGAATGGCAGTGTGAAGGCCTTTAAAGTGTTTCTAGCTATACATCCTTTTCTGAATTCCTGTGAGTTTAGTAAGAAATGGTGCTACTTTACATACTAATAGTAGGACTCAGTGTTACCTAGTAACAGTATCCAGATCACCCTGTTAGTTACCCCCAGTCATTCAGATCTTCCCAGCTGGGACTCCAGGGATTATGGAACAGATGCAAACCCTATCTACTGGACCCTTTAAAAAGATACACAGAATGAATGAATGTATGATATGTTCTCATATCACTAAATTTGTTTTCCATCAATAATAGCTAAAGCATATAACCTTTTGCAAATAAGGATATTATGAGTTTCATCATATTTACAAAAAGCTATATGCTTTAGCTATTATTGCGGTGCTCTGACACCGAGAACACTGCTTGCCCATGTGCAGACATGGGCAAACTACTTACTATTCTTGTTAGTGTGGTATTATCACACTAAAAAATAATAGTAAACATTGAGCAGGTGCTAATTGGCTAAAACGTTCAGGAATTATTTATAGGAAGAAATTGAACTGTTTCTCACAATAAAATATGAATTAGTCTAGTTGTTCTTATTTAATTTATACACACAACCCCCAAAACTCTAAAAGGCAAATATCACTTTAGTCCAATTTTACATATAAGAGCCTGAAGCTCAAATTGTTTAAGTAACTTTTCCATATGTATGTGATTAGTTCATTATGGAGAAAGTGTATAAACACACAATCTATTTTGAAACTCTGTGCTCTTAACCCTTATACTATTGTGCTTTTCAACTATAATCCAGACAAGATAAGTACCTCAACTAAGATTAAACAGTTGATTAGAGATTTTATTTAAACTAAATTCAAGTTCCTTAACTCCTATCCCGCGCTTCCTCATTCGGTCTGACTCAATAAATGACTCGAATTAATAATTCTTCTACTTTTCTATCTGAATTGAACAGTAATTAAGTTAATTAAGATGCATTTAAAAAAATATAGAAGGCTGAGAACCTACACAAGAAGTATATATATCGGGCATAGCAGGATACCAATCAGGAGTCATTAAATAAAAGTAAGTTAATTAAGGACATTAAACTGTTTCTAGGCATGGTGATCTGACCTAAAAATACACAATCTTTTCCTGCTCTATTAAATTTGAATTGTGCCCTTGTAGATCTCTTCCTTTTAGAGAAAGCTGAAAAGTATGTAAAAGTAGAAAATAAGGACATCAGGAGATATTTACCATCTCATAGGAATGTCTTATTGAACTTGCCTCTAATAGTTTTTATTACGGATATTTTAACAAGACAGAAATGCCTATCAAGAAGGAAGAGTAACTACCCCCGCCCCAAGGTTGATCCTCCTTTAGTTGGAGGGAGGCATGCAAACTGGGTGAAACAAGAAAAAAAATATTTAATATTTATATCAACTGAATCCACTGATTCCTATTTTAGTAGAGGGACATTGTTCATCTCAATCACTCCCATGCCTTCCAACAGTGTGCTACATACAGAGAATAGACATGTCTCCACGTCGTCATCCCTCCTCTGTTCCTTGGACATGTGGTGTCTCTTTCTTATCAGCAAGCTGCATTATAGCTAACAGTGGCTGCTGCTTTAGGCAAATTCCTGGGACATTCTATATGGCTCAGGCATTTTCAAGCATCTATAGTATCATATTTTTCTATTATTTGTTGTCCTGTTCATTTTAACTAGACAGCTATAAATAACCTTTCAAAAAGTGACACAATTCTTATGTGTTTGAATGTCCTTGGTGGTCACACTTTTAATCACTTTTGTTTTGTAATAAAAAACAAAGCTTCAATATAATTGACCCTTTATTTCTACAGTTAATTTTGAAATTCCTTTCATTAACCTAGTTTTATATATTTTTTTCCTTCTTGACAATTTCTTTATTCTGTAAATTTGACTCAGTGTAAAGTTGATTTCTTGCCTTCTTTCTTCTTGGAACTTATAAACTGATTTCTGATTGTTTCCTTAATTGTTCCTTAGGTTTAGAAGACTATGTTTTTGTTGGTCAAACCACATATAAGTCAAGTTTATGAATAGTCATCAGAGAGAGCTTTCAAAATTTACATTCTAATTAGTTTCTAAGCCTCTCCACCTCAAATATTTTAATTTTGTCTTTTCTTTTATAATGATTTTAACTTTATTTCACTAGAAAGTGTACCATAAGAATGATCTCATCTAGTCTTAATTTTCTAAAACCTAGGTAGCTCACATTTCCTTCCAATACCATTATAAACTAAGGATTAACATATTTTATCTTTTGATATGACTTCCTGATATCTGAGAATGATTTACATTACAAACAACAGACACAGATTTTATATATGTCTGTTATTTGTAATATATATTCATATTATTTGTAATATATATCCATATATTACTCATATATATTCATATATATTATGATGTTTACTTTAATTAGAATAATTGCATTACTTTCTGTCTATGTTAAGGGATGCATCTAATGTACACAACCTTTTATGATCCTTTAGAAAATGACTTAATTTGACAGTTTTCTTCTTATGATTGAAAGTTCATGATCTGTAGAAGTAATGTTGGCATATTATATTATGAACTTCTCATTTTATAAAATCTCTTGTGATAGAGCTCTTAGATATCTATGTAGCCCCAGCTTCAGCCACAAATATTTACCACTTATTCAATTTTTTAAATGGACTACTTATAATATTGGAAACATTCACAATTACACAATAGAATTTCAATTATTGACATTAAAGGCAGGGACTGCGTTGATTCTACTTTAATTTTCTCAACAACTTGAAGCATTATAACAAATATTTGTTGAAATTTTAATAGATTAACTTCTTCTATAATAGTTATTATATAAATATTGATTAAAAATTATAAACAGCTTGTCTTACTAACATTCTTTATACCTGAAATACTTCTCTCTAATCTTTATTATCTGCATGCTCCCTCCTAAATATGGACTATTCACTCAATGGATTGAGTTTTTTTCAGTTTTACAGTCTTGGAGCATTTTAGCTTAGTGAGTTGATTTGACTTGCCTAATTTACAAAGTCAGGTCTTTAACATAGGTTTACTAATTCCTATTGTTCTTAAATTTCTAAGGGTCCTAGAATAGTATTATAGGAATAGAAATTATAACAACATTATTTCAATGTATTGATATATATTTTTAAATTCTAAGCAGATGTTGAAACTTTACAAGTGAAAATTAGCAGCTTTCTTACCCTTGTCAATAAAGCAAGTATTAGAAATTTCACTTAACAGTTTTAATGAAGGAACTGTAGCACTGAGTCTGCTGCAATGTTCTTGATAAAAGCGCTGCTCTTTGTGAAGGGAATAACTTATCACTGTAGAGTTGGCATAAAAATACCCCACCATAGTTAAGCATCCAGAAGTAAAATGCAAGTTAGAAACATTTGTTGAAGCATGATTAATTGTACATAAGATGACTCAATTTGGATTCACTTACTCTTATATTCTAGTATATTTACAATGAAATCAAATGTTTTTTTATATCAAGAAGTTAGTACTGCAAGACATCGCAAGGACTCCCATTGGAACAAATGATTTATAGTTCAAACATCAACCTTTGAGTTTGCAAATATCATCTTCAGCATTTCTCTTTTCAGTCCTAGATTTGACAATATTCCTGTTCTTTCCAAAAACCCCTTTGCAAACTTAGTTTGGGAGAGCCCAATGGAGCTTATATAATAATGCAGTTGGGCATCATATTTGGAAAAATACAGTCTAACCAATAAGTAAAATATCCTTGTTCATGTTTCTAATATTTTCCTGTTTTTTAAAGTTTTATAATAAATATCATTTATTAATTACCATATAGTTTGTGAAGGCTTGGGAGAAAAAAAAAAGAATGAAGGTTTGTGCGTGTTTGAATCTGCACAATAGAATAGTCTTGTTGCTTTATATAAACCATACATTAAATAGGTACAATTCATATTTGTGTATTCATTATTTTAAAACATTTTTATAAGAATATCAGGAATGTGCAGTCTTTATCTTAAAAACAAAGCAAGAAAATCTGTATATTATGCTTGTTCTCTCTAACACGAGAAGAAAAGATTATTATTTTGAAATAGTATCAGAATTTCAAGGCTCCATTCTTTTGTCTTGAATCACTAGATTTTACTTTCATTTACACCAAAGAGACTGTTTCAAATCCTTCCAAACATTCTTCCTTAGGCAGTGAATTCCACCCACATCTCCTACTTTCCTGGTGATAAGTTCAATGAAAAGATGGATGAGAAAATAATTGAGAAATATGTCCAAATGGAAGGATTGCTACTGTTAGGTGCAGGACAGTTTGAGTAAGCTGTCTCCGGGGCATGCCAAACAAAGTTAGCTGCAGTATGACCTGGCTTCTCTAACCCTCCTTCTGATTCTTTATCACCTGTTTGCTTCAAGCCCAAACGTTCAAGCCCCTGCTCAAGGCTGAGCGCTTCGCCCCCCTGATCAAGGCTGAACACGTAGCCCCTCGCTCAAGGCCGAATACTTAACCCCCTTGTGTGCCAACAAGGCAGCTTGCAAACCCAGAGACCCTGTTAGATTTAGGCAGCACAGCAGAAGGGCTATAAAAGCATTCCCAAGCTGCTTCCCCACACACACTTCTTTCCTTCTTTCTTTTCTCTTTGTTGCACTGCTGCAATAAAGATCTCCCGGTTGCTCCGAGTGTTATGGTCACTTTTCTTTTGTGCAAAATTCAGTTAGAAAAAAACAAACAAACATGGGACTGGGGATACAGCTCAATTAGTAAAATGCTTACATAACCTGCACAAGGCCCTGGGTTCAATCCCCAATACCAAAAAAAAAAAAAAGAAAGAAAGAAAGAAAAAGAAAAGAACAAACACACCTAACATATATTTTTGAATGATACTTTTGCTCATTTTCTTTTACTTACTGAACATTACATAGAAACAACTGCACACAGGCATTCTATTAGGCAGTGAATACAGAATGAATGAATGAAGAGTCTGGCCTCTACATGAGTAAATACAATGATGAAATAACCATGAAGGCAAAGGAAAGGTGCCTATTCTAGCTTGTGGGGAACAGAGAAAGTTTCTAGGGCAGGTTATTTGTGATTTGAGCATGAAAATCTCACAGGAACTAGGTGAGATTGGAGGGTGGATAAAGTTGTGCTGGGCGTAGACAGTGCAATATGCACAGCCTACCACAGAGGGCTCTTATACTTTTCCATGAAAACTTCTTTAATTAGGATAATAATGGCTCAGATCCCAAGAGCCTCAAAGAAAAAAAATTTCCACTTTTGGCTTTAAAAATTTATGCAAATTTTATATATCATAGTAAGGAGCTTAGTTTATTTATTTATTTTATTTTACTTATTTTTTGGTCTGGATTCTTTAGAGAGATAACAGAAGATACTCAGATGGGAACTGACATGCTTAAATTTAATATTTGGGTTTCTCATTTTGTTCGCCTTGGTAAGAATAGATTCAAGTCAGTTTAGGATTACAAGTTGATGTTAGAGTTTGGTTGCTCTTTGGGAATGAGTTAAGACAGAAAAGGAGGAGTCACTGAAAATCCACAGCTTAAAATTGACACTTCTGAGTAAAAGAAGGTACTCTCTATTGAGCAGGATGATGTAAAGGAGGTGGATTTGCAGGAAGGGTAAATTATAGCTTAAACACTTCAGGAAAATTCCTATATTAGTTTTTCCACTATTGTATAAAAAATAACCACTAACAGTAATTTAAATCCATACTAATTTATCACAAGCCTGAGTATGACATGACTGGTTTCTCTTTTCAGGTATTCTCAGCCTGAAATCAATGTATCATTGGGGCTACACTTTCCATATGGACCTTTTGCTCTTCTTCAAGCTCATTTGTTGTGGTACGTTGAAAATGGTTCCCTAGGCTGGGTGCAACGGTGCACACCTCTAGTCCCAGTGGTTTGGAAGGCTGAGGCAGGATGATCATGAGTTCAAAGCCAGCCTCAGCAAAAGCAAGGCACTAAGCAACTTAGTGAGACCCTGTCTCTGAATAAAGTAGAAAATATGGCTTGGGGTTGTGCCTCAGTGGCTGAGTGCCCCTGAGTTCAATCCCCAGTACCCACCTCACCCCCAAAAAAGGAAGAAAAATGGTTCACTAACATGTATCCACATCCTAATCACCAGAATATGTGAATGTCACTTTGCCTGGCAAAGTCTTTGCAGATGTAAATGTCTAAATGTCTTAGGATTGCCCCAGTGGTCACTGAGAGGAAGGTAGAGTGAGATCCTGATATGTATGACATATATATATATATATATATATATATATATATATATATATATATATATATATATACTGGAGTTATGTGGCCACAAGCCACAGAATGCTGGAGACCACAAGGACCTGGAAAAGACAAGAAACTCATACCCACTAGAACGTCAGAAGACAAATTCAGCCCTGCTGAAAATTTGATTTCACTACAAGATACAGATTTTGGACCCTGGCTTCAAATCTGTGAGGAGATGAACTTCTGTTGTTGTAAGCCACCCAATTTTTGGTAATTTGATATAGCAGCCACCAGAAACTAATCTACTTGTTGTTAGCAAAATTTATGTCATTGTGATTATAGGAGCAAGGCCACATTTTCTTAGCAGACCATTGCTGAAATTACAGCTCCTTCCTCTATGTGGTCCCCAAAGCAGTTCACTGTATGGGTATTTTCTTTCTTTCAAATGACATGGATTGAAAGTCTTTGTCTTTCTGTTCTGCAACCAGCTAAAGAAAACCCCAAATCTTAAAGACTCATGTGATTGGTCAGGCCCCCTGGAGAATCTCCTAATAAAATGGTCAAATGATTTGAGAACTTAATTGCTGCTGCAAAAATTTCTTCACAATAGTTTCTAATACATGATCAAGTAAAGGAGGAATTGTGTACTCCTGAATTGGGATACTGTCAAGTCTGCTGACCACAATTTCTTCATTCTCCATACAATGTTTTCTAAATAAGTATGATGAAAAGAATCACCAGTGCTTTATTTAAAACACTGACTCACATACCTCAATTTAGATTTACAGAAACAAAATATACAGGATTAAAATTTTGGAAACTGCTCTTTTTTCTAGTTTTCCTGTAAGATTCAAAAATAATTCTGAATTTCAAGATTCACGATAATTCAAAAATAACTCTAAACTTGTGAAACTGGCCACAAACTGAGAGCATTTAAGTCTTTCTCAACATCAGTTTAGGTTCTGAGACATTGATTTCACATTTTACATCCAAAGTTGTGAAAGACACAGATTGCTAACTTTCCACCAACCTAAAGTCTCTCGTAGAAAAAAAAAAAAAAAACAACTTAAATGTAAAATGTTCATAACCTAATAAGAATTATTGAAATTTTGTTAGGAGAGAAGCACATAGGGGTGATTACTAAAAGAAGGAGGCTATAAATAATTAGAGATACATACAGTACTTTAGAGAGAATATTATGGATGAAAAACAGGTTGATTAAAAACAATTGTTTATTTCAAAGTAATGAATACAGAAGATTTTGAAAGTTTCCAACATGAATAAATAATAGATGTTTGAGGGGATGAATATTCCAATTATTCTAATCTAATGACCACACATTGTACACCTGTATTGAAATATTACCCTCTATTCCATAAATTTGTCAAATTATTGTCAATTGAAATATATATTTATATTTAAAAATATACAAGTAGGGGCTGGGGATGTGGCTCAAGCGGTAGCGCGCTCGCCTGGCTTGCGTGCGGCCCGGGTTCGATCCTCAGCACCACATACAAAGATGTTGTGCCCGCCAATAACTAAAAAATAAATATTAAAATAAATTAAAAAAAAATACAAGTGATTTTTTTCCATATCTTAATGTAATTAAAGTGTTATATTGACAAAAGTAAAAGACACAATGTCTAGGATCTCTTCTTGAAAAATTAGTGGAGCCTAAATTACATAAGATTGGCCAAAACTAGAACAGATTATGCTAAGTGAAACTAGCCAATCCCTAAAAAACAAATGCCAAATGTCATCTTTGATATAAGGAGTGCAACTAAGAACAGAGCAGGGAGGAAGAGCATGAGAAGAATATCACCATTAAACAGGGACGAGAGGTGGGGAGGGAAAGGGAGAGAGAAGGGAAATTGCATGGTAAAGGAAGGAGACCCTCATTGTTATACAAAATTACATATAAGAGGAAGTCAGGGGAAAGGGAAAAAAAACAAGAGAGAGAAATGAATTACAGTAGATGGGGTAGAGAGAGAAGATGGGAGGGGAGGGGAGGGGAGGGGATGGGGGATAGTAGAGGATAGGAAAGGCAGCAGAATACTACACTAGTATGGCAGTATGTAAAAAAGTGGATGTGTAACCTATGTGATTCTGCAATCTGTATATGGGGTAAAAATGGGAGTTCATAATCCGCTTGAATCAAATATATGAAATATGATATGTCAAGAGTTTTGTAATGTTTTGAACAACTAATAATAAAAAAATTTTAAAAAAAAGATTGTCCAAAGCTTACAGTTTTTAAATGTAGGAATTTTTTGGATCGATACATAATATTTCTATACTATTATGAGATTCAAAGTGATGGCTTCATTCATATATACATTAGGTAGTAATTAGCTCATGATAATTTACATATCCCTCACTTGAAACATTAACAATTCTTTACAGTGAATACCTTCAAATTCTATTTTTCTAACTATTTTGACAAAACTTGCTGTATACATTGGAGTTTGCTCCTTCCTTTTGTAAATGTTTAAAATTTTCCAATATATACTTTTTGTTTTATTTTTCTTTTTCCTGATGCTGGGGATTGAAAGTAGGGTCATGAATATGCTAAGCAAGTATACTACCAATGAACTGCATGTCTAACCCAATATATACTTTGTAAAGCAGTAAGATTGCCAGTGGTAAATTACTGTAATAGTTTCTACTCTCTGAACTTCAGCAACAAGATACACCTTCAGTTTCTGTTGCAATTTAAATATTACAATGGAATAAAATTTCTGACAATGAAATACTCATAGAAGTGACCTTTTCCATGTTTGCTTGTCTAAAACTCCTAATACTTATGGAAATATAAATATAGTTAATTCTAGGTATTTTTAAATAGTTACATAAGCAAATTTTGCTAAGGAAAATTTATTACTACACTGGTCAAAATAATAAAATTACATGATCAAGTTATTGTATCATCTACATATTAATATATTTATTTGGGTTATACAAATTAAAATTATTAAATTCATAGTGCATAATTAGTAAATTTTAAGAAAAATATCATTAGTAAGGAACTGTGTTCCCTGAATGTAGGAGACAAGGTAAACAAGGATCCTCCTCAAAAGTAATTCCTCTCAAGAATGTGAATGCTAAACTTATTGGCGAGAAAAGAGAGTTGGTTATGATAGGATTGCCTTTCTATCCTAGAGTTATGCAGGGCAAAGGAAGCTTAGAATGTGCACTTTCTGAGCAAAGTAAAAACTATGCATAGGAAACAGCTTGCATGGGTTGGTGTAGGAATGTCAATGAGAGCATGCTAAAGGGATCAGAAAACTTCAACAGGAAAAAAAAAGTTTCATCAACAACAAAGAAGTTGAAACCAAAAACTAAAATAAAGATGCATGTTATTGAACTGAGGTTTTCTTTGTGACTAGAAGTTCACCAAAAAACTCTTTATCATCTCAAAATGAACAGAATTTAAGACATGTCTATGTTTTCCTAGAAAGATGGAAGAATTAATCTTATGGAATAAGACAAATGAAGAGTGATTTAAAAAGTATTAAATTGTGTTTCATGCATACTACCTGTTCAACAAAATTGTGATGCCCGTTCAACTTCATTTTTGTTTTGCTTCCTCACATCATGATGCCAAAATTATATATATAAAAGTATATTTTTGTACTTGGAATTATAGTTAAGTATATGGTATGATGTTATCATGTTTCATTTCTTCTTTATATGCCAAGTACATTTCTGTAATACTCTAAAATATTTAAAAATAAATCCTGGTGACCAAAGTTTATAAAAAGCTTATACTTAAAAGCACCCAAAACATCAAAATTAGCAGTAATGTTAGCTGTTAAATGATTTCAAGTGGAAACAGGACTGTGTGTCTGTTGTCTGTATTTATTTGCTTACAACTTGAAACCATTTACTGTCTTGCTGAGAGAACAGTAAAGGAATCTTATCTTTGGTAGTTAAACGTCTTTGTTCTGACCAAATTATAAAAGCCTTTTAAAAGCAATATGTCTTAATACATAATTTTATCTGAAAGAATGGCTTCATATTAACTATACTATTTGTATAGTTTTCTTTCTTCCTTAATATACTATATTGCCCATTAGAACACAAAGTGGTTAATGAATCCTTCTTGCTGAATTGGCTTAATCTAAAAATAAGTGAAGCAACATAATTGTAGTTTTAATTTAGAGGATTTTCAGGGATAAATTATAACAATGTAGACTTAGGAAGAAAATAACTGTATAATGCTTTTTTCATTTATTAATGTAAGTTACCACTCTTCATAGTCAGTGAGTGACATTATTGCTGGGAATAGTCACCTTGTGTAAAAATATAAATCAATCACTGGAGTAATTATATCCTTAGGGAAAAATAGCACTATAGAGCTCAAAGAATGTTACCAATTACCCAATCCAGCATTTTTCCAGCTGGATTTATGAAAATTAAGTTCTTCCAAAGAAATTTTCTTGAAAAAAATGGGATCAATTACTAGGATTTCTTTTTTCCTCTCAGCCAAAACACATTAACTTTTTTTTCCTGCCCAAGAAATTGCTGTAGAAACCAGGGTATGATCTACTGAAAAAAAAATTATAAACCATAGATAAAATTCAAATACTTATAAGAAAATTTGAGGAGGAATAAAGTTTCATAACATGCCTACAAAGAAGTACTGAAGAGGAGAGTTTAGAGTGATAGACATATGAAATATTAGATGATTTGATTTATTTAAGAAAAGTTTAGAATTATAAATACTTCTTCATCACCATAAAAGATTCCTACCTTACTGATGTATAATTAATGTGTTTTTGAAAAGTCTTAGTATATAATTTTCCTATCACTTATATTGTATTCCCCATATTTTCCCCATAACATAGTTTTCTGCATAGTGCTGCTAAGACTATGTGTTTACAAATAATCTCTTTGAGACCATGTTTTACATTTTGGGGGACATATCCCCCCAAATAATCTATCAATTGCTATATGTATGGAAATGCTATTTTTAAATTTGTGAGGAACCACCATATTATTTTCTGTAGCGTCTGTACCATTTTCACATTCCCACCAAAATTATTTCAAGCTTCCAAGTTTCCAATCCTTGCTTACTTTTGTTATTTTCTGTTTGCTTAACATAAGCATCTTAATGAGTATGTTATTGGGGTTTTGATTTGCATAATCCTAATTAATAATTTAAAACATCTTTTCATGTACCTTTTGACCATTTGTATACCTTCTTTGGAAAGTCTCTATTCATGTTCTTTGCCTCTTTTTAATCCAGTTTTTGTTATTGAATTTTAATTGCTCTTTATATAGTATAGTTATCATGTTTTTATCAGATATATTATTTATAACTATTTTATACCTTCTATATATATTTTTACTATGTTGATATGTTGTGTTTTATACAAAATTTACAAACCATTTTCCTGAAGTTCAATTCTCTAGTTTTTATTTTATTTCCTGAGTTTTTTATGCCATGTCTAATAAATCAATGCTAAGTACAAATTTATGAATTTTTTTTATAAATATTACTGAGGTTTGAAATCAGCAACTATAAGTCTTCAAGATGGTTTCTTCTTCTTAAAAATTTTGGTGACTTTTGGAGGTTGAGACCCCATTTGAATTTTAAGATGAGTTATTGTATTTCTGTAAAAACAACAAAAAGTCCCTGGGATTTTATATGGATTAAATTTAATCTATAGATTGCTTTTTATGGTACTGGCATCTTAAAAATATCAAGTCTTTTAATCATGATTACAGATTATGTTTCAATTTACTTATGTCTTTTCTATTTCTTTCTACATTGTTTTATAGTTTTTATTACACAATTTTTTTCACCTCCTTGGTTGTTAATTCTTAAATAGTTTGTTATTTTTTGATGGTACTGAAAATTGATTGTTTGTAATATCCTTTTATGATTTTTCATTGTTATTGTATAGAAAAGCAATTGTTTTTATGGGCCAACTTTTATCTTGCAGCTTTTCTGAATTCATTTCTTAATTCTAACTGTGTATATGTGTGTTTGTATGTGAAAAGTTTTGTGTTTCTACATATAAGATTATGCCATCTGTAAAGATAATAGTATTGTTTCTTTCTTTCTACTTTAAATGTATTCTATTTAATTTTTTTTTTATCTATGATTTCTTTCCTTAAAAATTGTGTTGACTTTTCGGGGTTGAGACCCCATATAAGTTTTAATCATTTTTTATGCTCTGACTAGACTTCCAGTACCATGGCAAATAGAAGCGGGGAAAGCAAGCATCATTGTCTTGTTTCTGATCTTAGAGAAAAATATTTCAGTCTTTCACCATCATTGACTAAGATGTTTACTATGTATTTTTAATATATGGCTTTTATTATGCTGAGTAAGTTTCTTTTACTCCTAGTTTGTTTCAATCATAAAATAATTTTGAATAATGTGAAATGCTTTTTTTCTTTATGAATTGAAATAATCATGTGAATTTTTTCCTTTATTTTATTTAAATGGTATATTACACTGATTGATTCCTGTATATGTAAAATAGTTCCCTAGATAGCCTTGATACAATCAATTTTCTCCCTGTTTTGGCTTGTAGTTCTCAAGATTAACTGTAGAATGTGCTGGGAGGGATTGTCTGGAACAGACTGTTTCAGTTTCTCACGAGAAACAGCATGTCCTTCAGAGCTTTAGACCAGCATGTTAACCCACGTGTTAAATCCAGGATATGTGGCTTTTTGAAGTCCTCAGCTGCAGTGCAAATGGGGCATGTGCATGTTAGACTCCATCTACCCTGGGAAGCTTTCTTGAGCCTCCAGAGAGCAGCTAACATTGAATCTTAGGCTTGTATTGTACTTGATTTCTGTAAATAATAAATACACTTCATGTAACTTTAGTGCATGGATGTCCTATCTCACCAGAATGAGACAAATTGATAGATATGAAAGAATGAAACTGCTTCACAGTGTGTAAAAATCCTCTTGCATTCAGGAAAATGATTCCTTTTGGTCATGTTGTATCATCCTTTTACTCTGCTGCCACATAAGTTTTTGTTGGTATTTTGTTGAGGATTTTTAACTTAATCTGTCTAAGGGATATGGTGTATAGTTTTGTTGTTGTTCTCACCCCCTTCCTCCCCACCCCCCCACCGCCCATAGTGTTGTAGGGACAGACAAGGCACTGAAGATAGCAGGAAACAGTTTTATTTGGCTGCAGCCAGGTTCAGAGGGCACAGCTTTTGCTGTAATCAATCAATCTCCTGAACTCCAAGTTCAGGTAGTTTCAAAGTTTTATACGCAGCATGTAAGGGGAGGGGCTCAGAAGTTCACAATCTGAAGAAGTTTAAATAAAAGCAGCTTTTTCTCTCACTGTTTTGGGCAAGTTAACCCTTCAAGGACAACACCTGAGAAGGGGAGAGCTTCTTATCCCATTTCTTTCCTTCCCCCTGCCGGCTGTTACCATGGAACACAATTGGTAACTTCTCTTATCTTAGGAATATAGACATCTCTGTGAAGCCCAGCTCAAGGCTAGAGGCCTTGTTTGTACATTTCTACAAACTACTATACTGGATACCTTTGTGAAAAACTAGTAAGGGGTGTCCAGCATCTGGAGTGCTGATATCTTCCCAGCCAGTAGCCAAGTAAAACAGGACAACACGAAAACAGGAAGTCTATTTGCAGAGACTCTTTTGCTGGCAGTCCCAAAATCAGCCATGTGAAGATTTCTGGAGAAGTCCAGTTAAGACTTTTCTGTGGGGAAAGAGGGTGCCACTACAGTAGTAGTTTGTCTGACAACAGTATAAGGGTAATGTGAAACTTTCTGTTTTCCCCTGGTATAAGGGCAATGTGAACCTCATAGATTAAATTATAAGGTGATCCTTCTTCTACAATATTTAGGGAAAGTTTCATAAGGATTGATGTTACTCCTTTGAATATCTGATAGAATTTATCTGTGATGTCACTAGACTCAGAATTTTTCTTTGTTGGGAGATTTTTAATTACTGAATATGTTTTCCTTTGCAAATGAATTTTAATAGGTTTTGGGGTTTCTAGAAATTTGTTCATTTCATCCAGATTATCCAAATTGTACAGTTACTCATAGTACTTTCTTATAATTCCTTTTTATTTCCAAAGAACCCGTAATAATGTCACACTTTTTAATGATTTTACTAATTCGATACTTCTCTTTTTTCCCCCTTAGGTCACTTGGCTGAAACACTCAAATTTTTGATCTTTCTGAAGAACCAACTTTTTAAATTAATTATTTTTAGTTATATGTGACAGTGGAATATATTTTGACGTCTCATATATACATGTAATATAACTTCCAATTTTTGTAGCTGTACATGATGTGGAGTTACACTGGTTTTGTATTCATATATGAACATAGGAAAGTTATGTGACTCATTCTACTGTTTTTCCCATTCCCATTTTCACTCCCTCCGCCCCCCCCCCAGTTCATTCTGTTCAATCCAGTGAACCTCCCCTACCTACCACCTATTGTAAGGCAGCATCCACATATCAGAGAGAATATTTGGCCTTTTTTTTTGGGGGGGGGGTTGGATTATTCAATTAGCATGACAGTCTCCAGTTCTATCCATTTACTGACAAGTGCCATAATTTCATTCTTCTTTGAGTAATATACCTTGTGTATATGTGCCACATTTTCTTTATCCATCCATCAGTTGAAGGGCACCTAGGAAGAACCAACTTTTTATTTCATTGATTTTACTCAGTGTTTCTTCTTTATTTTGTCCATCTCCACTCTAATCTTTATCATTTTCTTCCTTCCACTAGTTTTGAGTTAAACTTGTTCTACTCTTCTAGTTCCTTGAATTATAAAGCTAGGTTGTTCATTTGAGATCTTCTTTTTTTCAAATGAATTCCCATCTTACTCTGTTGTTGCTGTGTCCCAAATAGCTCCACCTCCATGTTTGTCAGTTCTTTCTTTTAAAATTTTTTATTGGTTCTGTTTAGCTGTACATGATAGGAGAGTCTAGTTTGATATATTTATAACATTAAATATATCTTATTCTAATCAGAATACTAGTCGTGGATGTAAACGATGTTAAGATTCACTGTGGTGTATTCATATATGTACATAGGAAAGTTATGTTGCATGTATTTCACTGTCTTTCCTATTCCTATTCCCCCCCTTCCTTTATTCACCTTTGTCTAATTCACAGAACTTCTAATCCACCCCTGGCCTCAGTTGTGTGTTAGTATCCACGTATCAGAGAGAATATTCAACTTTTGATATTTTGGGGATTGGCTTATTTTACTTAGCATGATAATCTACATAACTATCCATTTATCAGCAAAGGTTATAAAGTCGTTCTTTATGGATGAGTAATACTCTATTGTGTATATACATCACACTCCCATTATCCATTCAATGGCATCTAGGTTGGTTCCTTAGCTTAGTTATTGTGAATTGAGCTGCTGTAAACATTTATGTGCCTGCATCACTATAATATGCTGATTTTAATTCCAGTTGATATATACAGAGGAGTGGTATAACTAGGTCAAATGGAGTTTCCATTCCTAGTTTTTTGAGGAATCTCCTTATCAGAGTGCACCAATTTGCAGTGTCACCAGCAATGTATGAGTGTACACTTTTCTCCATATTCTTGCCAACACCTATTGTTGCTTATATTCTTGATAATTGCCATTCTGAATGAAAGCAAGTGGAATCTCAGTATAATTTTAATTTGTATTTCTCTAATTGCTAGAGATGTTAAACATTTTTTTTCATATATTTGTTGACCTTTTGTATTTTCTCTTTTGAGAAGCATTTGTTCAGTTCCTTTGCCCATTTATTGTTTTTTTTTTTCCTTTTTTTTTTTGGTGTTATTCTTTTTTGAGTTCACCAAATATTGTGGAAATTAATGTGTTATCTGAGATGTGGGTGACAAAGATTTTCTCCCATTCTGTAGGCTCTATCTTCTCACTTTTTAGTTTGATACCATCCCTTTTATTGATTTTTTAAAATTTTATTTTTACAATTAGTGATTTGATAAATGTGTTAGTCTTTTAAATTGTGTAGAACACAACAAAATGAATTACACACAAGTGTTTCAATAATACTAGCTCTATTATTACCCATGTATTTACCTTTTTTGTGATGTTTATTTCTTCATAAACTTTCAATTTGTCTGCTAGTATTTATTCATTTCATATTGCATAATGTCTTTGAACATTGTTTAAAAGCTGATCAAGTAAGAATGACATCCTTCAGATTTTGTTTATCTGGAAACCTCATAATTTCCACCTAATTTTTAAGCTCTGCCATATAACAGGAGTCTTTACTGACAGTGTTTTTCTGTTAGCACTTTAAATATATATATATACATTCGTGTGTGTGTGTGTGTGTGTGTGTGTGTGAGACAGATCAACCATTTCAGAAAGAAGAGGCAGGGATGACGATGGAAGAATGGGGCTATACTTGGATTGGGAAATACTTGTAGCTGCAGACTATCTCTAGTGGAGTAAATGCACTAGCTTTACATTTTAAAAAATTAATTAAAAGACAGGAAATATTGGTCTGCTAAAAATAATGGAGGCAGTAAGACAAGTTAAGAAAAAAAAACCGAAATGTTCAAAGCCAAAGATAATGAGAAACTCAATAAATGTGGTGCTTGATTCCATAAAGAGAAGTGAATATTTTAGAAATCTCTTTGGAACACAGATTATCAAGATCATTTGATCATTATAGGAAAGACAGAAGAAATGAGGGCTTACACTTGGATTTCTGGGCAAAATGATTCATGAGTTTTAGCATCATTTACTGCCTTAGCACTTTTCAGAAAATATTTCAGAGAAAAGTGGTAACTGATTTTTTTCAGAATTTCTGTTGTAGTTCTACTTGTGAAATGTACCAGACATACTGGCCTGGAATCTGCTTGATATTCATTATGTGCATCAAGAATTTCAAGGTGGAAATGAAGAGTGAAGATGCATGAGACCAGAGAGAACAATAAAAAATAAATGTCATTATATAATGTCAATTACTTGCAATGAGAGAAGAATTTGAGTGTGTAGATTGAAAAAATAATAATTTATCTGGCAATGTCTTAATCTTTATCAATGTCTAATCTTTTTCATAGGGCATCATTTTTGTTGTTGTTGTTGTTTTGTTTTGTTTTTTACTTTCAGGAAGAATTAATGTATAGTGATCAGTCTTTGATTCATCTTGTTCAACTCCCAAGAAGATTTTTTAATTTTTAGTTCTACCAAGAACTGAATTACCAGGAAAGAACAGTAATAAGAAATTGACATACTGATTTGCTCTCCTGGAAACGAAGCTAGATTTTAAAGTGCAGTTTTCTAGAAACAGCATTTTAAGAAACTCAGAGACAATCTTTACAAAGTGCTACCTAATAGTCATGACTTTAGCCCTTAAAACATAAACTTTTGACCACCCTCTCTTTTTGATTCTGCTTAACTCAATGTCTTACTTCATTGTATTGCTTTAATGCTACTATACCAGAATACCATTGATTAATTATTATAATTTGAGTATAAGGTGGCCCTCAAATGCTTATGATTAGATTACAAGAGCTGCAACATAATCAATGAATTAATCCCTTAAATAGATTAAAAATTTGAAGAGACTATTGTATTGCATGGTAACTTTAGGCAGACAGAGCTGGTTGAAAGAGGTAAATCACTGGGGGAGTGCTCTTGGGGATTATTTACATCTTGTCCTCCTGGTTCCTCCTATTCTCTCTGCTTCCTGGCACCACATCATGAGCTGAGCAGCTTTCTTGTTTCATACCTTTGTGCCACAATGGTCTGACTCACCTTGAGCCCAGAGCAATGGAGTCAGCTGTCTGTGGACTAAATCTCTGAAACCTGGAGCTCAAATTAAGCTTCTCCTTTTCTAAGTTGTTCTGGTCAGGTATTTTGTTAACAGTGACAAATACTTTACACAGTAGTTTATATATATATATTTTTAAAGAGGTAAGATTTATTGGTTCAATGTTACAAAAGCTAGGAAGTTCAAGATTGACAAACTGGATTCTGTCAAGGGCCTTCTTGCAATGTCATCCCATTATCAAAGAGCAAAGGGTGAGTGAGAGAGATAGGAGAAAGCCAATCTGTTCTTTTTATAATGAACCTATTATCACAATAATGGTATTAATTCATTTGGGAGAGTAGTTTCCTCATGATCTAGGCAACTTCCCAAGAGGTGCCAATTGCCAACATTACTGCATTAAAGATCAAGTTTCCAAACATAAACTTTGGGGAACAAATTCAAGCTGCAACACTCAGAGCATTATATATATATATATATATATATATATATATATATATATATATATATATAAGATTAATCGTGTATGGCAATTAGAATGTTCAAGATTATAGGTAACAAGAAATTAACATATAACTGATCAATTTATGTGACATTGAAAACCAAAACTGATTACATTTTGTTATTCTGGGAATATATCAAGACATAAATAATAACTGGTTGTTTTTCCTGGACATAGAAATCAATAATTAGGGTAAAAAGAGTAACTGTTATTCCTGCAATGTAGAGATTTATTTCTGAAGGATAATATTTTCATTGCATGATGAATATATATATGTATATGTATGTATAGATACACATACACACACTAATCATACACTAATTATTTTGAGTGATCTGAAAAGTGCTTGTGAAGTAAAGTTGACTTAAAAACTAGGAGTGTAAATATGAGAAAAATATTTGATTAAGAAATATTTGCCACAAAATATCAAGGAAGGTAAGAGTGAAACAACCAAGAGGTTATTTAAGTGTGGAATTAGAACTTTTGAGAGAGCTGTATTTTAATATCAAGGAAAAGAGAAGAACATTTCTCTCTAATTCACTTCTCATAAAAGGTATTAGATGGCAGAGCAAGTACAGTTCATGCTGTCTCAGACCTTTTAGAAATACTGATTTCAGTCAAAACATCAAAGGTCTTATTCCAAAAAGCCAGGAATAGCAAAACAAAACAAGTAAATAAACAAGACATTTTGTTTTCATAGTAGTAAAGTCTTAAAAAGAACCTTGATATTTTTGAAGCATAAACTGGGGAAAACTAATTTAATAAATCATACTTCTCATTTGTACACTGTAAAGTAATCTCTACTATCTGTGCTTTATCAGAAGTTTTTCTCAATCCCTTTGAACCAGTAGAGGAGAAGGAACATCTGTACCAGAGTGACTCATGTCTCCAAAACAATTTATATTTATAGTAAACACTGTTTACTTCTGCTTATTTTCACCTGTTGCAATATCAGAAGTTCCTCAAATTTAACTGTATTTGCCATTTACTTACTGGTCTCAGATTAACTCTGTGCCTTTGGTCATTACTAATTTGATTCAGTCCTTCAGTATTCTTCATTGATGTCTGAACAATTTCAGCCTCTGTGTTCACAACATCTGCTTTTACACTATGCTTTTCTAACTTTGGAGAATCTTCAATATTGATCCCAGTATTATAAATAACAAATCTCTGTTGTAGCTTGTTTTATGGAGCTGGTGACATTTTACCTGGGCACAGAAAGGGCAACAATAACTAGGTTGCAAGTCATGTCACTATGCTGTTTGTCTTCTAATTACTCTGAAACCAAGGTTATATTACTCAGTAAGGTCTAAAGAGGCACTCCAGGTATTTTCAAAGAAATACTACCAGGGGGTAAGGCAACACTTCATATATTTCCCTCAGAAGAGTTTAATTATATTTTAATAAAACAGCTGAAAAGTCAGAGTGAGGGTTAGGACATAGTTAAAATTAAAGTTGCCTTAGATTAATATGAAAAAACCATGGTTGAAATGTGACAAGCTTTTAGAAACTCCCACACTATCTGAAGTGTATAATCACTAGAGTACAATTATTATTATATTATGAGGCCTGGAATCAATCTAGTAACATACAGCACCTCTCTCTTATCTTGGAACACCATTGAAAAAATCAGCAGCTACAACCTACTTTTAGTGAAGTTTTGACAATTCCCTTGAAAAATCTTTTCTTAAAAATATAATCAGTAGCCTCTCAGATGTCATAATCCATGTATCTAGGTGAAGATAATGTTAATATATTGGATAAACATATGAGTCATTATCCTTGCTGTAGCAATATTTTGCACTGAAACTTATTTCAGTGATTACACTGATATAATTAAGAATATTAGATTTACATGTGTGAGAAGTGTCCTCATTATGAATCCAAAACCAGTTAGGTGAAGACAAAATTTTATTTTTATTGTAGTCACAATGATCTTTTTATTTTAATATTACTTGATGCTTTATTTCCCTGTAGCAGATAATAAGTATGATTTGGCAAAGGTGTGGATCTCTTTTGACTAAATGCCCACATTCTTGCTTATTCTATTTACAATAGGAATTAAAAGCTCTCCTTTGTGTATGTCACCTCCCTGGTTTTGATTGTAAATAAATAAATAAATAAATAAAAGAATGGAACTATGTATCTCTTATACTCTCTAGTAGGTCAATGTGGCTTACACAACCACTGATCTCTGCCATTCTGGATATAATTACTATAATTACAAGGAAATACAGATGATGCAATTCATGATGTTCAACCCTTATGAGATTTTAGAAATGTTATGAATTACAGAACAGGTATACATTACTCTAGGTTAGCTGAGGATACTTTCTGAAAACAGGGGAATATATGGATTATGAGACTTTAAAGTCATACTGTTCAGATACCCTAGATGAGTCAGAAAATAATAGAAACTGTGAAGGACTATATCTAATGGAGTCCCCTTCTAAATACTAAGATACAGAAATAAAATTTCTTCCATCAGTGCTTCATAGCTTTACTTTTCTTCCGTCTCTGTATAAACCATTGGCCCCAAAGGGTGGCATGTTCTACTATGTTCCATGTTTTTTATTTCATAGATGGTCTAATTTTCATAATTTCCTATTTTTGAACTAAAAATGTAGGCCGAATATGAACAGAGTTACATTTTAGCTGACAGATAGATGAACATAATTTTGAAAATATAATAGTATATATTCATATTCATATGTATGTTCATATATGACTATGTGTCAAACATATCAAGAATCTGATCATGTCTTTACCATTTTAACTGCCTCAATTCTGACTAAGTGACACTGATATCTTTAGCAAGGATTCCTCAAACAGTTTCACTACTGTTCTTTAGCTTGTTTGCTTTTCTGTCTCTAATGTATTCTAAAGGCAGCCACAGGGGTGATGATTTTTGTTACTTGTAAGGAACTGGAGTGCCCAGGGGCACTCTAGCAGTGAGCTACAGGATATTCCCAGCAATTTTTAATTTTTTTTTTAGTTTGATCAGGGTCTTGCTAAGTTACCGAGACTGGCTTCGTACTTGAGATCCCATCTCAGACTTCCAAGTCACTGAGATTACAGGTATGTGTAGCTCTGAGAGATTATTTTAAAACATCAACCATACACTGTTATTTCTCTATTCACATAACACCCCTGGTTTTTCATCTTAATCAACATAAGAGTAAAAAAACACTGCTATGGTCTTCAAGTACCTGCATGGTCTATAATTTCCGTCCTTGTGATTTTATTTTCTCCTAGAATATACCCACTATCTCCACACTACCCAACATCTTATCCCTGTCCCTGTGCATTCTGTTTTATTTGGACCCACTTTCTGGTTCCTTGGCCTCTGCGAACACATTCTTCCCTCGAGGTCTTTGTACTTGCTATTCCTCCTGCCTGGAATTCTCTTCCTTCAGACTGCTAATCTGTCAGGCTGTCTTACTTCCTTTGTGTCTCTGCTCCACATATAACCTTATACAAAAGCTCTTCCCTGAATATCAAGAGAAATCAGCACATTGCCTGGGCCTGGTGGTAAATCCCATGGCCCCAGCTACTCCAGAGGCAGAGGAGGGAAATTGCTGGATTGCAAGAATTTTAGAATAATGTGACTTGTGAATTACTTGATTGTCTGACTTTATTAATAGACTCTCTTTATGTTTTCTCTTTAAGTTTTTCATTGATGGCATTGTAGTACCTGAAATGGTGACTAGCATGTGATAAATAATTAATAAATTTTAAAAAGTACATGAATAAGTAGGTTCATTGCTTAATAAACAACTTTTATAACTATAGGATTTTTTAAAGGTTTATATTTATACATAATAGTTGGGTTCATTGTGACAAATTCATGCATGCATGGAATTCAATTTCTCATGATCCCCCTTTTCCCTCTGTTCCTCCATTCTTCTCCCTCTATTCTAGTAGACTTTATTTCATTCATATATTTATTTATTTATATTTGTTTGTTTGTTTGTGTGTTTTACTTATACATAAAGGTGACATTTTCAGTTGTATATTTATATATGCACATAACATGATTTTTCAAGAATTCATTTGCCTTCCCTTACTCACCCCTCCACACAGTCTCTTAATCTCCATCTGTATTACTGATCTTCCCTTTATCTTTATTATAACTTATTCTTCCCTTCTCCTTTCCTTTAGCTTCCACATATGAGAGAAATATTTAAACTTTGAGTTTCTGAGTTTGGTTTATTTCACTTACCATAGATGTTCTCTACTTCCATGCATTTATTATCAAAGGCCATAATTTCAATTTTTTTCATGGTTAAGTAGAAATTAATTTTCTATATATTGTTATATATACATATAATTATACATATTGTTATATATTTAATTGTTTATATGTATATATAGCAATTCATTAATTCTTTCATCTGTTGACAGACACCTGAATTGGTTTCATAATTTAACTATTGTGAATTGTTCTACTACAAGCATTGAGATGACTGTATCACTGTAGTATACCAATATTAGATCTTTTGGGAAATTATCAAGAAGTGGAATAGCTAGATAATATTGTGGTTTCATCCATAGGTTTTTGAGAAATCTCTGTACTGTTTTCCAGAGAGGTTATACTAGTCTGCTGTTCCATTTCCAATGTACAAGTGTACCTTTTTCCTCCAAACGTCACCAGCATACATTATTACTGTATGTATTCTTGAACGTTGCCATTCTGGCTGGAGTAAGATGAAATCTTAGTGTAGTATTGATTTGCATTTTTCTAATTGCTAGAGATATTGGATATTTTTTCATATATTTGTTGGCTGTTTTAATTCTTCTTTTGAAAAAGTTTCTTTTAGTGTTTTTTTTTTTTTACCTATTATTGATTAGGTTCTGTGTGTGTGTGTGTGTGTGTGTGTGTGTGTGTGTGTGTTGTTTTTGAGTTATTTATATATTTTGGATTTGATGGAGTCTTGGCCCTATGTTTTATTTTAGCCGTTGCAAGGTTTCTGGTCTAATTCTTAAGTCTTTGATCCATTTCAATTTGAGCTTTGTGCGGAGTAAGAAATGGGGTCTAGTTTCATTTTTCTACATATACTTATTTAATTTTCCCAGGACCATTTGTTAAAAAGGTTCTGTTTTCTCCAAAATATGTTTTTGGTACCTCTGTCAAATATCAGATGGCTGTAGGTATGTGGATTGTCTCTGTGTCATCTATTTTGTTCCACTGGTCTTCATATCTATTTTGATGCCAATCCCATGCTGTTTTTGTTATAGCTTTGTAGTATAATTTCAGATCAGGTATTGTGATTGCTCCTGCTTCACTTTTCTTGCTTAGTATTGCTTTGGCTCTTCTAGTTTTCTTATTCTTCCCAATGAATTTAAAAATTGTTTTTGCTAATTCTCTGAAGTATGTAATTAGTATTTTGATGTGTATTGTATTGCATGTGTATATTGCTTTGGGTCCTATGGATATTTTGACAATATTAGTTCTGTGTATCCAAGACCATGGTTTGTCTTTCCATATTCTAAGGTCTTCTTCAACCTCTTTCTTCTGTGTGCTATAATTTTCATTGTAGATCTTTTACTTCCGTGGTTAGGATAATTCTGAAGAATTATTATTATTTTTTTAGGTTACTGAGAATAGGATGGTTTTCCTGATTTCTTCCTCAGCTGAATCACTTTTGGAGTATAGGAAAGCTAGCAATCTTGGATCCTACTACATTGTTGAACTCATTTGTAAACTGTAAAATTCTTCTGGTAAAGATTTTAAGTCTTCTTCTGATGATGATATAGGGTCATGTCATCAACAAAGAGAGATAGTTTGACTTCTTCTGTACCTCTTTGATTTCCTTCTCTTGCCAGATCATTCTAGCTAATTTTTCAAGGACTGCACTGAATAGGAGTGGGGAGAGTGCCCAGCCTTGTCATTCACTGATTGAGAGGAAATGCTTTTAGTTTTCTTGATTCAGTATGATGTTGACCTTTACAACGTTGAGGTAAATTACTTTGATTCCTAGCTTCTCCAACATTTTAACATGAATGTGTGATTTTATTAAAGGGCTTTATATAGCTATTGAGATAATCATATGATTCTTCTTAATTCTGTTTTAGTGGTGAATTACACCAACTATTGATTTGCATATGTTGAACCAACCTTGTATCCTTGAAATGAAAACCATTTGATATCAGTGTATTATCTTCTTGAATGTGGTTTGCTAATATTTTATTAAAAATTTTTGCATCTAGGCCCACACCAGCCTGTGTGGGACCCAGGCTCATAGTAGGCCCAGGTCCACCCCTCCATCTGCAGGGATCCACCAGCGCCCAGCCTCTGGCACAGAACCACCACTTCCAACCAGAAGACTACCACAGGAGGTCAAGCCTGGTGGCCAAGATCCACCCACACTGGCCTGCACAGGACTCAGGCTCACAGTAGGCCCGGGTCCTCTACTCCACAGGCAGGCACCCACTGGAGACAAGCCTCCAGCTCAGGACCACCCTTTCTGGCCAGCTGACTACCACAGGATGGTTTTACAACTTGGCTAATAGAAGCAAAAGTAGGCCATAATCTCCATCATGTGGGATTAGTCCCCAACTTCATTAATAAGACTCTTTTTGTGCAATAATTAATATCAAGAATCACTAAATGGGATGGACTCAAATTAAAAAGTTTCAAGCCCAGCAGGCCAGATCTGCCCACACCAGCCTAAGCAGAACCCAGGCTCACAGTAGGCCTAGATCCATCCCCTCCACCACTAGGGAAGACACCCACCAGAGCATAGCCACTGGCACAGGACCACCCCTTTGGAACAGCAGACTAATGCAGGCAGCCAGGCCCAGGCCAGATTGGCCCACATCAGCCTGCAGTGAACCTAGGCTCACAATATGCTGGGGTCCATCCCTCCACTAGCAGACACCCTCCAGAGCACAGCCTCCAGCACAGGACCACCTCTTTAGATGAGCAAACTACCACAGGAGCTCAGGCCAGCCCAGATTTGTCCACACTGACTTGCATAGGACCCAGGTCCAGGGTAGGTCCAAGTTTGCCCTTCCCCACCTGGAAGCCAAAGCCTAACCCACTTCCAACTTGGGACACTACAGGCATCGCCATAGACTTCCTCACACAGTAGCCCCTAACTTTTTAACAACAAACAGGGCCTAGAAGCAGGTGCATTTCAGAGATGGCATCCCAAAGAGAGTGTAAGGCCCACCCTTTCAGCCCCATCTCTGCAAGATATTGCTTCCATCTTGGGGCACCTCAACTATTATCTCAAGTTCCCTCGGCTATTGCCACTACCATCTTTAGATGCAGTAGCATACATTGAGGGACAGCAGCAGAGTCTGGAAGCTCAATATCAAGGTGAGATACAGACAATCTGCATGGGTACTACAAGAATATAAGGTAGGAACTCTAATGTCTCAACTCAAAATGGATCAAGGACCTAGGAATTAAACTAGAGACCCTGTGGCTAATAGAAGAAAAAGTAGGCCATAATCTCCATCATTTGGGATTAGTCCCCAACTTCATTAATAAGACTTCTTTTGTGCAAGAATTAATATCAAGAATCACTAAATGGAATGGACTCAAATTAAAAAGTTTCTTCTCAGCAAAAGAACAATCTGTGAGGGGAATAGAGAGTCTACAGCTTGAAAGCAAATCTTTACTCCTCACACATCTGATAGAGCACTAATTTCTAAGATATATAAAGAACTCAAAAAGATAAGCACTCAAAAAATAAATAAATAATCCAGTCAATAAATTGGCCAAGGACCTGAAGAGACACTTCTCAGACAATGATATAGAATCAATCAACAAATATATGAAAAGATGTTCATCATTGCTAGCAATCAGAAAAATGCAAATCAAAACTACTCTAAGATTTCATCTCACTTTACTCAGAATGGCAGTTATTATGAAGACAAACTACAATAAGTGTTGGTGAGAATGTGGGGCAAAAAGTACACTCATACACTGCTGGTGGAACTGAAAATTGGTGCAGCCAATATGGAAAGCAGACTGGAGATGTCTTGGAAAATTGGGAATGAAATCACCATTTGATCCAGCTATCCTTCTCCTCAGTCTATACCCAAAGGACTTAAAAACAGCATGGTACAGGGACACAGCCACATCAATATTCATAGCAGCACAATTCACAATAGCTTAACTGTGGAACCAACCTAGATACCCTTCAATAGATGAATGGATTTAAAAAAACAAAGTGGCATATATACACAATGGAATATTACTCAGCAATAAAAGAGAATAAAATCATGGCATTTGCAAGTAAATGGATGGAGTTAGAGAAGATAATGCTAAGTGAAGTTAGCCAATCCCCAAACACCAAATGCCAAATATTTTCTTTTATATAAGGAGGCTGATTTATAGTGGGATAGGGAGGGGGATCATGAGAGGAATAGATGAACTCTAGATAGGACAGAGGGGTGGGAGGGGAAGGGATTGTGTATGGGATTAGAAGTGATGGTGGAATGTGATTGACATTGTTATCCAAAGTACATGTATGAAGACATGAATTGGTGTGAATATACTTTGTATACAACCAGAGATATGAAAAATTGTGCTCTATGTGTGTAATAAGAATTGTAATGCATTCCACTGTCATATATAAATAAAAAGATTAATTAAAAATTTTTTAAAAAGAATTTTTACATCTATAGTTATCAGGGATATTGAACTGTAGTTTTCTTTCCTTGATTCATCATTTTTTCTGGTTTTATTATTAGAGTTATACTGGCTTCGTAGAATTTATTCAAGAGTATTCCATTACTTTAATTTTATGGAATATTTTGAGAAAGACTGGTGTTAGTTCTTTTGTAGAGATTAGATAGAACTCACTTGAGAATCCATAAGTTCCTGGGCTTTTCTTTCTTTTCTTTCTTTTCTTTCTTTTTTTTTTTTTTGAAGGCTTTTAATTGCTGTTTCAATTTCATTGCTTCATATTAGTTTGTTTAGGTTTTCTATATCTTCCTAATTCAATGTGGGCAGATCACATGGATCTAGAAATTTCCAATGACTTTTGGATTTTGCCATATATTGTAGTATAAGTTTTCAAAATAGGTTCCAATTATTCCCTGGATTTCAGAAAGGTTTGTGATAATATCTTCTTTTTCATTTCTGATTTTATTGATTTGTGTCCCCTCTTTCTTTAAGTTAGCTTTGTTAAGGGTTTGTCATTTTTATTTGTCTTTTCAAAGAACCAAACTTTTGTCGCATTGATTCCTTTTCTCGATTTTATTGATTTCTGTTCTGACCTTAATTATTTCCTGTCTTTGACTGGTTTTTGAGTTAATTTGTCATTCTTTTTCTAAGGCTTTGAGGGGAAACAGAACTTTATTTACTTGGGATGTCTTTGATATTCTAATGTAGGCACTCTGTGCTATAAATTTTACTCTTAAAACTACTTTTATACTGTCCCAGAGATTTTGATATGTTGTGTCTCTTGTTCCCATTTGTTCCTAATAATTTCTTTATTACTACTCTCATTTCTTCTTTATTTGAGAGAGTATTGTTCAATATCCATGTGTTTATGTGGTCTATTTTATTTTTTTAATTTTTGATTTCTAGTTTAATTCCATTGTGATATAATAGGATGTTTGGAATTAATTATATTGATATTCTTTTATTTGCTAAGATTTTCTTTGTGGCCTAGAATATAGTCTGTTTTGGGGGAAAAAAAAAGTTCCATGTGTTCCTGAGAAAGTAAAGCTTTTGGGGGATGAAATATTCTGGAGATATCAGTTAGACCTATTTGATTTATAATGTCATTTAAGTTAGAAATATCCTTATTGATTTTATGTTTTGATGAACTGCCCATTGGTGATAAGGGTGGGTTCAGATCACCTAGTATTATTGTATTGGGGTCTATCTGGGATTTAATATCAAGAGTATTTATTTTTTATGTAATTCGATGTGCTGACTTTTTTGCATCAATGCTTGCTATTGTTATAACTTCTTGTTGGAGTGTTTCCTTTACCAGAATGTAGTGGTCTTTGTCTCTTCTGATTAACTTTGCTTGCCATCTGCTTTGTCAGATATGAGAAAAGCTTCCTCTTTCTTATTCTGTGGGTCTGTATGCATGAACATATAGTTGGATCTTGATTTTTGATTCAATTTGCTAATCTGTGCCTTTTAATTGGGGAGTTGAGATCATTAACATTTAACATTAGTAAGTATATGTTTGTCCTTTCCTGACATTTTCATTTTTGCAATATTTAAGATAGTGTTGATTTTCATTTAGTAGATTACTCTTCAATTGGACTTTCTCTGATTGGAGCTTTGGGTGCCTTTTAGTTCCTCTGTGTGCTGTTTATCTTTGAGTGTTCTTTGTAATGTTGCCTTGGGGCTTTTGAATTTTTTTACCCTTGTCATGAAAAGTCTTTATTTTCCCCCTCAAACTTGAAACCTAGCTTTGCTGAGTACAGTAATCTTGGCTGACAGTTTTTTTTTTTTTTTTTTAAGAGCTGGAGATATTTCATTTTAGGCCCTCCTTGATTTTGGAATCTGAACTGAGAAATCAGAAGTGAGCCTTATTGGTTTTCCCCTTAATATAACCTGATAGTTCTCTTTTAATATTCTTTTCTTATTTTGTATATTAATCATATTGATTATGTCTTGGAGAACTTCTTATCCAAATAGGTCTATTTGAGGTCCTTTAAGCATCCTGTATGTAGATGTCTATCTCATTTCTGATGTGGGAAAAGTTTTCTGTAACTATCTCATTTTAAATGTTCTTTATGCCATTAGCTTATATCTCCATATTCTCCCCTATTCCAACAATTATCAGTTTTGTCTTTTAATGTTGCCCCAGAGTTTTTGTATATTCTGATCATGTTCTCTAACTTTTCCCCCTTTATTCCATTCTATGTACTCAAGATCTGTCTTCATGGCCAGAAGTGCTGTATTCAAGCACTGAACTTCTATTTTCTATATAATCTAACCTCTTTGTGAATGCCTTCAAGTGAATTTTTAATTTCATTGATTGTGCCTTTCATTTCCTAGAGTTTTGATTGGATTCTTTTCACTATTTTCATTTCTTTATTAAAGTGATCTTTTATATCCTATATTTGCTTTCTTAATTTCTTCCATAGATCTTCTTTTAGTTCATTGAATATTTTAATAGTCAGTTATTTATAATCAGTTTTTGGAATTTCATCCATATCATAATTAGTGAGATTATCTGCTAGAGGATCATGAATTTGGGTGGGGAGAGTTTTTCTATTTCCTCGGGTTTTCAGAGTTCTTGGACTTGTGCATTAATTGAGATGGATTCCTCTTCCTCTTTTTTACAGGTGTATTTTTGTATGTAATTATTTTATCTGTTCTGTGACTTTTCTCTGTTTGTTGTTGTTGTTGTTGTTGTTGTTATATATGAGTACATATCAATGCTTGGGACCTGATATCCCTCTCTGAGCATTCCTTCTTGGGCCCTTGTTGGTTTGCAGGTTTTGTAACCATAATTCATTGATTTGGAGTAAGTCAGGGGTCAGGTGAGATAGATGGTGTATGGAGTGAGATTCACCATTGCTTGTTTGAGACATAGTATTTCTAAGCTGCAGGATCTCTGCTCTGTGATTTTGTCCTGCTCTCTATCCAGCCCCTCTTAGAAGGGGCCAGGAGTGGCACTAGTATCAGCAACAGATGTACAGTCTTATGATAAATATACAGTGTCTACTTTGGTATATATAATACTAATTACCACCTATATAGGAATGGTGGGGCCAGCATTTAACAACAGTACCCAAAATTAAAACAAACAAACAACAACAACAACAACAACAAAAAAAAACCCATGAAAACTAGATCAGGAATTTAACAGAAAGTGTCTACTATGCTATCTAGTATAGTAATAGTCATACCAACTTGAATGGGGTATGAATTACATTATCTAATGATTAGATTTGGTTTGTGTCTTTCTATTCTTTATATCAAAGTGTAGCTGAATATTGAGTGTCATTAATTTGTATGTGGAGCAAGGTGTGCTTTTTCTTCTTTCTTTCTTTTCTTTTTTTTTTGAGTTTAGCTCAGTAGCAGTCTCTACCCTGTGAACTTATTGTCCCTGTAGGTTCCCAGTACCTCACAGAATAGGACAAAATAAACAATAGCAACAACCTCTACAAACAACACAGTGGTAAAGTTAATGCCCAGTTTCTACCATAATATCTTTAACATTACCACAAATTAATAAGAATGGTGGTGTCAGTAATTGTTAAGAGTGAAAAAAAATTAACCATGATCTAGATCTGGTTTTAAAGCATACAGCAGGCAGGTATGTCCTCCATTGCAGTAAGAATTGCATCAGCTTTAATGGTGGGGGCAGAGCCATGTAAACCAATTAATTCCGAAAGATGTAAAAATATAGTAAATTGGGATAAAAAATGTGTTATGAAGGTAGAAAAGAATTTACAGTTTCAAAAAGCGAACAAAGAAAATGCAGAATAGATGTAGCAAGTGATTGTTATAAGGAATTAGGGGAAAAATAGGAGAAGCAAAGTAACAGAAGAGGGGAAGAGAAAATAATAGAATATGCACATTATTGGAAGAAGAAAAAAGAGAAAGAGAAACAAGAGAAATGAACAAATGAAAACAATGCATAACACAACCAAAATATACAAACGAAAAATACCTAATCCTCAAAAGGCAAGACAAGGAAAATTAACTACATTAGAGAATGCTAAAAATGAGAAATAAAAAGAGAAACCAATAAATATATGTATGTATGTCCCTGAACCAATCAGCACAACAAAAATACACACACACACACACACACACACTCACACACTTTTTATTTATTCTTAATGAAAAATGAAGGAAAGGTTTCCAATGAGGTGGTCACAAGTTGCCTGGAGTGGATGATCACTATCTATGCCTATGTCTTTCTTGCATTTCTTTTTGAGCTATGTACTGATAGAGCAAGCACTGTAGGTTGTTTGTTAATGCCTTCCTGTTTGTGTGCTCTCTGAGGTTCCAGTTGGAGCTAATTGGTCTAATTAGGCCTAGGGGTTTTGTTGAGTGGTATCTTTTTTGGAGAGATTAGGGCCCTGGCAATTGCAGATCATTGATGGTAGTCTGGATCTTGAGGTAGGTCCTTTAAAGAATTTTATTCCTGTGACAGGGGAATCCATCCTCCACACACTCTGCTGCCCACAAGCACAGCCTTCCCGGGCTTAGTCCCTGAGTGCATTCACACTGGCCTGATCAGACTCCCAGTCTGCTTCAGCTGGTCATGTGAGCTACCAGAGTCAAAGGAGAAATGAATTGGTCCTTTTCCCTTCCAACTCAGATCCCCCAAAGAATAGTCCTCTCCATGTCCATTGCACTCACGTTCTGTCAAGAACACCCTAGTCCACAGGATAGGTGCTTGCCAGGATATTGTGGCAATGTTTGCTCTGATCTCCCAGTTTCACAGAAGTAGCTGCAGCATGGCTGCCTCAAGATGGTTACTGCCTCGGTTCTCTATGACCAGTTGAGAAACATAGCAAGCCCTTCAAGAACCAGCACACAGTGCAGCCTCCAGATCAGCCATGTTCAGCCAGCTTTTCTGACCACAAGCTTTTTGATACCAAATCTGTGTTTCTCTGTGTTGTCACTCCCTCTGTGGTGAATTGGCACCACAATCACCACTGCTTTTGGTACCCATGCAGCAGTCAGGTTAACTCCAGTGTATTAGTTCTTCATTGTTTATTGTACCCAAATTTCTGGGTCCCTAAGCCACTTTGAAGTGTACTTATGAATTTTAGTGAAATCCTTCTTTCACCTACCTCACTGAGAAACAGTACTCTCACTACCTGAATCCTGAGACATGAAGCAATTGGAATACTGCTTTCCTGTAATCCACCATCATTTGGTCCCCCTTATGATTTTATAGTTGCTTTGAAAGCTAGTGGGTGAGTTGGGGCAATCTTCATTCTCATTAACTTTAAAACTGACCTAATTCTTTTATATCAGAATCATCTGAAGAAGACAGATAAATATACATATTTGTATATAAAGAAAATTTTCTCAAATTCTATAGTCATATGTTAATTATGTTGCTATTCTCTATTCATAAAATTTATCCCCAAAATATATGTGTTACTTAAATTTTTATTGCTACAATAGAATACCTGACAAGAACATCTTAGAGGAGAAACAGTTTATTTTGACTCATGATTTCAGAGGTTTCAGTCCAGAGTTGGCTAACTCCATTGCTCTGTGCCTGAGGTGAGGCTGAACATTATGGCAGAGGGCATGGCAGAGGAAAATTTCTCAGTTCTTGGCAGCTGAGAAATAGGGGATAGGCAGAACTGAACAAAATATAATTCCCAAGAGCATGTTCTCAGTGACCTACCTCCTCCAGCCATGCCCCATCTGCCTTTAGCTACCACCCAGCGATTCATTCAAATTACAAATCAATCAAATAGATTGACCCACTAATAAAGTAGCAGCGCTCATAATTTTATCATTTCTCCCATGAAAATTCTTAAATTGCCTAACACATGAACTTTTCAGGGGACATCTCATATCTAAACCATAACCTTAATAAGCCACAGCAGTGGCTTCATAGCAGAGGACCACTGCTTCTATGCCTATTTTTTGTCTGATACAGATTTGCTTCTTAGCACTGTATTATATCCTAATTAGGATACAAAGGAACATTAAGTATATTTCTTGTTTCCTTTGAAAAGTCACAAAGTCTATAGGGTGAACTCAGTACCTATGACTTCTGTGACAAAGAAACAATGCAGAGAATATAGAGTCATCTGTAACTTCCACTGACACCTAGGTGATTCTATAATACTGAATTTATACTGTATTCCTGCTCTGTTGACTTCAGAAGATATTGTCACTTGTCTTATTTGGAATATTTTCAGGCTCCAGATCCTCCCAGATTACATACATTTGTAGGGAGAAAATTTGATTTTGATAGTCTGTCTGTAAAAATAAAATTATATAGGAGTTGAGGTTTAGCTCAGAGGCACAGTGCTTGCCTAACACATGCCAAGGATCTGGGTTCAGTCCTTAGTCCTGGGGGGAAAAAAAAGCAAAATTAAGTTATGCCAATTCCCTATTAACTGCATTAATTAATTAAAGGCCTTCAAAACATGCCAATAAACCTGTGGAGCAATATTTAAATGCTTTTTATGACATTTACAAATGAAATTAAGTTTGTAACAACACTAAACTTTCTACCATAGAATTGTGTCTGGTATGATCACTTCCAATTAATGCATAAACCCAGTTTATCAAAAGTTGTCTTATGTCTTTTTACCACTTAGATTATATTTTTTTTAAAAAAAATACTTGTAAGACTCCATTATTCAAAAACCTAATTGTGGAGAGACATGTTCCACACATGAAGAAAAGCACTACTTCTTAATTCCTCATACACTGAAAAATGATTTTGTCAATAGCAAAAAGTCTAAGGCAGGTGGAGTGACTGCTTTTTTCTTCTAGCTCTGCCTTCTGAAATAAGTGGCTTCCAAGGTTTCTTTAGCCAGGGAATCTGGCAGGAAAAGTGAATACAAAAGGATTGCACAGGATGCTTTTAAGAGCTATACCCTAGAGTGCCTTAAATTATTTCTAACAGCATCAAAGGAGCCAAAACCAAGTCACACAGACTGAACCTAAAAGCATCAGAGTGTGGCAAATATAGATGAGCACATGGACCTTTGGTGAGAACTAGCAATATGTTACCACAATGCTCACTTATGGAAGAAGAGCTAAAGATGTAGCAGCTAAATATGTAACACAAATTTACTCTTAAATACAATGTAAGGTGCCACTGAGATGCAAGGAGAAGCTTTTAAAAAAAAAAGATGGATATAGATTTGAAGGGAAAAAATGCAAATAAATACATTTCTCTGGAACACTAAAATTTAAAAAACCTATGAAAGCAAATCATAGCCACAAAAACATGAAAACACTTAAAATATAAGAAATTCTTAGAATATAAAAATGAATAATAATAATATTGAAAATACAGTAAGATGAACAACTCATATACCAAAATTGAAATTAAAAAATAGCAATAAAAATGAAAAAAATTAGAAAGATCAAGAAATAAAGCTATAATTATCAAGAAATGTATTTTGCCTACTCATTAAAATGTGTTTTTACTTTAAAATCATTTGGAGATAAATTTTCAACAGCAGTGATTGTATTGTCTCACCAATCCTCAGATAATAAACAGTGAGTATATTTAAGAATATATAATAATTTAAAAATTTACTTTAGAAAAACATCATTTTGATTAACTATATGAACAATGCTGTCAAAGAGTACTAATCATTTTATATAACTCTAATGACTTGTTAAGATTTACTATTTTTCTGTTACAATATATAATATTAAAAATACTATATGCTATGTTAGAAAATTTTATGGAGTATGAAGGTGTTATATTCTCTACAAAATATATTTTCTACAATTATTTTCTGTTGTTCTATGAATAAAATCTCTAAAGACCTCTTAACTATGAAATAAATTCTATTAAATCTAGTTTATAGGATATCTGTAAACATTATTAATATACCCAAGACCAACTTTAAGAAAATCATCAAAATACTGAAATTTGCTAGGAAACAAAGAGATTGAGGAGCAGTATCTTAGAGGTCAAGTGTCATTCATCATCTTCTTGAAGAATATTTTGACATGAGATTTAATTTGACACATCATTTACCATCTTTAAAAAAAAATACCACAATGCTTGTTTCTATCATCCCATTTTTATCATTCACTTTGTGAGAAATGAAACTAATCCAAAATGATTTTACAATTTGCAATCTTGAGAATAATGCTTTCCACCCAACTGAAAGACATATATGCATTTCTCTGACTTCCTACAAAAGGAGTTTTATTATTAAATTAAAAAAGTAGGCCAAAATTTCTTTCTCACTGAACAAAGAATAAATACAAATAGCCCTTAGCTATTTCAGACAATGTGAAGAATGTGGAAGATGACAGTTTCCAGGATATGACTGAAAACAAGATGGGAATAACTTATATCCTAGACCAAAATGGTATTCAAGGGAACTGAGAACAGGATGCAATTTTTGCCTTAGAAAATGTAAAATGATTTTAATGCTAAAAAATTGACATCATATTATTTTACAGAACAAATTAGAATTCAGGAATTGAATGCACATAAAAATGGATGCGTCAAAGATATATCCATACATTTTTGATTTTAAAAAGGCAAACTAATATTTAAATTTTTAATTAACAAATAATACTTGGTTTGTCAAAACAATACACAGTTATTTCAAGAAGAGGTTGATGTAAGCTAGTTTTATAAGAGGAAAACAGATCTAAATTCCTATTGAAAATTTTTGGATGCATTACATTCCCTTCAAGTGTGGTTGATAGGTAAGTAATGCTGGGTAATTTTTATTCTCAACACACACGCAAATAGGTAAATACTCTTATTTTAGATTGTTTACTGGGAATTTTCCAATAGTTTGGGAAATTGCTACACTCCTGAAGTGAGGATACATATTTTCAAACTAGACATTTACGTGATATATTTTAATATAAATGATTAAAGGCCTTGATAGTATAAATCAATATCATTATCCTTCTATTTCCATTGTGATGCCCCATTTCTTTAGTCTATCAGTATAACTTATTCAAGTGGAAAACAATTCATCAGCATCAGTACTTTATATTCAAAATTTCTTAAAATTTTTGGCAGTGAAATACAGACACCCCAGACCAAATTAAAAACATGAAACATTAAGTTTATAATTTCTTTATCACTACAGACATTGGTAAATGCCTACTTACATATGTGGAAATACAATTTTGAATTTTTGTTTCTTCATATAATAGCAGTTACATTATAGAAAACTGTAAGATTAATTGGATCACAAGTTATAATACCTAAAATCTAGAAATGATATATTCTTTACCAGTACTATAGTTTTGGGTAAGTCATTTATTTTCTTTGGATAGACTATAAATGGTTTGACTCATTTTAAAAAAGTCTTTATATTAATGACTCCAAGTTGTCTAGCAAATAATTTTTATAACTTGTATAGATCACTAAATAATTGTCTAAGAAGGAATTCACTTAATGATTTGAACTATTACACCACACTGAATAGAATGATTACAATGTAATGGAAATATGATAAAATGATAAGAGTACTTAACTAATAGTATTGCTGTAAATAGCAAATAATAGAGTTTGCATTATTGATTATGAGTATTATATGAATTTTCCCCAAATTACTTCTTTTTTTCACATTTTAAGTGTTAGTTGAGTTTTCAAATTTGAAAACAAACTGACACTTTAAGACAGCTGTCAGAGATCAATAAATTTAAAACTAATTTTATCATCATAACCATCAGATTTATGTTACTTTTAAATATTTATTTATTTATTGCAGTACAAAGAATTGAAACAAAGGCACTCAACCACTGAGCTACAATTCCAGGCCTTTTATTTATGTATTTATTTATTTTTGAGGCAAGGTCCTGCTATTTGTTGCTCAGGCTGGCCTGGAACTTGAGATTCTCTTGCCTCAGCCTCCGAAATCATGGGGATTACAAACATGCAACACCATGCCAGGCTAAATCCCTTTTTAAAAATATGGTTTTAGTTTTTAGTAATTATGCATTTGAAAGCAATTTGCAATCTGCTTTCATAGAGTTAGGTAGAGTAATGCATATTTTGCTGAGAGCCAGAACTAAGTAAGAATGACGCATGGCAATTTCCTTGTCAGTCTACCCCATGTTGCTTAGAGGGAGGACTCTCCATTGTGGAAATGGGCTTGCCTTGGACCCAGGTCATTTGCAATGACATTGCATGAAAGGTGACCTTGCTCAAGGACCAGGGCGGATCCAGGTTTAGGGCGGATCAGGGTTTAGGGCAGTTCCAGGTTTAAGGTGATTCCTGTTGGGAATAGGGTGTATCCTGCTGCCTCAGGCGCCTGCCCACTCCTTGAGTTCCTGTTGAGTTCTTGCAGGATTCAGAGAGTATTTTGGGATGCAGAGCCTGGTGGAGGTATGGATTTTTCTCAGAACGTGCTTGTAGAGTGGTGGTGTGAGTTCCGGAATAAAGAATTGCTGTTTGAATCTACAAGGCTGTGAGTGGCTCGTGATTTTGTGCCCAGCTAGACTGTGGCAATATTTAGCTGTTTTTGTTGTACTATTTCTGAAAGCCTGGAATACGTAATCTTCAATGCTTATTTTTTATATGAGTGCCATTTATTTTTACTTCTTTTTGCCTTCCATGATATTTGGAAAATGCTGTGTTAATAACAATCACACTGCAAATATACTTATTATTTTCATTGTATTGTATTGATTTAAGTTGAATTATTATTATTATTATTGTACCAGGGATTGAACTCAGGGACACTCAACCACTGAGCCACATCCCCAGCCCTATTTTGTATTTTATTTAGAGACAAGGTCTCATTGAGTTGTTTAATGCCTCACTTTTGCTGAGACTGGCTTTGTACTTGGGATCCTCCTGCCTCAGCCTCTTAAACTGCTCAGATTACAGGCATGGGTGACCACACCCAGTTTAAAATTTTTATATTAAGTACCTGAGGATTGGACTGCTGTATTTTGACAAACAGAGGAATAAAGGGGTCTTAAAATTGTCTCTAAGTTAGTTGATAAATTGGATAACGTGGAATAGCATTTTCTAATATTTACCTCATTCACCTCCTTGCCCTTGACAACAAATCTGACAGAAAGAGCTAAAGCCTGTTTATTACTAAGGAGTTGGCCCCTCCCCCCCAAAAAAGGAATGCAGTTTTAGCTGATGACATTCTTTGTCTTAAAATTCTCACAACTCCTTGAATATATTTGGAAGATAATGGATGAGCTAGAAGTGATTTCTTTTGGACCATGGTTCATCTATCTTGTGGCTACCACATTTTAACTATCTGTTCAATGGAGAAACTCAGTTTAAGCATTTGGGTCTTAAAGCAGTGTATTAAAAAAGTGTCCACTGTTTCATAGCAACCTTTTTTTCCTTATATTCCTCTTAAGATATCTACTGCAGTGAGCCACTGTGACTGATTATTTTTTATATGTTCTAAACTTAAAAGGGCTAACGGTAGTGCCTACTGTTTTGTAAATTTTAAAATGGATAGCAATAAAAGTATCAAGGATGAAATTGTCCCATGATATACCCTTTTCTGTGCTTGAACATAGGACCCAGCTTTACTCATTATCACTGGAAAATGAGGACTCCCTAAGATACTCCAGCCTGATATAGAAAGAGCATGCTAAAACTGAATCTACAAGTTATCCATATTTGATATTGATCTGAGTATATTTAGCTATGGCTTAATTGCCACAGACATGGACGAGTCTGAAAAAAATGTAGTGATAATGGAGTATGGTCTCACTCTCTCTTTAGAATCTCACTAAACACATTTATTTTAAGAGTAATCATTTCCTTGATCATCCATTTCCTGGGAGAGCACTTCAAATGAGAACATGTGAGAATATTTTAGGTTGACAGCTCTCCAGTGGCAGCTTACTTAAACCAGTAATAAGCTCATTAAATCTAAAGATTTCATAGAAATGGTAATAAGAGACACAATCACCTTAAGGGCTTTTCAGGGAAAAAAATCATAAAAGTATACTTTAAAACAACTGAATAACAGCTATTTGATTGCCACCTTTCCAAGTACCACCAAGTCACTCTGATATTGATGGATCATGAATACAAGAAATTCACTAGGCTCAATGCTCAATTCAACAGTACACACACACCTTGCTTAGAAAGCTTTTCATTCCTTCCATCTATCAAAATCCTGTCCATGGATCAAGGCTGAGCTCAATATTTCTTTTCCATAAAAATATTTCTGATGCTGAAAGCCTTCAATAATTTCCTTCTTCTCTCAATTTCAAAGGCAATTTTTGTCTATATGATTTGTTTCACAGTTCATCATAGTATCTTATTTTCAACTCCTATTTTTAGTGGTGGAATCTTGTTTTACAAAAGTATTTAATAACTACTTCTATTTGACATTACATGCAAAATTCTAGAGTTCCTTAAATCTGAAAACATTTTGATGTTTTTTGTGTTAAAATTCCTGCAAACAAAACAAAACAAAAGCAAAACTTTGAATGCAAAGAATTAAGCAGGATATTTAGTAATGTGTATCTTGGGAAAACAGCTGTGGATGGGGGACCAAAGGAAGAAGATTTGGAAGATTTGGGGAGAAAATGATGTTAGGCCGAAATTTCGATTCACTATCATCTCAAGTGTCTTAATAGGAAACTCTGAAATTGTGATTTCTCTTCAGAGGTGTTACACATTGGGACAAGGGAGGCAGACTTTACATTCTCTCATTGAGCACTCCTTAGAGGCAAGCTGTCCAGAGACGGTGGGTAAGACAGCTCTCTCTATTAAGGGTGATTTATAAAGAATGATGAAAACTGGAAGTTGTCTGCTCACTGTCTCAGCATTTAGGAATCCAGCCATTCAATTTGAATATATATTGAGAAGGAACAGCACAGAATGCACAACATATCCTTAAATAAAAACTAGTAAGGAATGAAATAAATAAATTCACCTATGTTAACAAAGATACATTTTTTAACTATGGTAAACTATATGCAAACAAATATAGAACATAAAATGCATTTCTTTTGTGCCTTTTTGCAAAGCAGAATTATGCTCTAAGATTATTTTGTCTTCAGAATTTCCTCAGGGAATTATTCATCCATTATCAAAATCATATTGCAGTCCAGCTCTTCTATCTGCCTTTGTCCTCTTCCTCTATTTTTTGATACACTCATTTTATCAAGAGCAAACTTCCTAATAAGATTCCCACTTGCTAATTTGCACCTCAGTATTTTTTATTTAACAGTATATAGATGGTTTCCTGGTCTTTAAAAAAAATGGAAATATGGATTACTTGCTTCTTTTCAACTTTCTGGAGTAGTTGGGTATTCGAAGAAATGTTCCAAAAACGAAAGAAGTTGTAGGTGAATATTACTATATATGATGAAAGTAGCCACTATATTACATACAACATATTATATTTAACAGAAAGATACACTGGGCTGTGAAGTCTTTCCTTTATTCAACATCAGATTCTATGGAAAGTACAGTAGGAGGCTACAACCACATAGCAACTGTTTCTAGAACATGAATTGATTCATCAGTATTACTTTAATAAAATGTTGAGACTCATTTATATGCTTCAGGCAGGAACCTCAGTGTAGATCTTAGATTATGAGATGGTATACAGCAGCCATGAATCATGAATGAAACATGATGGAAATGGTACATATGAAGAAAGACAATAAGCTGGTATCAGACAGGAGGGAGGAACATGTGAAGGATAATTTAGCACTGAAAAAGTTATATAAAAGGTCTGAGGACCCAGCAGCTCAGGAGGCTAAAGCAGGATGATTTCGAGTTGAAAGCCAGCCTCAATAAAAGCTAAGTAACTTAGTGAGACCCTAACTCTGAATAAAATACAAAATAGGGCTGGGATGTGGCCCAGAGGTCAAGTGCCCCTGAGTTTAATCCTAGTACCCCCCAAATAAAAAATAATAAAAATAAAATCAAAATAAAGGTATGAAGAGCACTGGATCATTGGAAACAAAATAAAATGGATTATGGGATGGGACACCTAAGTGATTTGAAAAACTGATTTTTGAAAGACCACAAATATTAAATAAAAGGATGAAATAGAAAATATAGGTAAAAGAATGATTATTTCCAATTTTGTTTTAAAAGTGCCTATAATTGTGTGTTTGTGATGAATTTGGAGAAATTAACAAAACTTTGATGAAAATTAGATTAATGCAAAACATTTAATCAGAATGTATCAAATAATTGACTAGGTATTAGTTATTCAACAAAATAATCACTAATGGAAAAGTTTTACTAAGAATGAATCAATAATACAGGCAAAATTTCCTATCCTTATTATTTACATATCTATGGATAAGTAACCACATTTTTGTAGATATTTTCAATCATTTTCAAATATTTCTTCACATGCTAACAAGGCTAAAATATTAACAACTGCATACCAGAGTATTTCTAGGAGTCTAGATAAAAACTAATGTGTACATGGGTGAAGAAATCTCAGGATATTTGGAATCAGAAGATAAAAGGCAGCCATATTTTTGAAAACTCCTTTTCGGCAGACAAGACTGTTGATGAGAGTTTTTCTGAAGCATTTCAGTTCAAATATGGATGCCAAGAGCCGATTTCTGAAGCAAAAGTTAAAGGGTTCTTTTTTAATATTTAGAAATTTTTATTAGTTCATTTTAGGTATACATGATATTGGAATTCATTTTGACATAATTACAAAAGAAGGGGCACAATTTGCTTCAATTCTGTCCCTAGTACTTTACCTTTCCCTCCCTTTCTTGTTCCTACTGTTCTTAGTAACATTATTGACATGTTCTTTTAGTAGGACACACAGATGTAGCAATTACTTGATTACATCAGTGAAGCTTTGTTAATAGTTCTTGATTTCAGCTTTGTGAGTGAAGCTCAAGGTGTATGATCTTGAACTTCTGATGCATTGCAACTTCATATGTAATACAATATTAGTAAATTTATTGCTTTAATTGTCCAGTATTTAACTTAGATACAGCTTTGGTCTCTCATACAGAAATTTCAAAAAAATTTTAAAGTGTCTATCTGTGTTAAATTTCTTCTTAAAGTACTTAGAGTGATTTCTATTCATTTCACTGAAAAAATATATAAAGAGAGAGTGAAGATAGAACATCATCATCATCCTATCACTCATGATGTTTACCATATAGGAAACAAAATTAACAAACAGGCCTCAGTAGAGGTTGGATATGTTCTCTTTTTACTTGAATAATGTAATTAGACTGGATCAGTATACAGGACAATACAATTAACCAAGATATTTAGAAATAATAGGATGATTTATTTTGCTGGAAAAATACAAAACCACATCTTTTTCAGTTATATGTTTACTAAATTTAGGTATCATAAAAGAGTACTGAGTACTTTCTCTACTCATTATCAGTGGACTTTATTTTTCAATGCAACCAAATAACACAGCTTTCACTAAATTCTTCAGTTTCTCTTTTAATTTTCACTCACTACTTGATGCTGATGAAGCCATCATGAAGAACAGAGGAATGAAGTCGGTTAAGCCATGAAATTTCCACATTTTTGCATGGCACAAGATTTATATTGAATTGAGAGAGAGTATTTGCTTACATTCTAAGGTAATAAACGAGGAGACAACTTTCACATCTCTTCCTCATATACGTATGTATGTGTGTGTGTGTGTGAGTGTGTGTGAGTGTGTGTGTGCACGTGCACACACACACACACACACACACACATATTAAATTCCAAGGGGTAGGGATCTTCCCAGCCCTCCTAGAAAAGTTACTTTACATCTTTCTGGTGGATGAAGAGGAAATGTGATAACTCTGTGTCTCATAATTTCTGGATCTCTCTTCTGTGCTGGAAACTTCATTATATACTCAGGAACATCTGGCATACATCATGTTGTTCTATGGAGAATTTTTGCAAGAAGCACCAGCAATGCTAAGATGATCTGTAAGTAAATACAATAACTTTCCTTTGATCTATAAATCTTATGTTTCCTGTCAGAATAAATGAATAAATATAGAGATTTTAAAAACTTAACAAGGTCATATTTTTATGACAGCTTAATTTATGATTACTCTTCTCCTCCTTCAAAATATTAGAAACTCAGAAGACCCCCCGACCCAGAGATGCTAACACCTCTTTCCTACTCTAATATTTTGAAATACTTCAAAAACTACTATTTCAAATTCAACAGATATAACCTCAGAAGGTTGGCTGGTTTTTTTAAAAAACTCATAACTTAGCACTTAGGCTCAAAGTTTTAAGCATGCTTACTTATGTGATATGATAAGCGTTTAAACAAACCACATTCCTTTCTTACCACATTTTTCTATATAAATTTTCAATAAAATGGAGCTTTCTGGCTACTTCAATATTTGTATGTGTTTTTCTCTAATTGTCTCCTTGTTTTATATTTTCTTCTGCAACTTAGAATTTGTTCTTTAACAGTATTTCTTTTTCATCTCCTGGCACCATCATCTTCTTGACAATCATATTCAAACATACAGATAAATTATCTCTATTTTTTCTTTTGAAACTAAGCTATCATTTATATACATAAATGAATGGCTGATCTCCTTCTTCCTATCTTCCTCAAAGCCACTAAAGTCATATAGCTTTCTATACAATAAGGGCATACTTTGATTAACCTGTGTATCCCCCATTTAAAGAAAGATCCCAAATAATCTACTTCTTCCTGTATTATATTAACCAACTTTTTGTCACATGGTCACACTTTCAGGGGAGACTAGGAAATACTGTTTTTATTCAGAGTGGCCATATCTTCAAGTAAAAATTTATTACTAAGCAAAGAGAAAATATACATTAATGGAATATGGATAATTTTTTAAATCATCAGAATAGATAATATCAAAAACATGATGCTAAAAGAAAAATTACACTGTTCATTGATAAGCATTCTGCAAAATACAGTGTATCCTTTTAAAGATTCTCATGTAGCAATAGTATAAATATTAGGAAGGATATGGTAAATATAAAATTCACCATCATGATGAGGTAAAAGAACAAAGGAGGGTAATATTTGATTGGGTTTATTATCTTGTAGTATAAAAAAGCTAAAAAGCAAAATGTTGAATATACTAGTTATTTTTCCTCCCTTTGAAGCTTATTCTAATGACGATGATTTTAGCGGAAAACAATAATTACAGTTTAAGAAAGCCAATTAGTTACTATGCATATTTGCTGTGATGTAAAGGTCTCTAAAAACAATAAACACTTGCTTCCAGTTAATTTTAAAGACCTTTGGTTCATTGTTACTATTTAATTTCCAAAGTAATTTCCATGCTAATTAAAACCTTTAGTACCTACACTGAAGGATCCTATGAAAAGCAACTTAATTTTTTTTATGAATCTAGAGAATAAATCTAGCCTTTTGAAATTTTGAAGCAATAAAAGGTGATATTGCGGGGGAAGCATTAGGTTACAGGTGTGTGAATGGTAATTTTGTAAGCCATTTCTCATGTTAACCTTTCCCACAGTTAAAGTTACCTATCAAGAATTCATTAAACAACATGTGAATTTAGAAGGGTAAATGTTTGAAAACAAGTTTTTATCCTCTTTTTTTCTCAAGTAATCTTGAGCCAATTTCAAAAGAGATATTTATGATTGACTACACACTCCCATATTAAAACAAATCTAAGTTATTAGTAGTGAAAAGATTCATTACATAGTTTGTAACATCTAATAAATATATACTTTGCACTAGAATATGAGGCTACAAACGGGGGAAAGATGTAGTCTCTGCATTTAAAAGTTCAGTTAAGCTTAATTTGTTTGATAATATTAGAATAATCAAGAAAATATATGCATTGAAAAAGAATCTTTTCTGTGAATACTATAAACAGCATCAAATCTAGCCCAATGTAACATTATGATTAAAATCATCAGCATTGGGCTCTGCCACACACTAGCTACATGACCTTAAAAATTTATATAACTCCTTTAAGCCTTGATTTCCTCACTGGTAAAATAAAACTTACAATATCTCACAGGATAGTTGGTAGGGTGAAATGATAATAATATGCATAGAAAGATGCTTGAAAATACAATTGCATTACTAATTATTGTTACTAGGTTATAAGTCAACATTTTATAATGTGAAAATGGTTACTAAGTTATAAGTCAACACTTTATAATGTGAAAATAAACATTTCATGATTATATCCCATGGAATGTATTATAGATCAACTATAAAAATGAAATCTCAATTTAAGAATTGTTGAGGTTTGGATGTGAGGTATCCCCCAAAAGCTCACTGTGAGACAATGCAAGAAGATTCAGAGGAGAAATTATTAGAATCTTAGAGTCTTAACCCAATCAGTGAATTAATCCCTGAAGAGATTAACTGAGTGGTAACTAGAAACAGGTGAAGTGTGACTAGAGGAAATGGTTTTGGGGGGACATGGCTATGGGGTACATATTTTATATCTGGAGCTGGAGTCTCTCTCTCTTTCTCTCTCTCTCTCTCTCTGCTTCATTGTCAACATGATGTGAGCTGTTCCCTCTGCCACACTCTTCCATCATGATGTTCTGCCTCACCTCCAGCCCCAAGGAATGGAGTCGGACTTCTCTGAAATAATACCTCTGAAACCATGAGCCTCCAAATATTATTTTCCTCCCCTGCAGTTGTGTTGGTCAGATCCTTAGTCACAGCAGAGAAAAAGCTGACTAAAATAGGAATAGATCACCTAACAGTCTAAACAAACAAACAAAAAACCCTCCATTAAAAATATTTAGCTCATGCACACAGTATAAGCCTTATGAGTGAAATAAATTTTGCATTAAAATAGTCATCTCTGAACTGAATGAATTTTTAGGCATATTACATAATGTGTCAAATATGTTTTGTTTATATTGAAATCAAAGAAAAGACCAAACATAACATGATAAATAATCATTCTAAGGTATTCTAAAGTAGGGATATGGGTGATTTTTTACCAAAAATGATATTAGTTGCAGCTATATTTATGTGTTGATAGCATTATCAATTAACCATCTTGATTTGATATCACCATGTAAGCATTTATGTAAGCCACTAAAATATGGAAAAATAGCCTAATAAACAAAAGTAGTTATGAATGACAGAGTAACTAAAAGAGAGTTTCAAACTGTGAGGTATATTATTTATTCTAAGAATAATATGAGTTTTAGAAGAGATTATTTAAATGTCTATTGTAGTACAGTATAGTTATAGCTATTTTTTAATCTTTAAGACACAAGCAGTGTACCCATATCTACTTATTTGTGAATTTAACAGATATCTTTTAAATGTCCACTTCTTCCCTGACATAATGATATATAATTGTTCTTAATTCTTTTTAAATATATATAACTGTTAAAGATCTGCTAGATACCCAGCAAACACTTATTATTGGCCAACAAATGGATAAAAATTACACATACTAGTTCAGTTAAACTGGGAGAGAAAATCGCCCAACACTGCTTTATTAAATAAACTATCAGTTTAAATTAGTTTAGAATAGAAAACAAAATAACAAATTATAATGACTATACCAGGTAAAGCATAAATATCTGACAAAAGCATGAAAATGTACATACTAATTCATTGTTTATATTTTGTTGTACAAATAATCCTTCAGTGAACATGTATATATAAGTTGGTGTTGAAGTTTTTATTTATCTTGTATAGATAAACAGGAGTAGATTTGCTGTGTAATATGGTAACTATATTTAACTTTTTGAGAAACTGCTATATTGTTCTCAAAGTGTCACACAATTTTATTTTCCGATCAGTGAACATATAAGGTTTCTAAATTCTCTATATCCTCACCAAAACTCCTTTGTTCTTTTTATTAGAGCTATTCTGATGTATCTCATCAAGTATCTATTTGTGGTTCTGACTTGCATTTCTCAAATGCCCATCAACTGATGAATGAGTGAACAAAATGTGATGTATTTGTAAAATAAAAAATTATTCAGTAATAATAAAAATACTACAATACTAACAAATACTACAATATGTAGAAATCACAAAAGAATTGTACTAAGCATAATAAGTCAGTCACAGAAGATCAAATATTATATGAAATGCCCAGAATGAGCAAATTTATGTTAGAAAATAGGTTAGTAGCTGCCTTGGATTGGGGCAAAGAACAGTATTGATGATATGTACAACCTAGAGATATGGAATATTGAAAGAGTAGAAAACCTGAACAGACTGATCATGAGTAAAGAGACTGAATCAGTAATAAGTGCTTTCCACCTAACAGAAGTCTGGTGCCAAATGGCTTCACTGCTGAATTCTACCAAATATTTAAAAATCAACTAACATCAATTCTTCCCAAACTCTTCCAAAAATTGAAGAAAAATGAATACTTACAAACACATTTTACAAGGCCAGCATTACTTGATACTAAAGGCCTACAAGCTGATTTCAAGAAAAGCAAATTGTAGGCCATTATTGTAAATACACAGGCAAAAATCCTCAATAAATATCAGCAAATTGTATTCAACAACATAATAGAAGTTTCATTCATCATGTTCAAATTGTATTTATTTCCAGGATGCAAAAAATTGTTCAACTATAGAAATCCTTCAATGTGATCCACCCCATTGTTAGAATGAAGAACAAAGATGACATGTTCATCTTTATAGATACAGCAAACGTGTTTGATAAAATTTAATATCCTTTCATAAGAACTCCCAACAAATGAGGTATAGAAGGAGAGTACCTTAACACCATGAAGGTCATATGTCACAATCCCATAGCTAACATCGGTCTCAATAGTGAAAATTTGAAAGCTTTTTCTTTATAGAGCACAAAAATGGCAAGGTTGCCATTCTCACAACTTCTATTCAACATAGTACTAAAAATTCTAGCCAGAGCACTTAGACTAAGAAAAAGAAGTAGAAGTCATCCAAATAAAAAAGAATAACATTTACAGATGATATAATCTTATGTATAGAAAACTCTAAAGACTTCATAAAGAGGCTTAGAACTAATAAGTAAATTTAGTAAAATAGAAGGGTGCAAAGTAAATTCTTACATTTCAAATCAATTTCTCTTTGACAAAGCTGCCAAGGAAACATAACATGGAAAGAATAACTCCTTCAATGACGGTATTAAGATAAATGGATATCCACATGCAAAAGAATAAAATTGGAATTTTTTCTTATTCTACATAAAAAATAGATTTTAAAAGTATTAAATTCTTAAACATAAGAATTTTATTTACTTGAATAAAACATAAGGAAATAGTGTCTTTGTAAGTTTTTATTATGCATTACAATTTATACATAACAGTGGAGTTCACTATGGCATTACAATTATATGGAGTTCACTGTGACATTCATCTATACACATAACATAAATTGCTTCAATTCATTCTTTCCCATTCCTCCTCCTTCCCCCTGATGCTCTTTCTTTAATTTTCTTCCTTCTATTTAATACATGTATTTTTTCAATGGTGCATTATGATTATACACAGAAGTGGGATTCATTGTGCCATATTTATTTATGCATATAGGATGATTTGGTCAACTTTATTCCCCAGCTCTTCCTCTTTTGCTACCTACCTCCAACCCCTAATCTCCACCATATACTCTACATATTTTTCTTCTATTTTTTCGAGATCCCTTTTTTATTGTTGTAGTTGTTGTACTGGGGACTAAACCCAGGAGCGATTCACCACTAAGGCACATTTCCAGCCCTTTGTTGTATTTTATTTAGAGACAGGTTCTCTCTAAATTGCTGAGGCTGGCTGGCTTTGAACTCTCAATCTTCCTGCCTCAGTCTCGCAAGGAGCTATAAGATCCCTTTTTTATTTCTTTTTTTTTTCTTTAAAATGTCTACATATGAGGGAATACATTCAACCCTTGACATTCTGAGTATGGCTTAGAAATATACCTTTTGCACTTTGGCCTATGCATTTTTTTTTTTGGATAAGAGCTCAGAAGTACAGAAAACAAAAGCAAAAATAGACCAATGGGATTTTGCCAAACTAAAAATTTATATAGCAAAAAAAAAATGCAGAGACCAACTATTTCTATAAGTTTCCAAGATATCAAATCAACCTAAATTTTCAATGACAGATTAATGCTTAAAGAGATTGTTGGATAAATACAATGAAATAATATTCAGCTGTTAAGTAGGAGGAATTTGTGGCATTTCAGACAACATAGATGAATTTCAAGGACATTATAATGCCAAGTGAAATATATATGCCAGGCATAAAAAGGCAAATACTGCTTGATCTCCCTTGTATAAAAACTTGACTTAAAAGAAACAGAGAATACAATGTTGTTTGTCAGCAGCCAGGACTAGGGTTGAGGTAAGGGGTTGCGTGAAGGGACAGATATTTGCTTAAAAGTACATTTCAGTTAAACAAGATAAAATCCTCATGTCATATATAACAAATTAGAATTTTAAAAAATGTTATCTTGTTTTGCACTGCTGAAATTTCATTGCTTAATCTTTTCAAAGAACCAATTCTTTGTTATACTGATCTTTTTTATTACTTTTTACAAAAAAATTCATTAATTTCAACTCGGATCTAATTATTATCTCTCTTTTACTAATTTGATTGAGCTCAGAGGTGGGTTTAGTCAACTAAGTCTCCTCTAAAGCTTGCACTAAAAAGTAAGGCTATTCTTGGTTTATAGATATTCAAATCTTGACTTGCTCAACAAGTAACTATTAAGTTCTTTGTATTACTGTTATTCTTTCCTTCTATCATTGCTACCCATTTTTCCATTTATTTATGATTTTCCTGAAGTTACACAGTTTAGATGTTGAGTCATGTCACTCTAGTTTAATCTCTGAATGCTGTTGGAGTAGGAGTTGGAGAAACTATGGACGGTTTTGGTAGTAGTATTGGTGTTGGTGCTGTTTTGTTGGTTAGTTTGCTTTTGTATTTTTGTTGTTGTGGTTGCCTTCCTGTCGCTTTTATAATGAATTTCTGTGTCCACAGAACATCTCCTAAATATCACTGTAACCAGCTCAACACTGTGATTGAGATTCCTCCTTTGTTTTGTTCTTTAACATTCTTTTTTATCTTATGTAACCTCAATGACAGAAAGTGAAAAAGATCAGTGGAGTTTCTGGGGATAAATCCAGCCACACCTCTCTAAAATCAAGATTTATTTATTTACAGATAATTCGTTATGTTCTTAGTAGTGTTGTGCCCAAATCTAGGATTTGACTTCCAGATTTAAAAAAAAAAAAACAACAGATATGGTTTCTACTTCCAAGAAAATCACTATCAAGCATAGCAAAGGAACAGGAAAATAAATATTTCCTAGATATTAATTCAGAAAAAATGAGAGCTTGTAAGCAAAATACACCCCTTCCTCCATTTTTCCCTTTCTGGACATCTGAAGAGCTAAAGTTATATTTACCCTCGCTACATCTGTGATTCAATTGTTGAAATCCTAAAAATAGATGCCTTTATTATCAGTTCTGCTCTGCAACTACTAGACAGACTCTATAGTCACTATCTTTTATATAAGTATTCTGTCCTGGTAGTGACATCTAATTTGAAATATGTTTATTACTGTACCACATTGGCAGTTAACCAAGAAAAATGACAATTTGTATGAAACAAAATGTGTGAATTGTGGTGAGGGAAAGGAGGAGGATGTATTCCAAATAGGGGTAATGAGACTCTATACATAAAATTTCTGCTACTAATAACTTCCATAATGGATCCTAGGCAGTGAAGGTTTCCAGGGGCTAATAGGCTACTACTAATGATTCCTTGACTGGCTGTAAAGTTGACCTTAATTTTAATAGAACTGTATAAATACTAACTTTATGCCCTTCTTGGGAATTTCTTCAGTTTTTTTAACTGAAAATATCTTCTAAAATTAAATGAATGTGCCTAAAGAAAATTTAAAAATTATTATTGATATTCATTCTCAATAAGATAACTAAATAATGTGCTACCATGTAAGAGTAAAGGATATTTTTTAACTCATTTTTGTTATGTTTGACTGATGGGTCTATGGATTTGAAAGCATTACATTATTATAAGTGAGAATCCTACAATGAAATTACATAATTATAGATAGATGATAGATATTGAGATCTTCAACATAAAACATATTACATATTTAGTAAATATTTAAATTATTCATGTAATTTTTCAAGATAAACATGTGGTCTACAAATGACACCAGGCTTTCCAGAAATGTGAAAAATCTGAGATTTTACCCTACTTAAAAACTAATATATTAACTCACCACATCTTTATTGATCTTGACTAAAGGACTTCTAGACAGATACCAGGGACTTATTATTTATGGCACAGAAAGCAACATGAGTATTAGCATATTTGCTTTATTTCTCTTAGTCCCCAATTCAAGGATACAGATGAAACCCAGAACATATACATAACTGTGTTACAAGTAAGGAAAATTGTTTAGGGACCCTGACTCTTTAAATGGTTAACCCTCTTCTCTCAAGGAGAACATTTTTTTTAGTATTAGAGAATAAATATGCTTTTTATTTTCTTTGAAAGGAAGCACTATATGTGACAAGGTTATGTATTATATAAACATATTTGAAAAGATGTTTTGAAGAAAGTGCATAGCTCCCAAGAAATCTTTCAATATTACCCACCATTCCTTTCTATACTGTCTTTTTTTACTTCTGACAAAGTTTCCCATGTGTGTGCTATTTGGTCATTCATCAACTTGATCTGGCGTATAGACAGCAGAACCATATTTGTCATACAATATTTAATTAAGGCTACTGTCAACAGGTCTCCAATCAACAGGATAAGGCCAACCCAAGTACTCACCTTGACTATCCTTTCAATGTCCTGGACACTATGAACTGAATAAAACTCATGAACCACTAGGGTCTACCTCCGAAATTAATGTGTTTTCTCAACAGATTTCTGTACTAACATTTCCAGAGTTCCCTAGACATTAATCTGTACTAAGCAAAATGCAATACAGTTGCTTATGTTCTACCTTGGCTTAGAAAGAGGAAAGCCAGGTCAAAGTCATCATTCTTAACAATCCTGACCTGAATGTCTTTCAGTAATACAAGTACCACTAAAAGTTATAGCAAAAGTCAGGGTCAAATTTCATTGTGAATTTTTCGTTAAATGACTTCCATTATAGGGATTATACTTCACTGGGTTTGCTTACATAATATTCAGACTTTCTTCTCACTTTGCCTAGATGGCTAAAGATAGGAGAAATTTGGAGAAATTTTGGAGAAATGTTCATGCTCATCTGAGGATCTAATGATGATGTTCCTTGAATATTTGAATATCTCTGCTATCATATCTAAGATGCAAACCATTTTGTTTCCATCAGGGAAACAAGTCAAGGCATGATCTTCTTTACAAAAGCTATAATACTGAGAGTACATGGGCATCCAATGGAAGCAATGTTTTAAATTATTAGGGCTTCTTGAAGTGATTTGTGTCACTGAGGGCAAGGATCAACAAGACCTCCAACATGACCTTCTCTCAAGATGGTTCATTTCAAATAGCTGAAAATGTTCTTGATTTTGGAATGGCTCCCTAAGGGCAGTCAGTCCAAGACATTGTGTTCTCTTTTTTATTTTTTCTTGTTGCTTTATACTTGTACAGAAGAGTGGAATTTGATGTTACATATTAGTACATGCACAAAATATAACAATATAATTTGGCTCATATCTCTCCCCAGCACCCGTCCCTTCCCTTCATCCACCCCACTGGTCACTTCCTCTGTTCTACTGATTTCCCTTTGCTTTGCATGTGATCATCATCCAACTTTCTTTTCCTTTTTCTTCTGTAGCTTTCACGTATGAGAGAAAACATAATGCACTTGACCTTCTGGCTTTGGCTTATTTTGCTTAAGATAAAGGTTCCACATTCCATCTTTTTTCCTGCAAATGAAATAATTTTATTTTTCATCATGGCTGAATAAAACTTCATTGTGTATATATACCACATTTTCTTCATCCATTCATCTGGTGATGTATACTTAGGTTGGTTCCATAATCTAGCAATTGTGAATTGTGCTGCTATAAACATGTGTATGCATAACTGATTAGAAAAAAACAGGTAGTGGTTGCTGTGGATTTCAACCTTAATGCAGGCTATGAAGAAGACGAACACACACACACACACACACACACACACACACACACACACGCACCATATATGACAACCATTTATTTTTCAGATATATATGAAAAATACACATTTTTGTTAAAAGTTCTCCTTTCATTTTATATATTGAAAAAGTGAATAAAATTAATTGTTAATAACGACTACTGCATACTTTACAAAAATATAGTCACAAAATATGAGGAAAGTTTTATCTTGGAGAAAATAACATGAATGTGCAATAAAAATTTATCATTTTGCTTTTGATATGTTTCAGTCAAATATCCCTAAAATCAGTGGTCCTAAAATAAATTTGGATAAATCTTTTACTTTTTTATATTGCTTCATTGCAAAGGGATTTTTTAAAATCCCCTTAAAAATGAACATTATGTATGCTGTAAAACTAAAGCATTTATTCTAAATAAAGAAACTGTATGTTATGCTGAAGAGCCCATTGAACTGGGCTCTAACTGTATTTTAAAACTTCCCTTTACGTCTCTGTGCAAATTTACCTAGTTAAAAAATAAATAGACAAGCTGGTCATTAACATTTCTTAAGATCTAATCATATACTAAATAATGATAAATGACTCCTAGAAAGTTTGACTGGGTATGCATTTACCTTTCTGTAATAAATACATATTAATTATGGACTATTGGGGGGCTTTGCATACTCAAATTATTTGACAGAAATCCATATGTATCTTGTTTTATACACTACAAATTTTCATTATTCCCATTTATTCTCTGGTTTCCTATAATAGTATCAGCATCAATTAAAGTAATTTTGATAAGTCAGTAAATAAATACAGTCCTACCTTTCTTTCAAGTGGTTGGAAAACACATAAAAAAGATATAGAGAAGGAGAAATGTGGCAGAGTAAATACTCTAAGTGATTTTTTTTGTTTGTTTTCTATAAAGAGAAAACTTCTATCTTCTCCATTGTACCCCAGTCATTTTCCCTAGAGACTTAGTTGTGTACTAGTATTTGTCTGTTGCTGCTTTACCTAACCACAATGATTTCCCTTAGCTCTACTCTAGCCTTTGAAAATAATCCCTTTATTAAAATATTTTCAACCACCCATGGAACCTGTTGTCCTTTTCTCCCAGGCTGTTTGATGCAGTGAGCTTGAAGTAATTATCACCTTTACCATGTAGAGAGTCTTACCACATGGAATTTTTTTCACTTGACTCTTGTCTTATGGTAGTATTAAGAACTAGAACCAAGGTCTTCTCATTCTAGTAACCTTTTATTTAACCATATTTTGCTTTTTTCTCTTCAATTTTCTTGGTCTCAGTTTGCATATCTAAAATTTTTTAACTTGAGGTTACTGAAATAAATAGTACTGAGTATGCTTACCTCTGAAAATTCAGTGATGGCTGCTAAGTGTAATATTTGGTACTAGGGATCTGAAAGAGGATTCTGAGAATCCCCGTATCCCAGAGGTGTTTGCATATATCACTGGGCAATTCTTGTATTTTTCTGTACAGAGTTATAAAAAAATAATTTATTTATGGATGAAATAATAGTACATTGAAGAAGATTTTTTTTTTTCATGTGGAATTCCACATCTGTAATGGTTGGCAACCACTTTATTAAAAATAAATAAATAAATTTCAATCTGAATATGCTTATGCCTGGCCAAATTATGCCTGGCTTCCTGTTTGCGATTTCTGTTAAAAATGTCTTTTACTGCCTCATCCTTTAATAATTGTGCTGGTTTTTTTCTCTTGCATTTAATATATTCCTCTTTTGAAATCTTAAATTGAATTCTTATATATCTTATTTCTATATCTCAATCAATTTAGAAGTGTCCATAACTATACCTCTCTGTCCTCTCTCATTTTTGCTTCCTGACATTTTGTACATCCTGGGGCCAAACCTTGCTTTCTTATGTGACTTTGACTTTTGATTAGACTGCTAGCAACTGTCATTTACCCTGCTTACTTGCAGTGTATGTTGAGAGGAACCTGCCCACCAATATCTAATCAATCTGAGTGTACTGTCAGATTAAGCATCTTCTCTTGACATTTCTTGGCCTTCAGATTCCTCCCATTATAAATGTTGACTCTCCAATCAACTTCTCACAAGTTTGATACTCCTGTGTGAAAGAAAGAAAATTAATCCACCTTGTTCCATTACAAACTTCCACTGATCAAAAGCTGACTTACTGAAATATATTTAAACGGAGAGCAGTAGAGGTAGCTTTGGAATAGTTCACTGTTGGCAGCAATATTGTATTCTTTTTCCATTTACAGAATTTTGCCTGTGGACAATGGAACAGCTACACATTTAGATGGAAAACTTTTGTAAGTAATGAGATTTTAGAATATAAATGAGAGAGACATTTAAGCACTCTTGCTTCTAAATTTTCAAGTTAAATGGTCAAAATAGTCATCACATTTATAGCTCTACTGAGGTCAAGCAAGTTGCCCTAGGCCATTACAGACAGAGCTAGGGGTTTTGGAATTTTGATTACTAATTTGTTTTGCTACTGATGAACACCTCATTGTCAATCAATATGAATCAATTACTACTTTCTAATTTCTTTTAAGAAGAAATTAGATTCTGTGCAATACTTTGTATTTAGTATTTGCTGAATAAGGCATTTTAAAATGGGTAGTATTCTCAGGGATAAATAAAAACATATAATGCCTTAGTGAAAAACATACTAAGCATTTAAATGTCCAAAGGAAGTCTTTCTTCAATGCAAAACTTTTTGATTTTTTTCTAGATGTGGTACCACAGAACACATATATGGCAAATTATTAATTGAAAATGTGAATTAAAACTGATACAATAAATAATTTTCAGTAGTTTCAATTTTGATCAGATGGAACTTTCTGTAGAATCTTTAAATGAATCCCATGGAAAGTTATTTTAAATATGTCTATCTGAACAAATTTTTTTTATGAGAAAAATACATGTTCTGGAGTCATTCACTTTGTAATCAAGGAGATTTTTATGGAAGTTCAGAAAGGCTTTAAAATGTAGCAAGAAGGGAGTATACTAAAATGCATTTAGCTGATGTTTTAGAGAATATAGAAAATTTTTAAAAATACACATTCTAAAATGTTTTCAGCATTACTGTGGGGTGTTTTAATGTTAGCCATTGCTCTGTTTTATAGTTACTGTTTGTTTTCACAAACGCAGACTAATAGATTTACACTTAAAAGACAAGCCTCCTGACTCAATCACTTATGTCACATTAAGTGTAACCATGCAATTTGAGGTTATGCTGCCTAGCAAAATCTAATGAATATAAAAAGTAATCCTAGTAGCAATGTATCAGATTATTGTTTTAAAGAAATAATGTTAGATAGCTTTTTACCAAGAGAGGTCATTTTTCAAGGAAAGTTTTTGGATAGAATTAGTATAGCTATTCAAATCTCAAGGCCTGCTTTTGCTTAGGAGTTTCCTCAGGTGTCCTCATTTTGGCACAATATTAGAATCCTTTCCAGCTTTGGTCTTACAAAGAGAAGAAAGATGGGGCTGGGGATGTGGCTCAAGCGGTAGCGCGCTTGCGTGGTATGTGTGCGGCCCGGGTTTGATCCTCAGCACCACATACAAAGACTTTATGTTCGCCGAAAAATTAAAAAATAAATATTAAAAAAATTCTCTCTCTCTCTCTCTCTTTAAAAAAAAGAGAAAGATGATTTAGTGAAGACGTTTGGGACTTGTTGACACACCCTCTTTGTATGTCTCCTAAGTTTTTATTTATTTCATTTATTTACTAAAACACTGATTCATTATTGACTTATTCATTCTATAGACTTCTCATTCTTAAAATGAAAATTTACTGTACCTATACTTTAAGAAAATTTCAAGCACTGAATAGCGCACTTATGATTTATTGATGCTTTTAAAAATATACAAACATCATGTTAACTTCTTGTCCAGGTATGGTTGGTGCGCCTGTAATCCTGCTACTTGGGAGACTGAGGTAGAAAGATTGAAAGCTTGAGGTCAGTCTAGGCAATTGAGGGAAACTCTGTCTCAAAATAAAATATAAAATGGGATAAGGCTATAAATGGAAGGGCACTTGCCTAACATGTCAAAGGCCTGAGTCCTTGGTTAAAGATTTTCCACATTTGGGCTGGGGGATAGAATGCTTGCCTAGCATGGGTGTGGATTTAAAAACATAAAAAAAGAAGAAGAAATAAAAATATATTTTATAAATTTACTCAAAATGTAAATTTAGAAATTTATGAATTATATTGATTTTGGAATAAAAAACATAGTTATCTTTTAAAATTCCTGCTTATCAAGAACACATAGATAAATACAAAATAATTTGAGAATTTCTTTGCACTGTTAATTAGATGTTGAGGAATGCATTATCTACCACTGGCATTAACTTGTTTCAAATGTATAAATTAATTTAATTTTCACAATGATATTATAAGCTGAAAGCTATATTAAAACTTTTCAGATGAGGAAAGAAGTTTGGAGTTGTTAAGTGATTTGATAAAGGTAACAAAGTTACTGAACAACATTCTGACCACTTCCATTGTTCTGACCAATCTCTAAGCAAGAAAATACTTGAGTTTATCTTTTACTTTATGAACTTATGCTGCATTTTATTTCAAAAGCCAAATTTTTAGTTTGATGGTAAAATTAATTAGAATTCTGTATTTTTATTATCAACTTAAAAATAACAACTATAGATGCCTTTTGCAAAATAAAAAATGAAATCATGATATTTTGCAAGATGTGAAACAATAATAAATTGTATGAATTGCTATTCCATTTAATTTATAGACAGTGCTATTCTATTTAGTTTACAGTATACTTTTCCTATAAAACTAAATTCCATGTTAGTCTAGTATGAGATTACAGAAAGAATATGTTTCTACACTGGGGGCTTTTTGAGCAAATCTTACTTTAACCAGACCCAGATTTAAAAAAAAAAGAAAAACAATCAAAAGTAAAACCTAAAATTTAATTTCCAACTCATTAGATGAACTAACTTTCTCAGAGACAAGTGTTTATATTTCAAAAATGGATGTGACCTTGGGACAGGAATAATTTCCTGACTTGAGAAGTTGAAGACAATGGTTTTGTGGAGAACCCAGAATCTTACTCCTTAGGTTTTTAAGAAGTATCTAACATGGAAGGGAAATAGCTGCCTCTCTTTTCTAATAATACACAGATTTATTTTTGTGTTTCCTCACCTGAAATATGGACCTTGGATGGGTACAGTAACATCTAATTCTCACTGTGCTGCTTCAGTGGTAATAATTGAGGCTAAGAGAAATTACACAGTTTAACAAAAAGAAAATAAAAAATAACAAAATCCTCTGCTCCAGAAACTATATGTCTATAGCCAGAATATTATTTAAAAAGTTCTCACCTAATGAAAAACATGTTCTCTACGCTAAGTTGTAAATAATGGTCTTGCAATCTGGCATTATTACTTGTTTTATTATTTTGCAGTTTTTTATTTATTTATTTTTTTAAATTTCAACTTAAAAAAGTTGGGTTTAGCTTCATGAGATAATTGTTTTTTCAATGTCATTGTAAGGGTTAAATGAAAGAGCATTCAAAAACAAAAAACAACATCAACAAAATAACAGTTGTTATAACTTCTAAGGAACTATATATAGGAAAGAAAAGGATAATGATGAGGGTGGTGGTAGATTTTGTGAGAACATTTCATAAATTGTTTTAATCTTAAAGAAAAACTGGCCTCAAATAAGACACTTGAGATGGATTAATTTTTCATTTTTGTTCTCCCTTGAAGATACAAAAGCTTGACATTAAGCCTCACACAGATACAACTTCTGAGTTATAATCGAGGAAAAAGCATATAGATGATAAGTAATCAATAAATCATTCAGAGTGTTCTCTATAATGATTTGAAGAACAGATGAGAAAAGATGAAACAAGAAAGAAAATTATGACCCTTTTCAAATGATATGACAGTTGAGCAGAGTTAATAAAAGTTAGCTGCAGATGGCTGGTGTTAGAGAAAAACATCATTTTGAGGGTATGGAACAAATTGCTACTATATATTCAGTTCTTGTGAACCTTATTTAGGAATATTTGACTTGAAATTGTCATTATAATGATTTCAGTAATGAATATATTTTATTTTGACTAAGAAAATTTGCAACTAGAAAAATTATAAAAATAGAAAGTGTGAAGAAGTAATTATCCCCAAAATGTTAAAGAAAAAGTAGTTTTCCTGTATTATGTAGGCATTTTGTAGATAAATATATTTTTATTGTTCTGTTTTGTATTCTAATTGATTTGCATTTTTTTTTCATTTTACCTTCATTTTAATTCTCCTCTAAGGTAAGATAGAAACTTAGGAAGCAATTCTGAAAAATCAAAGAGGATTCCAGTTATTCATTTTTAAATACCAATAGTATCATTTCAAGAGTGATAGAAAAAGTCATACTAATATTTTTCAAAATATCTACTTACTTATCCACATATTCATAAACATACAATGAGTAATGTTATAAAAACCACTATCCAATCCTAACTTGTTTATTTTTTGAAATACAAAGAAAATGCCTATAAGAGATTTTTTTACGATTTATATTATACAATGTGTAAATTAAGCATCAGCAAATGAGATGGAGAAACAATAATATCTAGAATGTGCAGAGGTGAATCTAGAATGTAGTCTAAGGAATAGTGCTAGAAAAATGGGAAATTTGGAGAATAGCAATACACACAGTGCCTGTCTACTCAAAGCACTTATGCAGCTTAAGTGAGCTTACATTTCACATATATCTTGGTACTACTTAATATTTTATAAATGCACAGTACCCAAGGTTATAAATTGGATAATAACTATTACATGCAGAATAAAACCCTTGGATTAACATTTCAGATTTCTCTTAGAAAATTTTCCGAAGAAACTTGTGTTAAATTTTTTGCCTACTGAAACTAAATTCTTACCCACAGAAACATTCTATAAAAATTTCCTTTGGAAGTGAAACACTTCAGAATAATCAGCCAACTTCTTTCTTTCTAAAATCAGCCAAAAGGCCTCCTAGAATACCAGCCAATGTTTATACACTGAAAGCCAATGAGAAGTCTCTCTTTTCATTTCTTCCCCTTATTTGGTTTAAATTTCCACATTCTAAAGAATCATAATATCTGGGTTTTAACAGCCTAGAAAGCTGCAGGGTTTTCTTCTTGTAGATGTACTTATTTCAAGTAGCACAAGGTGATATCATACTCAAGGTGTAATAGTCCACTGCATATGGCATGAAAAGAGTCACATGTATCCCAATGGTACAAAACATTTTTTTAAGTTGAATTATTTTTTAAAAAAATTTATATATATATATATATATATATATATATATATATATATATATATATATGATTTTATTTGTTCTAATTAGTTATGCATGATGGTAGAATGCATTTTGACACATGATACATAAATAAAAGTATATCTTCTCATTCATCTGGTTGCACATGAGGTAGAGTTAAAGAGGTCATGTAGTCATATATGCACATAGGGTAATAATGTCTGATTCATTCTACTATCATTCCAATACCTCTAGCAATTAGAAAAATGCAAATTAAAACTACATCGCAATTCCATCTCACTCCAGTTAGAATGGCAATCATCAAGAATACAAACAATAATAAGTGTATGAGAGGTTGTAGGGTACAACACTTTTACTTCTGGAGCTGAAAGTGGGCCAGATTAGCCTACTATGTACTTGATCAGTTGTCAGACTTTCATTGTTCTGAAAGGTTTAAAAACTGTAGTGTCAGGGCACAATTCTACTGACAAGACTGGGTCACTTGTCAGCTCCCTAGGCCAAAAACGAATGCTTATCTTGCTGCACACATGGCACCTGTAATCCCAACAGCTTGAGGCAGGTTGATCATGAGTTCAAGCCAACCTTGGCAAAAGGGAGGTGCTGAGCAACTCAGTGAGATCCTTTCTCCAAATAAAATACAAAATAGAGCTGGGGATGTGGCTCAGTGGTTGAGTGTCCCTGAGTTCAATCCCTGGTACTCCACCCACCTCCACAAAAAAAAAAAATGCTGATTTTACACCTATTGGTGAAATTACTACTGCTGTTGAGAAAGCCTAAGACCCTAAATTTAAAATGTTCTAGATAAACCAGTAAAGTCTATCAACATAAAAAGATTTAACCAGTATGGCTGTCTGCTCAAAGCACTTACGCATTTTGGACAAAGTTCATTTTCAGCACCTAATCTCCAACTATTCTACTAGGATTCATATTGTCATTTGTTAGATGCTTAATTACTTTTATTGGAATAGCTTCTCTACATTCTGAGACTGAAGGCTGCATCGTGATTTTTTATTTCAGTATCTTATACCAAAAGAGGTGAATTTCAAAATATTCTCAGAATACTATCATAATATTGCTATGTATGTCATGATATATGATTAAAAATAATTGGACAAGATATGTTTGGTTGCAATTACTATTAAATAGTAATAATAATGACAAATGAATGCAAATTACACATTGAATGAGTACTTTCTGTCATGCCATTGACATATCATTTTATCAAATATTTTAAAATAACTGTGCCCTTATCATAATTGAGAGCTAAGGAAACTGAGCTTTTGGAGGACTTTCCTAAGACCAAACAGTATATAATAGGCATAAAATTTTAGCTCTACTATGCTGCTTTCTTATACTTTCTTATACTTTAAGACAGCACAATTGCATGTTGATGATTTCATTACCCTTTCTCACAATTTCCAAATTATATCATAGTATCCCTCTGATGTGTAACTCAATAACCTATGTATTGCTTATAAATCATTGTACAAAGACATTGCATGATGGAACTCAAAAATACTAGTGAAGGAGTATACCTTCCTAGATTAACAGAAATGAAAGCAGTTGTTTTGCAGTATGATAAATGGAAATGATTTTGACATATAAAATTGCTTATATTAGAAATTAGTGTCTTATTTTAAAAGAAATAGTCACTCATTTCATTAAATGATTTTCATTAATATAATATATATCTGAATAGAAAGATATATGATATTTGGTATTTAAGCATTTTTAAACATAGCAATGTGCTATTTGTTCAATTTAATATACATAAGAACCGTCAAGGATCCTTTGTCTTTAATATTTGGATGGGCATTATCAGTCTCATCAAAATGTAGAAAAAATAATTCTTAAAATCACTGTTCCTGCTTAAATAAGCACTTCTAAATCCATGCAATGTAGGGTCCTTCAGTTTCCAAAAGAAAAGCATCGTGTTTATAGTGTTTATATCTTTGCTGCTTCTCCTTGTAGCAGCATTTATCTAAAGGATTTAAGAACTAGACTGTAGCCTGTGGCCAGTTTACAGTCATTCCTCCAGGTTATTAGCAGCATGGCTGATATTCCACAGATCCCAGTGGGATCTTTCAGTAACTATAAAACCCTGTTCAGATGCTGATTATTCACTATATCTTGCTCCAGCTTGGTTATCACATCCAAGACACAGATAAACTCTTTTTTATTGAGTGGTAGGGAAAATGAACACACATACACACAAACACATACACGGCAAAAGGGTTTAAGGGTAAAAGAGCAAAAAAAAAAAAAAAATATGTTGTTTGTTCCCCAGGGGCATGGGGTGAGGTTTATTTCCCCTTAAACACTCAGCTGCTCATGAGAGTTGGTCAATATTTTCAATGAAAAGTATAAACTCAGTTATTGATTTAATTAAATACAGTTGAGATAAATTCAGTTATTCAGAAAAAGAAAAAAAAATCAGAGGAGAGAGTCACCTAAAGTGAAAATATGTGTCAGAGATACTAGAAAAGGAAATTTACAAAGATGGAATACTTTAAAATGTAAAGCTGATGGATTAACTGGGAAGAATTCATATCATTTTATAGTTGGCTGAAATCTTCACTGGTCCATAATGTGAGAAGAAAAACTTTAGTAAGTATAATAAATGACTTCCCCTGATTAGTAGTGTTTTGCCATGTCTCATATTAGACTCCTTAAAAAGATATGTAATTGCTTCAGTTTTCTTTATCAAGGACATGGTGATCATGGTTACTGCATTATGAGGTTATAAACTATCACTGTCACATTGTAATAAATTTATATGCTGGAAGGACTATGTTCTTTTAATACAAAATAATTCAAAAAAGATTAGCATTTTTTATGACATAGCTTAAGTTAAATGCTGGAGACAATAGAGTGACAAACTTAAAAAAGTATGTGGTATTAGAAGTCACACTTAAAAAAAAATCCGTGATTGGGAATTGGTGCTTTGCTTTCAAAAAATATAATTGTAAAAGAAAGCTTTTAATCAGACTGGCATTTATTCAAATCATACCCCTAGTACTTATTTGTGATCAAGTGCAATGTTACTCCAACTACATTTTTAATTTTGTGTTAAAATGTATACTAAATAGAACCTGCCTTTTAGATCATTTTGAGAAAGAATTATGATGATGCTTACAGAGTATCTTGCACAGAGATTGCCAGGAAGAAGATATATATATATCTAAATATCTGTAATCACAGTTCCATTAATATTATTTTAAATATCATCCACCTGACTCATTCTTTATCAATAGTCCTAACTTCTTCCTTAATCTATAATATTAACTGAAAAGACTTCTACATTCAACTATCTTTTCAACATGTTTATTTGGAAACAAAATTTGTAAATCATAAAAGCATATCTAGGACACTTAAAATCCATGCCTGCATCATAGCTTGCTCCTTTTTTCTTCCCATCTTATTAAACAGAATCACCATCCCTCCATATTACTGACACCAAAAACCCCAAGGGTGATCCTTGGGTTTTTTTTTTTCTTTTTTTCTTTTTCTTTTTCTCATTATCTACACACAATCTACTAGCAATCCTTTTTAACTGTTTCCAAAATATAGTCTGTAACTCATTATTTCTATAGAAAAACTAGAGCAGCCTCTATCACCATTGACTTATACAACCGTAATAATGGGTATCTGCGTTTCTGATTTTTCAGGGCTACATTTTATTCTCCACACAGAAGCCAGAGAACTTTCTCAATGGTGTTTCTGTTTGTGTCACTTCCTTGCATAAACACCTCCATTGGTTTCCAATTACAATCCCATGGACTCACTAAACATTCTTCATGATCAACATGGACAATCATTATTGTCTGCCTTCTGTGAGTATGCCATCTTCAGCATCTTTCCCCTGGTCATTGTATTTCCGTCATAGCAGTCTTCTTCCACTCCTTTTTATTCCCCTGCAACTTATTTAATCTTTTCTTGAGCAATAATATCTATATTTATTTCTAAGTATTTTTCAGACACCACTCTAAACATTTTACATGGTATAATTCATCCAGTTCTCACAAGAAATCAATAAGATAGACTACTATTATTAGCCCCACTTCATGTGAGATTAAATCAAGACAAGGAGGAGTTAAGTCAAGCAAGGTGAAAAAGTTGGTAAATGATGGAATCCAAATTCAAAACCTGAGCATTAGTTTTCAGAGTCTAAATTTTCACTTCCACCATATGTTCCACTCAATTTTGAATTTATTTTTTAGATTCTTGCAATTCTTCTACTCTTTGCAATTTTTAGGAATCCATATTCTTAATATATTGTAGTAAATGTATTCTGGGTTTGTTCTTTTTCTTCTAAATAGCCTAGAGCATTTGGCTTTTGAAATTTCCATGTAAATTTGAGAATGAGCTTATCAAATTTGACCAAAATTGCTCAGTTTTTTTATTAATAATACACTGAATCCACACCTCAATCAGGGCAGAATCGAGACTTTTTACTATATTGAGTCTTCCAAAACATAAACAAACCATATTTGTGTTTTGTTTTTAGTCTTATAATACTCCTCTCAGAAATGATTTAGTTTTTAGTACAGAAAACTGTCCTATCACTTATAAGGATGTGTTTCTAAACCTGTGATAATGTTAAGGCTGTGTTCTTAACATTTAATTTCCAGTTATTTTTATTGCTGTATGGTACTAAAATTAATTGTTTTCATACTGATCATACATTAAATGACCTTAATAAATTTCTTTATTAAGTTATATAACACTATGGTTTCTATCTATGATTATGTATGTATGCATATATATATTATATAAATATATATATATATGTGTGTGTATGTGTATATATATATATAGAGAGAGAGAGTTGTGTATATGTGTGTGTGTATGTATGTGTGTGTGTGTGTATATATATATATACACACATACATACACCTGACAGTAAATATGAGGTTCTCAAGTGGGAAACAGGTGATTACTTGCATGATATCTTGGTGCCAGTTCAATACCCTATTTTCTCACATAGTAAGTCATGGTAAAATCTGTATGGACCTTGAATGTATCGGGTGGCTGCATAAGCAAAACCTAGAATTATGAGTGTGAAGCTCACTGTGTCATCTTGTATAGCTATACTTCCTCTCCAATATGGGCAATTATCTTTTGAAGATGTGCTGAGGTGAGCGAGAATGTTGGCTGGCCAATTAACCTTTAGAACATAAATGAGTATCTCCAGTAGAGAAAAACAGTAAATATGTTTGGATTCCAGTCACTATTTTTAATTTCCACGACTTATTTCCCTTTCGATCATCTTTTAAACCAGGTTGGCAGCAATTTTCTCTGAAATCTTTGAACTTGCAGAGACTTGGAAACCTTTATAATGTATCTATACAGTTAATATCTGTAGATTTGCTTTTTGGATTTTCTTTGTGCACAGTCAGTGCATCAGCAAATAATGAGTTTTGGTTTTTTCTTAGAAATCTTTATGATTCTAAAGGGCTTTTCTTCTTATTACATTGCTGTGGACTCTCTAGAATAGTGGTCAATAGAAAGGATACTCTTTTGCCATTTATAATTCTGAGGAAAACAGTTCAACATTTCACTATTATGTGTGATTATTGCTATAAGAATCTTGTAGGTATTTTTTATATTAGTCAGCGAACTTTTTTTTATTTCTCACTTTTTAAGAATTTGTATGTAACCAGTAGAAGAAATTTTGTTAAATGCTTTTATCTGATAAAGTTCATGTTGTTATCTCATTGTTTTCAGTAAATATGACTGTGATGGTTTGAATCTTGAATCCCCCCAAAGACCCATTTGCTAAAGTCTTGGTTGCCACTGGTACTACTGGAAAGTGATGGAATCTTTAGCAGGTAGAGCCTAGTAGAAAGAAGTTTCTGTCATTGGGTACCTATCCTTGAAGGGGATATTAGAACTCTGTCCCCTTTCTCTCTCATTCTTCACTTTCAGGCTGCCATAAAGGGAACAGCTGTCCTCCACCAAGCACTCCTACCAATGATATTCTGCCTTACAACAGCCCCAAAGCAAGGGAGCCAGACAACCATAATAGTCTGAAATATTTGAAATCATAGGTTAAAATATATCTTTCCTCTTTGTAAGTTAATTTTTGTCAGAAATTTGTTCACAGTAAAAGAAATCTGACTAGCACAATGATTCTTGTTATTTAAATATATTTGTATTTCAAACTATCCTGGTATTTTCTGAATCAATCCTACTTGGACAAAAAATTCTGTTTTGTTTTTAGTCTTTTTTTTTTTTTAGTATCAGTAGGTTCAATTTGCTTTTTTTTTTTTTTTTTGAACATATGTATGCAAACTCTCAAGAGAGTTGAGAGTTTGCATACAAACTCTCGCAAGAGAGTTTGGAAAATTTTTATTTTCTTTGCTGTTCTTTGTTCTTTCAGTTTTGTATCAAGGTTACTCAGAAAGCTATTTTTTGAAGAAACAGTATTTTTTTTCATTTTTAAACTCTGGAAGAGTTAAAGATACATTCAATTTTTCTTTAACTATCAGAAGTAGTATTCAATGTAGGCAGCAAATGGGGCTAATTTCCTCTCTTATTTTGATCCTTTTACTTTTTTTTAGGGGGGAGGAGTTTTTCTGTTTTTTGGCTTTGTTTTTTTGGTATTGAGGATTGAACTCAGGGGTAATCAACCACTGAGCCACATCCCCAGCTGTATTTTGTATTTTATTTATTGACAAGGTATCCCAGAGTTGCTTAGCACCTCACTTTTGCTGAGGCTGGCTTTGAACTTGCCATCCTTCTGCCTAAGACTCCCAAGCCTATGGGATTACAGGCATATGCCACTGTGTCTGGCCATTTCTTTGGGTTTCATGCTGTACTTTGTTTCTAGGATCTTAAGATAGAGGTAAGAATATACATTTTCAGGGTTTCTTTTTCCTTAATATCTGCATTTAAGACTGACATTTCCCTATGTACAGCTGCCTTTTCAAATCTTGATATTTGGTATTTCTCTTAATATTCAGATTATTTTAATTTCTTTTAAACATGGGTTATTTAGTACATAATTATTTAATCCCAAGTTGGAGATTTTGTACTTATCTTTTTGTTTTTTTTTTATTAATCTAGTTACATTTTGATTAGAGAAAGCATTTTAACTGGTTTTTGATCTTATAAAATTTGTTAATATTTATTGATTAATTTTCTTATATTAGCATACAGGTTGATTTATATATTTTCAAATTCTACTTTATTATATTCAATTATGCAAAATAAATTATGATTATTTGATTAACTATAAGAAATTTTGTCAAGCCAGGCATGGTGGCACACACCTACAATCTCAGCAGCTTGGGAGGCTGGAGTAGGAGGATCACAAGTTCAAAGTCATCCTCAAAAAAAAAAAAAAAAGAAAAGAAAGAGAAAAAAAAGTTCTGGTGATGTGGCTCGGTAGTTAAGCACTACTGGGTTCAATCCTCCATTTCAAAAAAAAAAAAAAGAAATGTGTGTGTGTGTATATATATAGTCAGATAATACTAGTAACCTATCTTATAATTATATAGAGAGAAAAATGAAAAAGTTAGAATAGGAAATTTTAAACTATCACCATTTGATGATTATACCATAGCAGTCATTTATGAAAAATGCCTAGTTTTCATGTGGCATAGTGATACTATTTATCATTTAAATTTTGAATAGACATTGTTATAGATTTAATGAGCATGAAAAATCCTGTATTCACTTTTTATTAGTTGTTTTTCATAAACCTTTGAGTTTCACTCACTAATTTACTACTGCTATTTTACTAATAAGAATCAAGGCAAGATAATTATTCACTTTTTTGCAAAACATTGACCAAATTTTGTTGCATACATATATGAATATACCATAGTGAAGTCCACCTTTATGTGTATCTATAAAGCATCAATTAAAAAATAAATGAATGGAGGGGAGGGAAGGGGATGTAGGGATAGGAAAGATAGTAGAATGAAACAGACATTATTATTATATGTATATATGTGACTACAATATAATTCTGCAACTAGTACACTCAGAAAAATGAGAAATTATATTCCATCTATGTATATCAAAGTGCATAAATGCATTCTACTGTCATGTATAACTAGATAAAACAAATAAAAAAATTAAAAGATAAATAAATGAATAAAACAAAGGAAAACCAATAGAGTAGAATAAAGGGAACAAAGAGAAGGAAGTGTTGAGGAAAACAGGAAGTACTGAGGACTTAAATGAAACAAATGATATTCCATGCATTTATGATTATGTCAAAATGAACCCCAGCATTGTATATAACTATAATGCACATCAAAAACTTTTACGTTTTAAAAATAATATAATAAATCAGTTGTATATAAGAAACATGAACATTCAAATTTGATATGATTAACTTGCATTAACTTCTGAGAAGTAAATTTGTCTCATTGATGGAGTTTCTGCAGATATGTAAGAAAGTACAAATGTCTGAAATTTAAAAATTACTGAGTCACTAATCTAATTGAAAATGAATAGTATTTTAATGTTGCAAAGTACTTTTAAATCTACTGAAATGCTCTCATTCATCTTGTTAGGGTTTATTTAAGCCTCCCAACAGCGCTCACAATTTGGCAGGTCTGTGATTGGAGGAGATGGTAATTTCAATGTTCTTCTATTGTTTCTTAACTAAAATACGCTAGGAGTTAGAAAGCAACTCATATAGGCTAAAAATATGGATGCTTCATTTTGCTCTTTGAGTTGACCATTGAACTGATATTGTGCTGATTGATTTCATATGCATTCATGTCATAAATATTTTAAATAGCTACTAAGAGCATAAATAGATTTTGAGTATTAGTGATCATTATTTGTAGTAAGTGATTATGTGAAAAAAAGTAGGTTATATGCATTTTAATATGTGGCAATTATTTCCATTTTACTATTTCCCTTCATTCTGTTATATTTTCACAAATTACATTTAACCCAAACTCTTTCTGTGCAACTAACTCATTTTCACTGTGATAATGATTAACAAGTTATTCATGTAGTTCTCTTTAATAGGAGATACAAAGGAAAATATTATCATTGTTCCCCAAATAGGATGCCTTTACATTTCCATTTGCTTTGAATCAAGATCTTTTAATAGGAGTCTGGTGTGGAAGAAATTTTTTTTTTCTTTTTGCCTATTATTATTCCTTTGAAATGGTCTGGGGCAGTGTTTAGCTTTTGATTTCTCAATACAAGTGGAAAACATGATACTTTGATTAGATATAACAGAATGGTTCAGGCTTTAAAGAGTCACAGGTTTTGTTGACTATAAGATGTATATATATAATTCAAATTCTTTTACTAGCATAGAAAAGCAAATTTTTCTGATGAGGAAAAGATAGGAGTGAAAAAGTCTCATTTTCTTTAAACAACATCCTGTAATAAATATTTAGGGAAGCTTGAATCAGTAGCAAGGAACTATACCAGTGATCTTCAAACATGGCTCCCCATTAAGGTCACAGGAAGACTTAAAAGTACAAATACCTGAATCTCACCACTCAACCACTGAAACCAGTTATCAGTTATTTCAAATTCTCTCCCAATCTTACCTGCCTCTGCCTTCTCTAGGCAATCCTAGGCACAGTCCTCTTATCTATGCTGTATGGATGTTCCTGAAGTGATGGAGACCTTTAATGATATCCTATTCACATGAAACTCCACTGCTGATGGAAACAGTACAAAGTGAAAGATAATAGGCAGACATCAGAACTGAGTGTGTGTGTGTTTGTGTGCTTGGGTAAAATAAAGAACAGTTCTGAAGTTACAATTAAACCATTTGTGACCTTTCAAGAACAAAACACATTGACACTTTAAAGCGGTTTATTAATGTTGTGAAACAAATGTTAAGTCACTTAGGATAGTTTAGAAAAATAAACAAAACAATGAAGACATTCATTTGTTTTAGAGCACTTCTGTGAATTCCATAAAATTCACAAGGAAAGAAAAGTACTTCTCATTAGGAAGGTGATTTTTCTATTCTATGTAACAAATATCATGGGAAACCATAATGGTTTTAAATGGACCTAAATTGTTCTTTGAATTAAATATGTTCATGAAACAGTTTTTTTTTTTTAACAGAAATTCTAAGGAGCAAGTTCCTTTATTCCTCCTATGCAGTGATACCTGCTTAAATACTTAAAAAGTCAAAATGTGAGAAAAACAATTTAATGAAACAAGTTAGCATGGTATTCAGAAATTTAATGTTATATCTCAAACCAAGTGTATGAGACAACAGGATTTTCTTATATAAATCATAAACCAAAAGAGAAATCAAGATTTCTCCCCCCTGTGAGCTATAATTTAAAACAGCATGGGCTTTTTGATAGAACTTCTTAATCTAAAATACCCCAAAAGAATGAGATAAAGATTTTTGTCAACCCATTGATACTATGTGACTTTTACCTAGTAGTCTGTGAGAGATTTTGTAAAGAACTACAGTTTTCTTGCCTAGCAGCAGAATTTTCTATACCTCCATCATTTCCTATTAAGACTTTAGAAAATATTGCTTCTGTATACTTTGCTACCAGACAATTTTAGGAGATTTGATAGCTTAAAATCTAAAATGGAACAATAAATCACCTTTTCCATCCTTAAAAATACTTAATAACAATCTAAATATTAAAGGTCTTTATGACATAAAGCTACAAAACTGTCACCATTCTCATTTATGACACATACTATTAACCAAAAATTCATTTTATTATAAATAGTTCCATTGACAATATTTCTTTGATATTCTTTCTGAAAGTTCATATCAATTGAACTATAAAACTGAAGAATAAATTTGCATGATGTTTAATTCACTTATATTACATATATTACTATATTTCCTTTCATTTTAAATTTTTGATAAAATATATTGCTGTGCTTTCTAGTATATTTTGAAAGCATTGTGTGTGTGATTTTTAACCAATTCTCACATATCTCATAGAGTCATCTGTGCCTCTGTCTTCACCATCTGATATTTTATACTCAAATAATGGTAATATTTTCCCCTTTGACTGCAATTTAATGAATGTATTAGAGATATTGACAGGGGCAAGTATGTGGTGGTATTTCAAGGAAGGCATACAAGGTATAAATCATTATCTATCAGGAACAACAACCATTTCAGCTAAGGATCTATCAACATATAATGAAGCTGGGTGTGAAAGTTCTTATGCTACTGAATGTAAGGGGAAACAAAAATCTATTTAGCATGAAAGATAACATTGGTTATACTAGTAACACCATGGTGGCAATTTTATTTTTTCAATCTCTACTTCCTTAACTTTCAAATTCTCTTCCAAAGTTCCCTGCCTCTGCCTTCTCTAGGCAATTCTTAGAATGTCCTAGAGATGACTAAGGTAAAGTTTGACAAACTTAAGTCAATATGTCCATTCTCAAGATTTTGAAGTTCAAAGCAAATTTCCAAGTCAAGATATCTAGTACAGCTCAATAAATCCTCTCCTTAGAAAGCAACTATACAATTGCTCAATAACGATTTCAGGGCTCTGGAAAATTCCATTGATCTGATCAAAGGTTTACAACCAAAGACATGTTATTCTTGAGAATCTGCTAAACTACTGAACCAGGATAGACTGTGCAATTCTTGTCCAAACACCCTTCTTTCCATACTTTGGTAGAATAGACCAGAAAAGCCAGATATTTTGCTGATGAATGGAATTTACCTAATTTATAATGAAGGCAAGAGAGAGCCTTCCTATTCAGTAATAATAACAATTGTTCAGTTGCTTATGAACAAGGATAACAAGTCACTCAGCTAGCTTTAAATTGTAATCTTGATAGAAAAATTTAATGAGCTCTCTATATGAGAAATCCATGACAGAATATGAGAAATCTTTAAAGGACCTTGAGAAGCTTTCTATGTACCATGGGGTTATTGAGAACCAAATAAAAGTGTAATGAAGATAAAACATAGCCTTGTAGAAAACAAAAGCTGGGAAAACTTGAAAAATGCTTGAACTTTGCATACACCCCCCCCCACACACACAGACCCTTCAGCAGAAGATGGAAAACTTAATATGAATGAATTGACTGATCACCAAACTAAATAGGAGCAATCCCTAGAAAACAAAACTAAAAACAACAAAAAGCTGAGTGAAGAAAAAAATGGTCTCATACCAATCAATTCCTAATTTTAAATTCAGAAAATGTACTAAACCAACCAACCAATATTCAATCATAACATCTTTCAGGAGAGAAAATAAGAGTCCATATTTGTAACAATATATAAACTGAAACATGCAGTTTTTAACCACAATAAAATATTAGACATACAAAGAAATCATAAAAAGTGACTGTTATGCTTGGATGTGAGGTGTCCCCCAAAAGCTCAATGCAAGGTTTGCAGAAAAAACGATTTGGTTACAGCCTTTACCTAATCAGCTAATTAATCCTTGATGGGATTAACTGAGTGGTGACTGGAGGCAGGTTGGGTGTAGCAGGAGGAAGTGGCTCATTGGGAGCGTGGCTATGGAGTATATGTTTTATATCCGAAGAGTGGAGTCTCTCTCTCTTTCTGCTTATTGATCATCATGTGAGCTGTTTCCCTTGGCCACACTCTTCCATCATGATGTCCTGCCTCACCTTGAGCCTGAGAAATGGTGTCTGCAGCCTGAGGATTTATACCTCTGGAACCTCGAAAAACCCTTCCTCCTCTACAATTGTTCTGGTTGGGTCCTTAAGTCACAGAGTGAAAAAGCTGACTAAAACAGTGACCTAAAAGTAGAAGGGGAAAAAAGGAATCAATAGCTACAGTCTCACAGGGAGCATTTATGTCAGACTTTGCAGAAAGGCTTCAAAGCAATTATTTTTAAAAATATGTTTAAAGAAATAAAGTAAGTCATGCTTAAGGAAATAAATAAACATGTGTCAACAGTGGTTCAACAGAGTGAATCTCAATAAACAAAGAGAATATACAGAAAAAAACACCAAGAGGGAAATTTTGGAATTAGAAAAAATAATAAGAGAAATTTAAAAACTGACTAGATGTGCTCAGCAGCAAATTTGAGATGGCAGAAGAAAGAAGAAAAGAGATTACATACATATACATATATATGTATATATATATATCTCAGTAGGAAATTGCTGTGGAACAGAGAAGAAAATGCACAGAATCTCAGAGACTTGTGAAATATATCACAAATACTAACATATATGTAATAAATTTTCCAGGACAGAAGAGAAAGGAAGGTACATCAAAATATGTTAAAAATAATAATAGCACAAAATAAGAAAAAATTAGCTTCCTAATTTGATGAAAAACACAAGATTACCAATCAAAAAACCCAGAAATCCCAAGTGGAAAAATTGTAGAGCAATCTACACCTACATATATCAAAAAGAGTTAAAAGCCAGAGAGAGAAAAAATTTTATTAGCTGTAAAGGAAAAATAACTCATACAGTGCTAACACCAATATTAAAAACTGGCAACGATGATATTAACACCAATATTAAAAACCTCACACATTACTGATCAGCTTAGAAAATGGTAAAGCCATTTGGACAACTCATTATCAGTTCTTGTCAGTTTATATATAAATGTAGCATTTAACCCAATACTTCTATTGCTGCATATCTACTCAAGAGAAATAAAATGTTATATTCAAACAAAGATTTGTTCATGACAACTTTTAGCAATGCTTTTCATAATAGATGAAGAACATAATGCAAATATATTGGATAAAAGTAATGGGATATGCTCTGGAATGAGAATTACACTAAAAATGCACAAGTTACTAAAAACTATTTTTTACACAGATAAACCAAAACAACACATTATGCTGAGTGTAAGAAGCCAGATGCATAAGACTACATATTTCATGGTTCTGTGTATCTGAAGTTGTTAGAACAAGAAAATTTGTAGGGACAGAAAATAAATCATAGTTAGCCTAAGTCTGAACAGGGAAGCAGGAATTGTAAATGAGTATGAGAGAGTTTATTCCAGAGTGATGGAAATATACCACATTTGGGCTGTAGCACTGGCATTGGTTTTATGAATTTCAAATGTACTAGAGGTCATTGGATTTCTTACTTGTAATGGTTGAGTTTAATATCATGTAAATCTCACCTTAATTAAACTCTAAACTTGGAACTAAATACTCAATCCATTTTATTTTATAGTTTGGTCTTAAAGAGAATAATTTGGAATTCAACTGTTCTCTGTATTAGGAACTCATATTTTGAGATTTTGAGGTTTTCATAGGCCAGGGCAGAAAAAGAGTCAGAAAACACAAGTGAGGTAGACTATGTTAGAAATCCATGCTAAAAGACACATTAATATGTAGGCTGATTTACACATTGTCCATAGGTGACAGACTGGAAGAAAATGCATGAAAGGATTATCTAAAGGAAATTTGTTTTTCTTTTTTGGGTCCCCTACATCCCAGAACCTTAGAAGAATCAAGAAAGCGAACAAGTAAGTTCTTCATGTTTTCCTTCAATAATCTGGCAATAGAGCAGAGATGTAAAAATGGATATGGAGGCTTGGCAGGAAAAGAGGTCTGAAGGATGTTTTGAATGTTCCCATATGCCCCCCAGACTACACGAAATTGATTTCCAGTAAGGCTTTGGATGCCAGGTTGGAATGATAATTTGAAAGTAAAGCAGAAAAAATGAAGTGTGTTGGTGAGTGCCATCAAATATGCCTACATGAATAGCAGACCATAAAACACTGTACTCCTTTCCAACAACTTGGACATATATGTGTAAGCCTCCCCATCATTTAGTGGCAAATCAGTAGCTTACAGTAAACTCTAAATTAACTTAATGACATAATTTCTTCAATCACTAAAATAAATTTTAAGCTGAAAAATCATTTCAGAAATATGAAAGCATAGAAACATAGCTATCTGACAGATCTAATTTTGAGGATGTCCTCTTTATGTTAATATGAGCTCAGTATCCCATTCAAGGACACAAGGAATTATAGTATGAATATTGAGTATATTAAAAAACACTTTATGACTCCATACTACTGATTATGTATAAATTGCTAAATATCATAATTGTATTTATTATCAAGAAATATTTATTAAAATATTTTCTTAAATGTTTATTAATTTTTTTCACAGAGTTTTGTGAAGTGTCAAATGGACAAATTTCAACTGATTTTATATTCAAGGTGCTAAAAGTCACCAAATTTTAAGTTAGAACAAGATACTAATTCCTTCTGCTACTGCTAACTAAGCCTGCAAAAATAATTTAAAATCTCTGGGGCAATGCTTTCTTATTTTTATAAATGAGACATGAAGCAAGATGATCTAAAGCCTCTTTTAATAATGGAATTTTATGACCATAATGTAGGATATACGCTGCTTCAAATATTTAGTGAAGGAAGATTGGACATTTAATTAATTAGTCAATTAATTAAATCAGTCAATATTGTCAAAGAGATAACTGAACTGACACTGACAAATACATAGCTTAACTAGAATGAATTTTTATTTATATTAAATTTATTATATGCATTAAAATATATTAAAGATATTAGGAGACAATGACATTTTGTGACATGATTCATAATTTTGAATGGCTGAGATTATGAATACAGAACAAACCATGGTTTTGGTTGAATGAGTATCTCACAAGAACATCCATGAGCAGACATCTTGGCAGTAGTTTAGCACTTTCTAAAAATATCTGCATTCTTCATTAACAGTAAAAAGTAGTATACATTTAGATTGTTGTTATCCATGACAGTAATTTTTGAAAATATACAAAGTTTTTTTTTAAGCAACTCCAAATAAGTGTGTTCACCAATTACCAAAGAAACAGGAATTACCGTTACAGATGTGGGCAGAAGCTATTGAGGCCATAACTACCTTTACTATGTTCCAAACAATGAAACACAAATGAAGTAAATCTAATGAGGAGACAATTGGATTACTTGGAGAAAGCTCCTGAAAATGAAGTGATTAACTCAGGTAAAAAATAATAAAGTGCTGCTCTTGTTCTTACTAAGACACGAAAAGGCAATTATGCAAAGAGACACTTAAAAGCTGTGCTGCTAAGACTATAGTCCTAATCTTTCTTAATACTCCTTCCTTTCAAGTACCACTTTCCTGATATTTTCTTCATTTTAAATTCTCTTCAAAATTATCTATCATGTTCACTATCATGTAGCATTTAGTGAGTCTGTTTTTCTGCCTACTGTCAAACTTCAATAATATTCTTTCACTGCTTAAAAACCCGTGAATGCCTTTTCAAAATAATTATCCAGAGATTTTCCACATACCTTGTTCTTACCATTATATTCATATATGTATAAAATTTTAGGAACATACAGAATAGTAATAGCTTTCCTTTGCTTTAATTTCAATATTTATGGGGAATTTGAGAGTAAGAAGTAAGATCCCTTGGGGATTTTGTTTTTCATACCTTATTCATCTCTAACCTGCATCACCTATCATTAAGTCTGACAAAAAATCTCTACAACATTACTAATTAACAATTTCTCTGAATAAAAGTAACCAAATGGATATTGTTTAGATGAAATGGGAAAGCCAAGGCATTGTATGAAACAGAAATATACAGGTAACAATCTGAAGGCACTTTAAATGAAACTATCTAAGAGTGTGTTGGCCACCAATTTAAGTGGCCAATACCTTGAATACATACAAATGGAAGGAGGCATGTTTACAGAATCAATACCTGCACTGAGGTACACTAAAGTTTATAGCCTTATAGGATACTGCATCTCATTGCTTTTTAAGTTATTACTCCATAACTTTTTATTTACAATTAGGGTGGGAATGTTAAATAATTTTTTAACAGATTCTATTATATACTAAATTATATATATTAATATGTGTATCAATTATTGTTCAGCATTTTTCATTAACTTACCCTGAATCTTTCCTACTTATTTGATCATTTAACAAAGGATATCTGTGTGTTTGTGATTGTGTGTGTGTGTGTGTGTGTGTGTGTGTGCATGCATATGCACTTCTGGGGATTGACCCCAGGTCTTTAGGAGTGGCAAGCAAGCTCCCCTATCATTGAGCTACATCCCCAGGCCGACAAAAAGTGTTTTCTTGGTTTAATAAATATTTTCAAATAAGATATTCCAAAATATTTAAAAGGTGATTAAGGTACATCAAAATATTTAATAAGGAAAATAGCTTAATCTTTTTATAAATGAAAAAAATACATATTGCTATTAAAACTTTTGAAAAACTATTTACTTAAATATCACTCATACAGGAGCAGTGGTACATACCAGTAATTCCAGTTCCTAGGGTTCCAGAGCAGGAGCACAAACTTAGTGAGGACCTAAGCAAATTAGTGAGACTCTGATACTAAGTTAAAAATAAAAAATATGAGCTGGGGATGTATCTCAGTAGTTAAGCATCCCTGGGTTCAATCCCCAGTATCCATATCTTATTTTAGGAGTTTATTTTTAAAATCCTGTGTTTTAGAATGAAATGTTTTGGGTTATGACTATATCAATTTTTTTTTCAATTAATATTGAGAAATACATAATTAAAATATTCCTCTAATGATTTAACCTGCCATCAAAGGCAGTAAGAGTGACTGAGACCCAGGTGGTAGTGCCAAATTTCACAGTTTGAAATCAATTACTAGCATAGTGACATAACAGAACAAGTTCATTAGCTCAATAGTGTCCTATGATGGTATAAAAATTACCTAGCAGAGTGCATGGCACAGATCAAGTACTGTAACTTGTTGGCTATTTTTTTCTTACTTCAAAGTTATGATAATAAAAATATATTAATTCAAACTTGTAACATGGGAAGATCAATTAATAAAAAAATTGAAATTTGGAAAGCTAAACAACATTTAGTTAAACGAAAACCAAAATGTAAAAATGTTAGGTCATCTTCAAGCTTTAGAAGCCTAGAAATATTAAAAAGGAAAGCAAAATGTAGAGAAACATATAGAAGATTGCTATTAAATGTAGGGAGGGATAACAAAGGTGAAAATAAAATGAGAATTACTGGAAAGACAAAGAATAACTAGAAGAAGGTCAAGCAATTAGAAGACTGGGTTACAAACTGAAGTGTAAAAGGTTTCAAAAGCAAAGCCATGTAAGCAGATCAAGAAGCAGCCACACAGAGAAAGGGAGATAAAGTTAGAAGCGAAGATGATTTTCCTTCTCACCATTCAAATTGCACTTGAAAGAAGCATAAGCCTTGTACTAAAGCATTAAAGAAAAGAAAAAAAAAAACAAGAATAAAATAGTGAGTAGGTACTATGTACTTTAAGTAGCAAGCTAAAGGTCATTAAGAATGAAGAAAAGAAAAAAAATGCACAGAGAATAAAATAACATTTAAGACAAAAATAGATAAAGGCTCTATTGACTGCCAAAAGTACAAAGATATAAAGCAAAATAGTTCTTCAAAAATATTAATAGAAAAAGAAAAGAAAATGAGTTCACCATAATCCAGACTGGAAAGTCTTCAAATAATCATTTTTCTACTTCGGATTTTTGAAGATAGTCTTACAAAATATTTTCACTGTGCTAACTTGAAGTATACAGATTTTATACTTTTCCCCCAATTTAAAAATTTTCTGTTATGTCTGTTTTTTCTTTCTTTCTTATGTACCATATAAGGAGCAATATTAACTTACCCATTTGCATAAGGTCTGCTCACTCCTGAAAGGTAGAGACTGTAAGCTTCTATAGTACTTACCAGCACCAATAGTGTGTATAATTGGGACTTTTTTCAACCGTCATCTGACGGCACACATCACCTCAGCCTAGATGACAAATCCACTGGCACACTTCTGGCTCCTGCTTTGCTGCTCTTTTCTTAAAACGAGCCAATCCAGGTCCCAAGTCCATGATCATTCTCCCCAGATTCCTCATTTTGTCTCAAATTTGCTTTTTCTTTCATTCTGCAAATATAATCAAGTTTAGCTTTGCTCAATTAACAGATTTTCACCTAGTGTTTTTGGTGACTCAACAGTTGAAACTTATATTCCTTTCTTAGAAAAAGTAAGGTTTTAGAGAGGGTTTATTATTTCCTCCAGGTAACATAACAAATAATAATTTAATTTCCTTTTAGGTAAATGCTACTATACTTAAACACATTTTCCTAAGATTAATTTCTTTCTGAACTATCACCTGTTATTTTTTCCTATTATTTCAAAAGGAAACTCAACTTTTCAAAATATCAGTAACACTACTATGATGAATCACTACCTGTGTTTGCATATTTTTTGCATTTATGATATATTTTCTCTGATAAATTCTTATAAGTGAAATTATTATGTGAAATAATTTAAAAGTTATCAGAATCCCCTCCAATGATTAGGATTATGCCAATTTATAGCGTGAAATATATATAACAGACATTTTATCATGTCCTTACCATCTTATTTACTGTGAAGTAATATTTACTAACTATTGGCTAAAACATTGCATTATTTTTCTCTTTGATATCATCACTTTGTTTACTAGAATATTTGAATACCTTTTCATAATATTTTAAATACTTCACATACTTGCCAATTCTTGCTCCTCAACCATTGTTCAAATGATGAAAAATTAATTTTATCCATAAATTTTAAGAGTTTTTATATGGTATTCTTATTCACCATTCATTTGTTCTTCTTTTGGAAAATTCATGTTACTTTTATCCAGAGATATTCAGAAGTTTTTGTAATCAAAGCCACATATTTTTGCTTTTCTATTCATTGCCTTCTAAACATGAACAATTAACTATACAACTATTTTATTTAATGTAGTCTGAATTCCCGCAATTATACAAAATTCTTTAATCTTGATTAAATTTGGAATTTTTTTAATGAAAAGTATAAAACATTTTGTTCAACAAAATTTGTTAACCATTTTTACATGTATTATCCTGTTACAGACAGATCAATGATTTTCTGTGTTCCCTTTTTTGTTTGTTTGTTTTAATTTGTATGTTTATTTATTTTGGTAATGTGCTCATCTCAGATCAAAAAACAGGGACTTTGAGAGTCTTAATGGTTTGTGTAATCTGAAACAGAACATAACCAGCAGATGAGCCCAGGTCATAACCCTATTTTCAGCCCCTTTCATAATGATTCATTCTCAAATTGTGTATCTGTTGTTTGACTTCACCTGGCTTCCTCATCGCTACAGTCCGATGACTCCAATTTTCAGAATACCACAGGTGGATTTAATGGAGATATTGATGACATGATCAACAATATACTAATTGTCTCGGCAATATTTACATTTTGCTTAGACATTTTCAATAGTTTGGTATTAGGATAAAATCTAAACTCCTAATTACAAGTTTAAGCCTTTGTAAACATTACTTCCACTAGTTTTTACAAACTTGTTTTTTATCATTCATAGCTTCCTTTACTTTGTCTGCTTTTCACTTTTAAAACAAGATAAAGTCTCCATTTATGTTTCAGAACTCTATTCCCCTCGATATAGAATGGCTTTCTCACCCTTCTTTCATGGCTAATTTATTCAGTTTCTAAAAGGAGTTTCCTCAGACATCACAAATGACTATTCAAGGCAGCTTTGAGCACTTCTTTCTCATCACTTTTTTTTTTTAATTTCACCTTTCACATTCTGTAATTACTATTACAACCTGTTTGTTTGGCTATGTCACTCAAACAAGGCAGATTCTGTTTTGCTCCATGTCTTATCCTCCTCACCTACCATGGTATGTTACAAAGAACGAAGCTCAACAAACATTAATTGGGTAGAAGTTCGTGAGTAATGGATACGTTACCATTAAGAAACATTCTTCTGACTTTATTTTGAATCTGACAGAAAAGTTGAAGAAGTTTCCTTCGTGGCATAAAAAAGCCTGACAGCATCAGTACATTTTAATGTCAACATGATTTTAAAATTTACATTTTTATTACATGTCATGAATGACCACATTCCTGATCTAAAACTTGAAATAGTGAATATGATAATAGAGTAAAACATAAAAATTCCAGTTCACCCTTTCCATAACTCTTCCTTATTCTAGAGTTTACTAGATTTAATTAAGTGGTGCCTTTCATTCCAGTTTCTTTTTCATATATATATGAGTACATATACTTAGCATACATTTTAAACATAAATTAAATCACGGCAAATACAGTGCAATTCATTAAATAATATATTAAGAGACTAGGCTCTAAGATGTTTTAGAGACTTCATCATTAATGAAACTTATGATTTTATTGTTGGTATGTGTGTGCTACTTTATTTACTACTAAAATCAAATCTCTTTGAAGTATACACATAGTCTATACTCTCATGCACACATAAAATATTCTCACACAAGAATATTCTTAATATTAATATCTTCTTCATTGATAATATTATGCAAGAATATTAACATCTTAATATTAAATTTAGCAATAATTGCAGAACCCACATTATGAATGAAATTCAGTGAATAAGAAATTGGTTTTGATGTATTAATTGTGTTTATTTTCTCAAACTAAACCAACATGTGAATATCTTAGGAAAATAGAAATGCTCTTTCCATTGACAATTCAAGAAATAGTCATAAACATCTGGAATAGAACATGATATGTGAGTGTCTCCACAACTTTTCTATCTTCAGTTTCCACTGCATTTAATTTTGACTACAGAGGATGATTTCTTAATGTTCTGCAGACTTTCACCATAATAGATGAATAATCTTGATGCAATATATTTTGTTTTTAGTGTGATTGTAGTAGTCTTAAAAAAAGTTAATTTTCTGCTGCTGATTTTTTCAGCTGACAGCTGGAAAATAATAATTTTCATTTTCTCTTCATATTCTGTAATTCATTCGGAATTAGAGATATGTTTTTTAATGACAGAAAGAAAGGAAATATTCTAATTCTCTTGTCTCTGACTCTATAACTGTTTTATTTATCTTAATATGTGAAGGATAAATTGTTCACCCACTAAATTAGACATTTAGTAATCCAAACCCTCAGCATTGTAATATTTACCATGACATCACTCAGTAAAACTATTAGAAAGGAATGGGAGATTCATCCTAAATTATATTAGAAATGATTAAGCATCTTCGGTCAATAGAAAAGAGTAGACATGAAGGAGACAGTGGAGTAAAGAAAGGCACTACATATTTTAAAAATGTGTTCTAGGATAAAAAAATAAATAAGATAAAAAGAAAAATGAGACAAAAGAAAACAATAGGAACTATGAAAGCTAAAATATTTGTATCTGAAATGAAAAATTAATTGAATAGAACAAAGAGCAAATGAAATATGAGTAGAATCAATAAAAAAATACTCAAACATAAACATAGATTTAAAAACTGAGGAAAATATACAGAGATGCATTAGGCTTTTGTTTGGAAGGTTGCGTTATGGTTGTATTATGGGAGTTACAACTGAAGAAGTGATAATACAAAGGTTGCAGAGTAGTACTGACCTTTTCAGTAGGAAAGGTTTACTTAAGACATAGAAATAATGAATAAATTATTCATATTTTCAGTCAACCACATTATCAAACAGAAAAGGAAAACTATGGAAATGGAAAATGTATATTTCAATGCAGTTATGTTCTAACAGCCTTGTAAACAAACTATATAAAAGACCCTTACAATCAGATAAATAGGCCATTTTCCCCCAGTGGCAATATTTGTTGAAACACTTTACAAAAGAAACTATGCAAATGGTTACTAAGCAAGGACAAAGGCATTTAAAACAATTATTTATCAAAAAAAATCTTAAAACCATAATGATGTTCTTCAAATAAAATATTAGAGGAGCTAAAGTTAAAAAGACTTGTACTACAAAGTTAGTGAGGGCCTTGGAACAACTGAATGTAATCCCAGTGGCTCAGGAGGTTGAGGCAGGAGGATTGCAAGTTCAAAGCCAGCCTCAGTAACTTAGTGATACCCTGTTTCAAAATGAAAAATAAAAATGAATGGGTTTGTGGATCAGTGGTAAAGGACTCTACAAAACTTTGATAATTGCAAGAGAGAAAGAGAGAGAGAGAGAGAGAGAGAGAGAAAGGAAACAAAAGGAAACTAAATAAACTCTCACTAATTGCTGTTGAGAAACAAAAATGGCAAAAATACATGAAAAGTAACCTGAAAGTTTATTATAAAATTAGCACACACATATTTTCAGAACTACAAATTCCATTTATGCATGTTCCAAAGAAAATAAAACATATGTCCTGATTAAAATTTTTGCAAAAATATTTATAGCAGTTTAATTTGCAATAATAGAAATTGGAACCAATATATTAGTGTCCATCAATAAGTGAATGGTTAAACAAGGTCTGTTCTATTCATATAATGCTATTCAACAGTAGAAGAAATCAATTATCATTCAGCTGAGCAAAAATACAAGTGAATTTCAAAAATAAACCAACCAAATGACTCAATAATTATTATATTCTAGAATAATCAATGCTACTCTGTGGTGACAAAAATCAGACCATTTACATATGCAAAGAGTATGAGATGATTCTTTAGGATGATTGAAATATGCACTTTCTTCCCTGGGGAGACGATTTTTTAAAAAATTTTTTAACTTTGTGAAACTCATCAAATTCTACATTTATAGCAGCAGCATTTTATCATATTTTAGAATAATTTAAAATGCAGTGTAAATTTTTTGTTCTTGTTTGCAATATAGGATGCAGTTATACTGACAGCTGCAAAAAAAAAAAAGTGACATATGATGATTAGTATTATCTGAGTGAAAAGCAGTAATTGTCTATTGTGCTTGTGTATTGAAGACCTAATTAGCTTTAAAAAGTGAGAATGACCAACTCCACTAATTATTCTGACTTTATTTGTTTTGGTGCAAATTTAAAAATGTCCTCAGGCAATTCTAATGTCAAGCTATGTTTTAGATTCACTAGTACAGTACTATGAACAGCCACATTTAGCTGTAATCAAGAATTAAAGGAAGTGCTTTTGTACTTTAAAACTGTAAAGAAAGTAATTAGTTTAATTAAAAAATAAAATAGATTCATACTAGATTTTATATGGAAATTTTAATTATCAAAAATTTGATAATTATGCCCAAAAGTGTATAACATGTTTTAATGAGTTTAAATTGATTATTATTATTTTTAAATTTCCTTTGCAGCTCCTTTAAAATAAATCCTCAGTTCTTTACATTTTCTGTTTGGTTCAAAACTGAAATTCTCTTATACCATTTTCTTTTTTAAGGTTATATTTTCTGGAAGCAAGTAGAGTTAACTTCCTCTCTACTTCTTGTTTTCTTTTTAGATGTTAGTATGATTTTTATCTTAGTCATTAAGTTTCTTAGTAACAGAGGGATGTCTCTTAAAAAAATAAAATAAAATGGAAAGGATACAAGTCCTTTTAGGACAATTACCTTCAAAACTGCTGACACTTTTTCTTTAAAGAACAGAAACAATAATATCTTAGATGATAGATCCGATAGATGATAGACATAAATGCTGAAAGAGTCATTCAATAGATAAATGAGTCATAGTTTACTGTTTTAAATTTTTTAGCTTAAAACAAAATTTTCCAAAAGTGTAAATATCTGTTTCAGAACAAATCATTAAAAAATAGAAAACACAGTGTTTAAAGAGCTCTTTAATTTCATCAGAGGTTGTAACTCCTAGTTGGTTAATCACTACTTTAAAATAGAGCTTCTTTTTCACAATGTATTCTGTATGTTATAGGTTATCACGAATATTTGGCAAAATGCGATCATAAACACAGGCCTAACACACTACTTTAAATTTCTTTGATGTCCAAGACGAAAGGGCAGGAAGAATATGAGGTAAAGAAACAGCATGAAGAACACATGGAAAGTGTGATGTAGGAGGTTTAAAGTTGTATGATTAATGTCTAAGCATAAATAAGATATTCTGTAGACTTATTTTCATAATGTAGCATTTCTGATGTAAATAGTTTACCATAATAAATGTCAGATAACATCAGGTCTGTGTAGGAGGGAGTTACACTTGTGTCTAAAATGAGGTATGTCTCTTATAATGAGGGACAGTGAGAGATACCGTATGTTCCTTGCTTTTGAATTAGTAGTTCCATCTGTTTAAGTAGTTGTCAATTTCATCCAAAGTTGCATGATGATTTAAGAGGATTATGCAATGTGATAAACACCTTCCTTCTAGTGCAGGAGAGCTTCCAAGCACTGAATTCACAAAGTAGTTAATGAAAAGTGATTATAAGGACACAAGTAGAAGATATTAGAAAACACAAAGTTTGCTTCCAAATTCTGAGTTGGCAAATCACAAATCAATAATTATGACAAATATTCAATGCAATTGATGTTGCAGGGCACAGTGTAAAATGAAAATAGGGTCCAGTTTTCAAAAGTTATTAGGTTGGTAACACCAGACTTATAAATCAGGAGTGAGACCCTCCCAAGTATGATGTCTTGTATGACATTCATGTTATATGTCCATGAAGCCACTCTGACCTTAAATCTCTACATGAGATGTGCCAGGAAATCTAATCCACAACATCAAAACTAACATATGCAGATCAATCTTTAAATAGCCTTTACAAGTTAAAATAAAGTAAAATATTTTTTTAAAAAAAACATCAATTATAGTTATAACATTTGAATAAAAAAGGAACCTTATCTATATAGATTTAAAGTGAATTGTAAAACTATGTCTTAGAATTTAACATGGTGTTCTGCATAATTTGACTTTTGAAATGCAGACATTAAAGCTATCTGTATTAAGTAATATCTTACCCTCTTCCACCTTCTTGATTCTAATTATTGTAATTTTTTGTTTTGTGAGCTTCATAAAGTTCACATATATGCTTGCAGAATTCCATTCCTATATATCTTTATGTGGCAAACAGCATATTGGTGGGTGGTTTCAAAATTCCAGTGGCTAATCATGGAGTTCCTATGTACTTTTTGATTTAGCAATACTCAGACCTTTCATGAATTGCTATGCTGTGTTTATTCCAGAAAGTGGGAGGTCAAGTTTAGACTGCTTAGGTCAAAATTTTAACTTATACAGTACCTATATTTTTGGAAAAGGTGTAAATTTTTCTAATTGTTCTTCTATAATTTAAGTATTCTTTATAATAATTTTACTGAGATAAGTACAAATAATACTATCATATTTACCTCATAGGATTGTGAAAATTCATAGAAATAATGTTTATAAATCTATAAATATAGATTTTGTGGAATATGAATTGAATAAAGTTTGGCTATCACAGTCACATGCATTCTTCTGTATAGTTTCTGTGGTATTCCAGGGCCATAGGAATAACTCCCTTCTACTGAACATAAGATGATTATGAAGAACAATAACAAGAGACTTGTGAGTGATGGAGAATTTGAAAAAAGATTGTCAGTAATTTTGTTTCAAGAAATAAGACAGGTTTGAGAAAGTCTCGGAATAAATAAAAAGCTGCCATCTACCTTGAGTCCTATTTGGAAGTATGATACTATATAAGCCTGAAAATGTTACTGATTAAAATCTGTTTAGAAAAACTAAGATATTTATTTCATTATAAATTTTCTTCAGGAGTATAATTTAGAGAGATCTAGAGTAAAGTCAAGTAGGACTAAGAAGAAGTATGAGAGCAGCTGTATGTAAAACCTAGTCAGCTCTCCTTAACTGCAAGGTTCTTACATACAGTCTTGCAACAAAGATAGACCAAACTATTTTTAAAATTCTAAAAAATTTTAAAAAAGCAAATATTCAATTTGATGCCTCTGAGACCTATAAAGAATTCACATGAATAAAGCTATGCGCAGGCAAAGGGCGCTTTAGCCACCCACCAGAAAATAGATGCCTAATCTCTCTCTGTCACTTACTGTTGGAGCATAGGGGTCACCTCACATCTCATTAGGCCACTATTTAGTTGGATCAATGTAGATGGTTGCAGATTCCCTGGATGTATGCATGGTTTTTCTTGTCATTATTTGCTAAATAATACAGTATAACAACCATCTACCTAACATATACATTGTATTAGGTAATACAGGTAATCTAGAGATGATTTAAACTATTCAGGAAGATGTGGTTAAAGTTATATGAAAGCATTAGGAGATTTTATATAACAGATGATATTGTCAGATTTTGGTATCTGCAGAGAGTCCTGGAACCAATCACCTATGGATACTTGGGCAAAACTGCATATTTTTCACAGGTGAGCTGTATTTCTCATATTCAACTTGTACTTTTCCAACTCCTTTACCACTCAGTTTTATTGCTCTATTGTTTAAAATTCAACTTTTGTTCCTACCAATTTCCATCTTGTAATAACAAGACACTTACTGTTTTCCAAAGATACTTACTGTTTTAGTTAGCTTTTTCATTGCTGTGATCAAAGACCTGAGAGAAATAAGTAGAGACGGAAAATTTATTTGCATATAGTTTCAGAGGCCTCAGTTCACAGAAGGCTAGAAGGCAACTCTATAGCTCTGGGTCCAAAGTGAGGCAGAACATCATGGAAGAAGTATGTGGTAGAGGAAAGCAGCTCAGGACATGGTAACAAGGAAGGAGGGGGGCCAGAGGGAGGGGGGATAGAGTGAGTTCCTATCCCCAAGGACAAAGTATAAGCCCCAAAGGCAAACACCCAGTGATCCACCTCCTCCAGCCACATTCTACTTGCCTATAGGTATGCCCAGTTAATCCATATTAGTGGAATAATCTACTGTTTAGGTTACACCTCTCATAATGTAACCATTTCACCTCTGAAAATTTTGCATTATCTCACACATGAACTTTTGGTAGAAACCTCATATTAAAGCCATAACACTTCCCCTCTTGGGTACATAACACTTGGGGAAAGATGCTCCAGAAAATCCAATAGTCTTATGAACTAGTACCAGCAATTGTGATATTATCCACGGTTCAGTCTTCATATATCTTAACTCAACATTTTATTAATATACAATGTTAAATTGTTCTCAGCTGAATGGATGCCTATTCTTATCTTTGACATTTTTGGTTGTTTTCTTACTATATATTCTTATGCCTGAAATAGCATTTTTCACCTTTATTTTTTTTCACAGTATCTTGCAGTGAGTAAGATTTTGCCATCACATACTTTTGTTCCAGTACAAAAACAGGGTGTTTCCTTATCTTCAGCATGTGGATATCTGCCCATTGGTGCCAAGATCCATGATTCTTGTGCTTCAGCAAAGATGACACTAATGTGAGTTTGAATCAAGTTTATCTAAATTTCAGGGTACTGTTTAACAGGAATATGTATTTGTTTTAGTTATCTATCTCCAAGTAAAGCAATCCTGTAAAAACTTATTCTTAAAATAACACCAATGATTTTCTCTTTTGAGCTTTGGGTTGACAGGGATCTGAAGTGGTTCTTTCTTAGTGTCTCATCTACAACAAGTCCAGTCGGCATCTTGAGCAGCATTTAGGAGGCCTCCACTGAATTTAAGATAGGAATTTAGTAAAAGAAGAGAGAAACACAGATCTTCAGGGAAACACCCTCAAGCCATTGAAATGCAGAATCAAGCCATGGAAATGCAGAAAACACAGTTGCAAACTTTGGCCCACATCTTTGGAAGGTGCCCTTCTAAAATGAGGGAAATACACAAGCTCAGGAATACTGGCATGAAGTTGCAGTTCCACCCTGAATCCACTGCCAATCTAAAAATATTGGACCTCCAACCCAAGTCAGGGCTGTTTCTCACTGTTGAGACAGCCTGCATTCTTTCTTGAATGTGTATCTATCTTCCTAAATATACCTCTGTGTATGCTTCTGTCTGGCTCCTGCTGAAATTCTTTTTCCATCATGTACACCAAGAATAAATACCACAGGTCTTGAGTTGAGTTCCCTCTCTCCTCGGGGAATTACTTGGACTCTTCTTTGGATACATCTCTTCTCCTGTGACAAATGAAATATAAAATATGAAGACTTTTTACTCGCATGTTTGATGCAGTCATACATTTTCACCTCTCAATATGTGGTGTTTTATTTCTTACAAAGAAATGATGTTCATTTTTTTCTTTTTACAAGGTGACTTCCTTCCAAAGCAAAACATTCCAAGAAATCCAGGAGGAAGATACCCTTGCTGGTTGGGCCTAAAATTACCAGAGTACCTTCGACCTCAAGTGATTTGTTTGAGGAGTCCCAGGGTAGGACAGATCAACAGAGAGGAGAAATAAATGATACCAGTTGATGGGAGGGATGGCACATGTACACTGAGAGGGAAAGAATGAATAGCAGCATGTTGAGGGCAAGCTATCACAACTCTGACTTGTGCTAATCATATTTTTTACCTCCCTGCATTATTTCTTTTTCTATTTTAGTCATATTTTTCGCAGCTAGAACTTAAAGACCTGATCAGAACAATTTTAGGAAAAAAAGTTTATTTGAGAGCTCATGGTTCGAAAAGTCTTAGTTCATAGAAGGCCAACCGCATTCCTCAGGGCTCAAGGTGAGGCAGAACACCATGGTGGAAGAATGTGGCAGAGAGAAGCAGGTCATATATTGATCAGAAAGCAGAGCGGGACTACCCTTACCAGATACAAATACATACCCCGTAGCCATACCCACAATGAACCACTTCCTCCAGCCATACCACATCTGCCTCCAGTTACCATCAGGGATTAATTCACTGATTAGGTTGAGGCTATAACCCGATCATTTCCCCTCCAAACCTTCTTGCATTTTTATTTTAAGCTTTTGAGCGACATCATATCTAAACCATAACACTCTCCAAAGATGTATTTACCATTCACTTTGTGCTCTGAAGTGCATTAAGTGCTAACTTATATGCCCCCCCTTTTTTTTTATAACTAGAACTGCATTCACATAGATGGTGAATGTTTTAGTATTTTATGTTATCAACAATTTCTAGTTTTACATTAGAAAGCATACACATTTTCCTGCGTATGCTTTAACATATAAAAATCACCAATTATATTACTTTATCAATAAATGAAATTTTGAGTAGTACAGATTTTTATTTACTTAATTTCCTCCCCATAATTCTTTTTTGTTTTTTTGAAGTTCGTGAAAGCAATTGTGTTAGTGAGCTTTCCATTACTGTAACAAATACTTGAGATGAATAAATTTTGAAAGAGGGAAGGTTTACTTTAGTTCACAGTTTTGGAGGATTCAGTCGAGATCAGTTGGCCCTTTACTTGTAAGCCTGTGGAGAGGTGGTATATCATGCTTGAAGCATGTTGCAGAGGATGCTGCTCACCTTGTGATGACCAGGAAGAAAGGACAGAAAGGAAGAAGAGATGGGAACCAAACATCTCCTTTTAAGAGCACTTTCCGAATGACCTCACTTCCTTCCACTAGGCCCTACCTCCCAAAGGTTCATCTGCTTCCCAATAGCAAGGAGGGATGGGGGCCAAGACTTTAACACAAGTTCTTTTGGAGGACATTCAAAATCCAAACTATAATACATTGTTATCAGAAGTATTTGAAAAAAACAAACAAACAAAAAAAAACTCTTCAGTGTCTCAGTCCTTACATCATACAAAGTTCAGTAAGTTTCTATAAAATTATAAATGCCCTAAGAATGAGTGTCATTGAAACCTTATAATAGATGTCTTGTTTTTTTTCCTTACTTTCCTGTAAGCAATTATTATTGGTGTCTGGATGAAAGAATGTCTTTAAATTCAGAAATCTACAGATTTTCTTCTTCAGAGGTAAATAGAAAATGCTAGCATAGTTCCCATCCTTATGTCATTGACAACAAATAACATCTATGTTTATTGCAGCCATGAGAAAGTTTTGTGAGAATCACATCAAGATTCTAAGTCACCTTGAAAATATAGAGCTATGTTAAAAGGAAAAAGAAGGCTAATAGCATTTTTTGTCAATACTAAAATGTTTGTGCCTGGGATAATGGGTGCCAGTATTTTCAGACAGCTCTTCCGGAAATTCTTATTTTGTTGCATCATTTTTGTTCCTTTGATATCCAGCTATATATAATCACACTATTTTCTGGCCCATCAGCAAAAGTATTCAAATACTAACAGTAGAAATGTTAATGCCAGCACAGAAGAATCTTTGTTTTCTCTTAAAAATTATGTCATTTAGTATGTCATTTACAATATGTGGTCATAATTTTTCCTCTTATACAAGTTTTCAAAAAATAAAAAGGTGTACTTTTCTTTGATCTGTAAAAGGAAAAGTAGAAAAGGATTTATCTTCTCTGACAGCCTTTTTTATTTTCCTCAGAGAAATTAACATAGCTATGGATTTGCTTCAGTTGAATAACCTGCCTTTAATGCACAAAATCAGACATGGAGGGTATTAGGCACTTACATTTAATCAAGGGAAAGTGTTTGAGATGTCTTAGATTCCCCTCGAAGGAAACATTTAGGCATATTTATCATTGCTGAGGATGACTGTATACACTAAATTTTCAGATATATTTCTATAGCTTAACATCACACATTTGTAATATTTGGTTTCAAGTTTGAAAGTAAAATAATAAAATATTAAAATTTAATGGAAAACTGACTTAAATAAATGAAACCTTGAGCAGGAAAATTCCTATTAAAACTATTTCTATCTGTTATATAAGGTTATGTTGCAAATTGTCATTTATTTTGCCTATAAAAAATTTCTCAATTTAATAAGAATTAGTTAAATTTATTAAAATCCTAGTACACTCATAGGATTTACTTGAGGGGATAAAGTTCAAAGTTAGAAGAATATAATCATGTATATAGAACCTGAGAATCATGACTAGCTCTGCAGTATTTATAAACACAGTGAAATCAGGTTATAAGTTATGATTATATAGCTGGTTAGACAGTGGTCATATGAAGATTGGATTCTAAAATCTCTAAGCATAAATGGGTCTCTCTAAACATAGAATTATATATAAAAACTTAGAAGTTAGAGAAATTCAAAATTATTTTTCCCAAAATATAATTTCTATTATATTGACACTTGTTTGAAACCCTCATTATTTATTTGTCTGTGAATAACTCTGACTCTTAAATGAGTTGTCTGGTCTCCAATGAACACCTCATATTGAATCATAGGGTAAGAGAAGGACTTGGGTAAAAATGGCACATCTTTGTAAAGTATCAATGTGATAAAGGTCTGAAAAGTGATATCCAAGCCAGGTGTGGTGCAGCATACCAGAGGCTAGGGCGGTTGAGGCAGAATGATCACGAGTTCAAAGCCACCCTCAGCAAAAGTGAGGCACTAAGCAGCTCAGAGAGATCCTGTCTCTAAATAAAATACAAAATAGGGCTGGGATGTGGCTCAGTGGTTGAGTGCCCCTGAGTTCAATCCTGGTACCGTTCCCCCTTCCCCAAAAAAGGTATCCATCTTAAGGTTACCAGAGTGAGCAAGGGCCTCCTAGAAAACTAGAATTTCAGATAAATAATGAATAATGTTTAACTTAAGCACATTTTTTGCAATATATAAAGCACATTTAACACTAGGAAAATTTTGTTATTTATCTTAAAATCAAATTTCCCTGAATATCCTTTATGTTATTTTCAATTGTAATTAAAGTTATTTTCAACTATAATTAAAGAATTAACAGATTCAAAACTATATTAACAGATGCAAGCATTTCAATACTTTAACCATAAAAAATTCTTTTTAATAATATTTTCTTTTAGAATAATATACTTTCAAAATTTCTACTATTTACTTTTATTGAAGAACCTTTGGAATTTTTAAGAAGTATTTACATAGAAACAAAACCATTATGTTTTCAAGTCTAAAAAACAATGGCTAATTCTTTGACAGTTCTTAAAGATGAGGAGTCCATATTCTACCAACCTGGAACTTGGAAAATTTGTCATTGTTTAGAATAATCAAACAAAGCTAAGTCATAAGTGATCACTTGCTTACCTTCTGCCTCAGGTTCAAAAGAGCATTTACTCTTTAAGAAATGAGATGCTGTCAAAATATCAGACATTGGATGATGTCTCACTACCCTAACACCTGAATATTATGAGTAGATCAAGTTTCTTGGGAGGGTTCACATAGACATTTTAACTGACAATGCAGAGCTGCCTAACCTTCTAGTCATCCCAGTCCCTGTGTAAGACTTGTGAGTGGAGAACTCTCTGCATGACTCTATCTTGCCAGTGCACAAGTAACTCCCCAAATTTAAGCATCCTCTTAGACACAAGCCATCCCTGCTGTGCCCTGTCCAAATTCCTAATAGAGTAAAATAGTTGTTGTTTTATTCAACTAAGTTTTGTGACTGTTTGCAACTTACCAATGAATAACTGCAATGACACATAATTGAAATTTAAGATGTTAACTGTTGCTAATATAATAGAGTGAATATGAATTTTAAAAGATTTTTATATTTTCAGAACTAGCAGCAGAGAGATGGCTGAGTGATTTTGTTTAAGCTGTTTAAAATTTAATGTGCCTATGAATTACCTGAAGATCTTGTAAAATGTAACTTTTAATTCAGTAGTTCAGATATGAGGATGAGATATTTAATTTCTCATAAACTCCCACATGTTGTTGATGCTGCTGTTCCATGAACTAATCTTTAACTAGCATAGCTCTGCTTTATTTTCCTCATTTTGATTTTGAGAAATTGAGATCCAAGTCATTAAATAGTTGTTTAAGTCTTACAGATGAATGCTAGCAAGCCATGTTGTATTCCTTAGCAGAAGGCATGACCCTAAGTTATGGACCGTCTGGAAGTAACTGGGAGCTCCAAAATATGGAGAATAGAATTATCATTTGCTGATAACTCATATGCTATTCACCACGTTAAGTACTTGATATATAAATCACCTCTTTTTTTCATCTCTACAATCATTAAAAAGAGATAATTGTATAGTCTGATTGGAGATGAGAAAGTTAAGGACCAGAGAGAGGAAAAAAAAATGACTTGCAGGTGAGTGCATGAAGCAGGGCACAGTTTCAAAGCTTTGGAAGAGAAAAGCCTTTATTAAACTTGTGGGCACTATGAAATTAGGTTTCTTTCTGTGGTCATGCTAGAAAAAGAAAGCGTCAGAGGAAGCAAGGGGGTGAAGAAGTAAGTAATTCAATGGCTCATAACTCTCTTACAGAGTACCTCCTCTATTCATAATATAATAAAATTATTGAAGATCACTTTAGGGATTGATCAAAATATTTACATATAGGAAAAGCTCCAGGTATGTAATTATTCAACTTTGTTTTCATTTACTCCTGAGTTCAAAAAAATCAAAATGCATTTGCTTAATTTAGGATAAATTCTGATTTGTTTTCTCAGTGAATCATAGAATATAATCTGACACAAAAATTTGTTTAATATAATAAAATTACATTTATTAAAATATAATTTTTAGTTTTTTATTTGTTCTAATTAGTCATACATGACAGTAGAATGAATTTTGCAACATAATACATAAATGGAGTATTACTTCTCTTCCCTCTGGATAATGCAAAGTACCTCTATTTTTCCCTAGCTTTCCCACCACCACTATGAATTAGCAATCACATATCAGAGAAAATTTTTGGCCTATGGTTTTTGGGGATTGGTTTATTTCACTTAGCATGATATTATGCAGCTCCATCTATTTACTTGAAAATGCTATAATTTCATGTTATAATCACTGGAATAGCTAAATAGTCTCATTATTTTATTAAGTAGAGCAGGAACAAATATCCATGTTCTCATATGTTAAAGTATAATTTCTAAGAAATTAAAATCAAGGACTCACAAAAAATATAATGAATATGTGTCAGATTTTATTTCAGCTAATTACTAAGGAATCAGGAAGATGGAACCATTGCTTGAAAAAGGTTTCAAGGTGTTTATTATATTCATACATAATTAATTAAGAAAATAAAATATTGGATGCATTTCTATAAAAAATCAAGAGCATCACCAAGTATAAATCCTTTCATGAATGTTTTCAACATTCTCATATGTTGTGACAAAAATTTCCAGTACTTACTATTGAGCACAAAACCAGGTATGTCTTATTTTGTTCACATACACACACACACACACACACACACACACACACACACTCACTCACATGCAAGACTTTCTGACAAAGCCCTGTAACCTGGAGCCATATAACTTTATTGAGTAGCCACTGAGTCAGATAACCACTATCTGGAAAGTTTAATAAAAATAATTTTTTGTGTAAATTCTTCTTATATTGCTATCTCCAAATTTGCTAAATTTTTGCCCTGTAGGGAAGTGATCTTAACTACCAGCTGTGACATTAGATCCCACAGCAAGCCAGACATGATTGAACCAAAACAAAAACAAAAATATAAAATTGGTAGAGAGAAAAAAAAACAATTAATACATAATCAGGAAAAAAAACAGGTAAACAGAGTCAAAAAGTTAATGTTCTACCACCACTTGAGATTCATTCTGGAAGAGAATAACTCAGAGCTTAAGCAGCTTACTAGTGCATGGCTTAATAAGCAATACAATTCAATTGCTGTCAGGTCTCCTTGGGCATATCAGTGGAACAAATTCTAAACACTGATGTATAATTTTCCAAAATTTAGAAGTAAATTTTATAAAATACCTGTATTATAAACATGTACCCAAAGTTTCATCCAAATCATTATATTTTGGAGTAAATACAAATAATCCATTTATATTTCTGAGTTAGTCAAAGAAAATTAAAGAAATTAGACCTTTAAATGTAATTTTGTAATTGATTTATAGGATAATTTGTGGTATTAGTTACAAAAATAGTTAAATATCCAACAAAATATTTGGTTTTAACTTATGAGATTATCATCCCATGCAGAGATTATATGCATATCAACTGGAAAAAAAAGATGTACCTTTTCATGTAATTCCATTGTATCTGGAATTAATAATAAATATTCATAACATATTTTTCTGAAAATAAAGTGAATATAGTTTACATTTTTCTGGAGATTCATACAAAACAATATATTCATATTTTTAAAAGACATGTAGTCAATTATTTCCCCTAAATTTTAGCAATGTAATGTATTTCTCTCTTTATCCAATGTTTTTGTATTGTTCGTTTTTTTACAATTAAAATTGCCAATAAAAGTACCTTGTTTTAGATTTATTTCTAAATTGGAGAAATAATTATTTCACTAGAAAATTTAAATTATTAAGTGATTTGAAAAAAAAACTATAATAATATTTGTGATTTTTTATAGATATATAAACCATCCATTTATATATTGCTACTTAAAATGAATGACTTTTTTTAAGTTACAGATTTATTTAAATCCCAAGTCTGCTGAAAAACTTGTTGGAGCCTTTAGGAATTCAGTATTGGTAAATATTTATAATTATCAATGACAATAAAACATACAAAACATGCCTGAATTTTCCTAATAATAATCTCAGAACTATCTAGCTTTCTGCATTTTCTGTACAAGATTTTATTAGGATCTTATGCCTGTAACTTAACTTTTAGCATAGCAAGTCATCTGTGTCCAATGGAATAAATATGTAGATATGAATACATAATGAATAGAATATATATTTATCCTTAATATATGAACTACTTAAAAGATTAAGAATGCAAGGAAATGAAAAGTAATTTTACTAGAAATTTTAGTAAAAATCAAAACATAGCAACTCCTTCAGTGTCAAACAAATTTTTATACAAACATCCTCTGAAATGAATGAATATTTTCACACATTTATTTGGTAAAATTCAATTGTTCATTGCATAAAATAGTTGTTCCAGGTAATGGGCTAATTGTAATAAAATAATAATTTTATTTTTTTGTACTTAGTGGGAAATATATGATTTCTCAGTCTTGACTAATATCAACTTTATTCAGTATTGCTATGCATGTATCTTTGCATCCATCTTCTCATTCATTTCATGATTTTGAAATGTCTTAGTTTTTTCCTCTCTTTATATTAAAATGAAAATTCAAAATATCCTAAATTCTCAACTTTACAAAGTAAAATCTAAAGAAAGAACATAATACATTTTGGAAAGATGATATTATAATATTGGCATCACCCTAAAGAAACTGAAAGATGACCAGTTTCACATTGCATCATCCTTCTAGGTGATTCTGTCATTCTTTTGTTCCATTTTCTTTTTTTTTTTTTTTTACTTCTGGCCTTCTTTTTAGAATAATTGAAAAGTAATGAATGAACCATGATGAAAAATGATGACACATTCTTTAGGATGATAAAATAACTAAATATTTCAGCATTTGAAAAGTATAGGATAACTAAGATCTAATGTGTTTCTTACATTCAATAAAAGATGCAATGGAATTATTTCTTAAATTTTAGATGGAATTTTATTCAATTGAAAAATAGTACATAAGTTTTTTTTCTTTAGATAGCTAATATTAATTACACAAAATATCAAATACTACAAAGAATTGAAACTATTTGAAAAAGAAATTCAAAATCCAAAATTGTTTCTAATGGACCCTGATGGTATTCCAGTTAGAGAGATATGATTGATTTTTGCATGGACACTAGACTATCCATCAGAATTTGTTGCATTGCCATGTAAAGAATAGAAGGAGAACCGATAATATTATAAATCAACATGGAACAATTTATTAGTTGCATGTAAATAAAGCATGCTTCAAGAGTAGAATCACACAAAAAGTAAAAATATAATTGTTCTCCCCTAAACTATGGTTAATCCACACTTTACATGATAGATTGACAGTATCATCAATAAAATTAGAGTTCTGAATTCATTGTAGCACAATCATCAGATTGAACAAAAGAATATAATTTTACTTATCTAATTCTATTTAAAGGTACCAGAAAGAGCTTATTTTTCAAGAAACTTCATTAATCATAAAAAAAATCACACCACAGAAACATGATTAAATATTTGCTGTGTTTTTTTCTGATTTTCTGAAAGTGTACCCTTTGACATAATAATAGTTTAAGGTTTTTAAATATAAATTAATAAAGTATTATGCAAATAATTACTTTAAAGTTAACAGTTATAAAAAATATTCTTTGTATGTACCTAATATTATACAATGAAATCAATCCATCTAAATATAATTTATCATGTTATTCATCATATTTATTATATTAAATATAATATAAATATTTTTCTCTATATGGTCAGACTTTGAGCTTCATTATACCTGGTAGTGTGTTTGTTCCATTCTTATTGCCTAGCACAGATCATGAAAGTATGAGAGAGGATGAAATACATTTTGAATTGGCAAATAGGATTTATGAAAAGTTAGTTATTTAATTTATTTTTTCAAAAACATTTATCGAGTGTCTACTGTGTTCCTGGGCAATCCTCCATGCCTAGTCACTAAGAAGTCAATAGGTTTCCCATAGCCTATACAGTAAGCATGAAAAATAAAAACCTGTCTTTTGCTTTAAGAATTTCTTGAAATGTCAACTTCCTTTTACCTGGAATAGAATGATAATCCTTTGTTTAGACATGATTACATCCCAGATGATTTGATATTTGGTAAATAGCTCAGCTTGAGGGCAATTCTACTTTATCAGCCAGGAGTTTTTAAATGAAAATACACTACTTTTTTTAATTCAAAGACTTTTAATTTATTTACTTGCTATATCTGGTTTAAATAATTTGAAAGATTTGTTTATTCAGGCATTCAGAAATGAATAATTTAGCTAATTTACAAGAAAGGTTTTGATTTATTAACATTTTTTTTCTGTTTATTATCATATTTTTTATGCTTTTTCAATGAATTCTGTTAAATGGGACTTTAGCTCTCCTGTATGTTCTGTCTAACCAAAAATTTTCACTTAAATTATGTAGTTTAATGTCTATAGAATTATAAAATAGATTCAAATACTACCAAATACCTATGGCAAGTATCCCTATTGATCATTCTATGCTTAAATTAAAAAAAATATTTTAATTGTGCTTTCACCTCTTTTCGGATGATACCTTAAAATATATTTATTAATATGGTATTTCAATTTACTAGTATCTGGATTTTCATCTTTCTGTTTAAAAATTGTCTTTTACCAAACTTAACAGACAATAATATGGCAGTATGTAAAAACGTGGATGTGTAACCCATGTGATTCTGCAATCTGTATACGGGGGAAAAATGGGCGTTCATAACCCACTTGAATCAAATGTATGAAATGTGATACGTCAAGAGCTATGTAATGTTTTGAACAACTAATAAAAAAAATTAAAAAATAAATGTATAAATAAGACTAAATTATAGGAATCTAAGAAATACTTATCAGAGTGGAGTCTATGATAGTGTCTCAGAGAGATAATAGAGTTCCAAATGTGTATATGCATAAAAAGATCTTCTGACGTACTCTTCTTAGAAATGTATTGCCATACATATTTGAAAATCCATCATTTCTATGTTTCTCAAGCTCAGCTAGGACTGCTCCTGCTTATTCTTTATAATTTTAAAATTAATGGCAGAGGAAGGTGGTGCATGTAAATTCTTAATATCTAAAGCTGCATCTCTGCTTTAAAACATGTCACCTTTTAAAGACAGTATTTCAAAATGTCAACATGAATGGAAGAGTCAAATTGATGCTTAATACTAATTTGTTTATTTATGCTTGACTGCACTTAGATGGTAAAAAGGTAGGTATCAAAAAATTAAGATTCTTTATTTTTCAGACACTGAAGTAGATGTTCCTTTAGTTTTACTGCCGTAAATCCCATTAGTGTTAATTGGAGATTTGCATGTGCATTGAGAGAATAATATACCTCATTATTCTTGAGTAACAGCTAGTGACTTTTAAAGGCCATTTAGAATGTGTGACAGGAAACAAATAAAAAGCAAACCACTTAGCTTTTTGGAATTTTTTTTTTCATGTAACAAAATATAAAACAAAAGGCTTCATGAGTATTCCACTTCCACAGGTTGAATTTTGATATTTTAGCAACGAAATCTTTAAAATTTACATTAGATTCTTAACCAGTGAGTATGTGAAATAAATAGTATAGATACAATCTGCTTTTTCTACATGACCTTGGCTCTGAAGAACATAATGATTCTTCACTCTGTTGTCTTTGTTTTAGACATTTGAACCATTAAAAATCTACTGGGGAGGAAAATAATGCTTTTAGTTAAAAAAAAAAGATTTCTTAAAAGGCAATTTTGGATATTATGATATAAATATATAATAACTATGGGGCACTTATGTAACAATCACTATTTTAAGAGCATCTCAAATGCAATGTTACTGAACATTTAGCAAATGTCTGAGGTTGGTATTATCACTACTATTATCTTACAGATGATATAATAGAAACATTAGCTTAATTTGCCCAAAATCACATACATAGAAAGTGGCAGAGTTGGAATATGAATTCATGTGATGTGGCTCACAAAACCAGACTTGATGCAGTTACATCAGCCCAAGTGAGTTAGCTTTGTCCTGAAATATGAACAGATCAGTCAGCAAAAATCTTGATTTAATCCAACTCATCCTTTTCAAAAGGCATGTTAGATGAGCCATTATTATACATACTTCCTAGGGTTGTCTCAGCAATCACCTCATGTAGTTTTGCAAAATATTCATTCAACCACAAACAAAAATCTCTCTGAGAAGAGTTGACAGTGCTAATTTCAGAACCTCTTAAAATGAGAGCTAACAGAGTGCTTGTTCATGACAGATGCTATTCTAAGCAATATTTTTTTACACATTAAATCATTTAACCTATCCACAATTTTTGAGATAGATAACTATTGCAATACTCCTTATACAGATAATAAAACAAGGACAGAGGAAGGGTAAGAGACACCCAAATTTGAAAAGAATTTGAAGACAGCCTATTTCTAGAAAGAAAACATAAATGATCAAAGAAGAGTAGTTGTTGGTTTCAGTCAATTTCGATTTAAGATCTGTATCACATGTCATGGAGAGAGAAAGGGGATGATTGTCATATGTAACTTTAAAAAGTCAAACTAACAAAAATTGATCTGGGACTGTGGTTGTGGCTCAGTGGTAGAGCACTTGCTTTTATCATGCTTGAGGCTCTGAATTCCATTCCCAGCACAAGAAAACAACAACAAAATACTGGCCTGCATTATTTTTTATTATTATTATCACCATGTTCAAGCTATTTTAAACAATGTCAGGGAGAAAATACTTACCACCTCAATGGGACTCTCCCACCACTTGTACCTCTCCTTTCATGTGCTATCAGTAGGACCAACACTCTTTAGATATCATAAGATACAATTAGCATGATGAAAATAGGGCATAATGGATAACCCACAGGGTTGTTAGACCTGAGAAAGCGTAAGTGAAATAAACAACTATACAGAGTCTCTCCAACATAATAGAAGTCATTTAACTTGAGGCAAAAATTGTCTAAATATTTAGTTTCTGGAAAATGTTAAACTTCTTAGTCAGTGATGTTCCCTCCCCGCCCCCCATATTGTCTCCAAGCTCTTGTCCAAGAGCTTTAAGAAAAGCAGCACAAACATGGTGATCATGGAGTGGCAGCCTTTCAGTGTGACCTATAGTTCTCAAACTCCCTAAATACTAGTAATAGAGCCCTTTAAAAATGTTTCCTTCTGGTTTCAATTTACTTTTTTTCAAAAACCAGAAATGGAATAAGAAGGAATTAATGAATACCTTAATACATACAGTGGATGTAGTGTATTTCTCAAGTTCATTATCTATTTATTTCTTAAGTGCTTTAAAAACCAATCATGTGCTAGGCACTGTTTTAGCTGCTGGGAATATCATTAGCTATTTGTTTTCTATGAACGCTATAACAAATTGCATCACACTTAGAGGCTTACAATAGCAAAATTTGTTTTTTCACATTTCTATAGGTCAGAAGCCTATTATATTTCACAAAGCTCAAAACCCAGTGTTGGCTCAGCTGCCTTCCTTTCTAGAGGGCAGAATTTGTGTGTTCCAACTTCTGGAGACTGCTAATCCCCTTGACTTCTGGTTGCTTTCCCTTTCCAAGTCAGCAATAGTTGAACTGATCGTTCTCATGCTGAATGATGTTGGATACTGTCTCTCCCACCTGCTTATTTTTACTTTTAAGAACCCTTGTGATGATATCCCCACTCCACATCCCCGCCCCATGAGTAAATCAGGAAACATCTTATTTTAAGATTCAAGGACTAAAAAGCACAATTTTATCTGCAAACTTCAATTCTTTTTGCCACGTAACATACCTTATTAATAGCACCCAGGAATCAGAATGTGGACATCACTGGGGACTAATATGCTGTCCAGCACAATATCTCTAGTCACACTTTATTTAAAGCTTATGAAATGTAGACTACATGAGTAAGCAAATAAATATTCAGAGACTCTGAGACACGGTGTATTATATATTATTATGAGTGATTAAATCATGAAGAACTGATCAAGATCAGGGGATATTTCCTTGGTGGGTGATACTTATCCAGACACCTGGAGGAAGAGGGTAGCTCAATTAGTGTAGGGATGAAGAGACTGTTTTATCATGGGGTCTGGCCTCATCTGTCAGGATTTCCATAACAAAGAACCATAGACCGAGTAGTTTATAAGCTACAGAAATTTATATCTCCCAGTTCTGGAAGTTGGATATCGAAAATCAGGGCATCAGCAATGGTCAGGTTCTAGGAAGGACTTTCTTCCAGATTGCAGACTGCTTCTTTGCTTATTCTGGCACAGTGGAAAGAGAGCAAGAGGGCTGGTTGTCTGGAGTCTCTTTCAAAGGCATTAATCCCATTCATGAATCCTCCACCTTTGTGATCTGATTACCTCCTAATTGCCCCAATTTCTAATACCATTGCATTGGGGATTAGTAATTCAGTCTATGTATTTTGAGGGAACACAACATCCAGTTCATTGCAGCTGCATACAAGGGTTCCAAAATGGAGGAAAACAAAAACCTTGGTAGAGGAGAAAGGCCTATGATCCTAGAGCAAAGAAAACCCTATAACTTTCAAGTCATCATCAGTGATTTGAATATTACACTGACTAAGATATTAAGAATAAGACAAGTAAGAAAATACAGATTTCTCTTTCTCTTCTCCCTCTAGGAATGGCTTGTACCATTCTTATATTTCTGGCTGTGCATATTGGAAAACCACAATCATAAATGTGTAAGAGAATACTATTGTTCTTTGACCCTCTCAGATACTCACAATATTTTTAAGCATGTCATGCAAGTGAAATTGTCAGTAGGTCTATAAAATTAAAGAGTTTATCAGACCACTTTTTGCTTACTGTATCTACACATGCTTAGTAATTTTTTCCCATTTAAAGTTGATTCTTATTTAGATACTAGGAAAATAACTCTAGTCATATAGATATCAAAGAGCTAATTTTAAAAATTGAAAGAAATAAGGGAAAATTCAACAAATTAAAATTATTTCATGATCAAAGCACGTTCCAAAGCACTTTAAGATGAGATTGCTATTTTGGTAGTCTCAATTCACTCCTCCCTTTAAACATTCAAAAAATAATCCAGATCACTTTTTTTTTTTTTTTTTAGGCACTGAGATGGGTATTGATGTTTCAGTGGTGACTTTATTACATTTAGTTCCCCTTACTATGTGCAAAAATCTATTTTATTGTCTGCTATGTTACTGAACATAGTGTTGTGATTTAGGTATTAAGTGTCTCCCCAAAAGCTCATGTTGAGTCAATGCAAGAAGGTATAGAAGTGAAATGATTGGGTTATGAGACCCTTAACCTAATCAGTGAATTGATCTCCTGATAGAGATTAATTGGGTGATAATGGTAGGCAGATAGGGTGTTGCTAGAGCTTTGGGATTCTTGGGGGTATGCCTTTTTGTCTTGGTTGAGCAGAGTTTTCTCTCTCTCTTTGCTCCTTGGTAAGATGTCCTGATCTGCTTTGCTCGACCAAAGCCTTCCTCCATGATGTTCTACCTCATCTAGAGCTCCAAGGACTGGAGCCTCTTATCCATGAACTGAGTCAATCTCTGAACCCTTGGTCCCAAAATAAACTTTTCCTCCTCCAATTGTTCTTGTCAGGTATTTTGGTCACAACAGTGAAAAAGCTGACTGAAACACAGGTTAAATAATTTTATGTCAGTAGGAAATGATGAAAAAATTATGGACAATAAATAATCAGTATTAGTACAGCTAGTAGTAGTACATGTAATACGAAAAAGGGAGATGGATGCATGTTATCAGTTTATAGTGAAGGGCAGCTGATGAGGGATTCAAATCCATAGAATTAAGCTCTCAGTTTCTATCATGTGTAGCATTTCTCATATAATTTAAGTACACAATTCTTTGTATCAAAACTATTTGATTTGCATCTGTGTTTCATTTAGGGTAAAAGGTTTTTGGGGGCAAGTATCATAATTTATTTGCTTCTTTCCCTTGGAAATGTCATAGAATGAGAGGTATGGTACACACTGAAGATGTTTAGCCAAGTTAATCAGAAATAAAACATCATAGATGATTAAATCATATTCAAGGTTAATGGTTTATGATAATCTTATGCTATTTGACTTCTACTACAACACGTAGAAATTGAAGGAATGATACCTTCATTGTTTAAAGATAGCATCTAATGGTTTAAATATCTTAAATTAAGCTTTGATAACAATCCATGTGAAACTAGCATAAATGATTCCGTGGTATTTCAACAATATAAGTAGACCTGCTCAAGATTAGAAACAACCTTATCTTTAAAAAAATTCAGAAATCTTATATAATCTTACATTAATTTTTGTGAACTATACCATTCATGAATCTATAGCTGGACAGTCTAATTTATTCCATCATATGAATACCATGGGTCCTAATTATTAGTTGGTGATGATATTGATGATATATTTTTGTCAAACACTCATAACAAAAATACAATTTTTAATTTTGCATTATTTTAAACAGTAAACTTTTAAGGTTATTTTCAGAGATAGGGCTACTTTATTCTGGTAAATCTGAAAAACAAACATGATATAATGTAAAGAATATAAAGGTTTGCTACATCATGATTTATATTGGATGAAAAATATCAGGTGTGCTTAACCTTTCAATAAGCCAGAATAAGTTGAGTACTTTCTTTTTGTCCTAGAATTTATTTCATAAAAGGAAAGAAAAAGAAAATAACAGTTAAATTAATCACCACACAGATTCACAGCATCGAGAATTTTCAAGTAGAACTGACCATACACAATTAAGAGAAATTCAAGGCCAAGTATTTGGTTCCAAATTTGACTTATGACCTTGAGAAACAGTGGTAAACTAACATAAATTATTTGAACCTCAGATTCTATATTAGCAAAATGGAATAATAATACCACAGGCCTGTTTGGATCGAGTGGGATTTTACAGATGAAGTGATTAATACCATGCTAAACAAAGAAAAATAATTAATGATTATTATCTATTTCTTTAATTCAATAATTAGTGGCTATTATTATAGCAATGCTTATTATTAACCAAGTATTGTTATCTGGTCATAATATTGTTCGTAACATATTTCTATTTATTTTCGAACATTTGTCTCTTCCATAGTGAACATTAAGAAAATGAGACTAATGAAGAATGATAGAAAAAGTGAGGCAAAGTAGCTTTTCTAACCTTGATGTTTTTGAAGTTTGAACTATATTATGACATTGACCTCAGGGTATGTGTTTCGAGTCTTTCTGGGTTTGATATTCCCTGACCTTCTCTGACATTCTTCTGACCCTCCCAGCAGTCTTTCTCTAGTTCTCTTCAACATTTCCTTAGCTTCCTGGCTGTGCTTCAACACTCTTGGAAAATTTCCCAGATGATTCATAAAAAAGCATGTAGAGTGAGAACCTCAGGGTCACAGCTTTAGAAGAGGGGATTCTGAAGGGCAAAATAAAACTATCCAATGCTGAAGGTGTTCATGACTCAACAAAGAAGCTTTAACTAAAAAAAATATATTACTCTATTGAGTAAAATAAACATACGAGGATTTTATAGAGTCAAATAAATCATCCATAGACAAGAAAATTGAACTGGTAGGGATGATTTTTCTAGTGGAGCTCTTATTTTAAAAAGTGATTTTTCAGGTTGCATAGTTCAAGTGAGGTCTCTCTTATACACATGTTCAATGGGAGATTGATGTATCCAAAGCAAACAAAACAAAATCTCTTTGTAATTTCCCTTAGAGGTTCAATAAAATAGCTGGAACACAAGAAAGACCACAGTTCTGAATTTAAGCATTCCTGTAGGAATATATATGTCACTGTAGATGTTAATAGAAATAAGATTCAAAATAAATATTTTAAAACAAAACTTAGGAGAAGCAGTGTGGCTTGCAAGATAAAAAAGCTTTAAAATGGACTGAAATGGTAATGCACTATGATGGGTCAATAGACATAAACCTCATGAGTCTTGGCTACTGAAGGCAGTGGTTTTGGAGCTGGACAATGCAACTTTACCTGCCTGACCTGTAAAGCTGTCATGCTTCTTGCTTGTCAGTAAATGACAGACTGACTGTAAAATCTCAGAGATGGAAAATCAGGGCAGGCTGTTGACATCCTTTTTGCTCAAGTCACAGGGTCTCTCAGATCAGAAGACTTACTGTCAGCATTTACCCAGAGGCAATGGCATCTCTGTGGAAGCTGAAAGGACTGGTTCCTCGTGTATAGTCTCCTGGGGGTGGGGGTTCAAACAGTTGCTGACCTCCAAAGTGTTGACATCGAAGGGAGAACCAGCCACTCACTCTCAAGTTCTTTTCTAGTCAGGCAGAAAGTCACTCCTATCCTCACTACTCCAGAAGTCACTCTTTTTCTCTTCCCTCTCCATTACTTATTTCCTGGACTTTGCAAAAGTTCAGATGAGCTTTTTTATTGAAGCAACTTTGATTTTCTAGTCATTAAAAAATGGCTAAAGACTTAGAAAAGACTTAACTATCTACTTGAAAAGTAATTGGATGACATAGGAACTGGATATACACACGCACATGCAGGCACACACATGCACACCCACATCTCAACAGTTGTTCAAATTAAAAATTTTAATCGTTGAAATTGCTCCTCACAGGTATTGTCATTCTGATCTTAAGATCACCCACTCAGCAAATACTGTATTCATTGAGCTTCTTTTGTAAGCAATATGCTGCATTAGATGAAAGATATTAAATAATCAAAAAAGCATTTAATATTAAAAAAATAAAAACAACCTGGTTGCTATTATCATGGAAATCAAAGAGCTGTGAGGAATATAAACAGCAAAAGGGTATACCTATAATTATCATTTATGAAACAAAGAACAGGAAGATATACACAGAGTCTATATCCAAATAATGCACTTGTACTCTGCACATAGTTCAATAGCTAGAAATCTGAATTTCCAGGAGCTCATATACAAAGATTCTGTAGCAATGAACAATTATAAAAGAGATAAGGCAAAGAATTACACAGTGGTGGATTATACTGCATTCCTTATTTCCAGGATGAAGAATTTGTGACTAAAAGCACAAAAGCAAGTTTTATGGAGAATGTGACTTTAGAGTACAACTATAAGGATGATAAATATTGTAAAAGGGCACTGATCATCCCAGAAAGACAGGTTAGACTTCAGAATTAAATTTTAGTTATACCCCTTAGATTCCAGAACTATTCTGATTTGTTCCCATTTTCCTCTGTCCCTGACACTTGGTTGTACACTGCTTTCTGTCTAATGTATTTGGGGTTGAGAAGTAAAAAGAGCGAAGACCATAGCTTCTAATATAAATTAGCTGAGCCAGATCATCATACACACACAAACACACACACTCATATATGTATGTAAGTATATATGTAAAGAAGTCTTTAAAATAGAATAAAATGTTAAAAGTTAACCAAAGCTTGAAAGCCAATGGAGTTAGCAAAGATGATAACTATCAAAATGTATTAGAGATTAATCAAGCTAAATGGCATTCCAATAACTTTAACTCCTTTTTTCCTTCTCTATCCAAGGCAATTCCTACTCATTTTTCTCCACCTCTTCCAAACCAGGTTTTAATTCTCCAACTGATAGTGGATAGATGAGAGGTAAACTGTTATTATTGTTGTTTTTAAATTTGCATTGCCATTATATATGCTTTGGAGTTCTAATAAATAAATGTATGCATTCTAAAAGAACAGCGAACATGTCTGATAAAACAACATATTTCTTACTAAAATTTTGTATAATCAAAATTGAAGGAAGAAAAAGACTGATAATTAAATGACTTATTCAAAAAGACCTGAGTTTCTGTTTTCTTACATCATAAAGCTACTTTTCATTAGCAAATCTTAGGAATACTCCTGTCTTAAAAATATAACCACTATAATTTAATTATCCTTATCAAACTAAAAAGACAGTATTTAAACAAGTTGTCAAAAATTAAGATTTATGCCCTTCAGATACTTTCTATTTTTATTTCTAAAATATCTCTACAGAAGATATCTTATTAATAAATAACTTGTGTATGGAATGTTCACTGATTTGTGGGTGTGTGTATCTATATTTGTGCTCCCTTAGTGCCTAGTATCAAAAGATGTCTTATTTTAAAACAAAACTATATGTGCAGTACTGTTTCTATAACTAAGAAGTCATGTATGAAAAATATGAAAAGTGGAATATCATTCAGTGTTTCCTTGCATAACTAGATATGCTTCCTTAAGATTCTGCAAACCATTTTTAAAAGTTTGTCTATGACAATTTTAAAAGTTTATTCATAATGTAAATGGATAATGCATTTTCCCTTAACACTAATGACATGTCATTGATGATGTGACTGTCACTAATGTGAGAAGATAAATAATAACTATTTTTTTTTACTGCACCAAATATTATAGGGGAAAGAATCACTACACATTGGCCTTTGATAACCATTCTGCCCATTTTTACCATTTAAGGGTAACAAGATTCTTTAATATGATAGATGACTTCCAACTCTGGGAAGGAGAAATTTTTGGCCTTTTCCAAGGAAGTATTTATTCAAAGTAAGACACACACATACACACACACACACACACAAAAAAAAGTTAAATTCAATAGTATGCTATCCACTGGTGAATTTCTTAACTTTTGGGGATAAATTAACTGTCTTAATAGGGATGACATATTTTCAAGTTTCAGTGTATTTGAAAAAAATTGAAGCAAATTCTTAGAAATTTAATCATTCTGTTCTATTGGACAGCAGCCTTGCTATGTAGTTTATACGTTTGTAAGTATTATTGAGCTGGTTATGATAAAAAAAAAAGTCACAGTAAGTATAAAGGGGAATAGATCCTGAATTTCCTAACAGTTTTTTTCCTTAAAGAAGGAATAGAAATTTCCATTGGAAAGTAACAGTGGAGAATTGGGTGCTATTTTTCAAATAACACTAACAATATATGGTTTTGTAAATTTTAAATAAAATAATATATGCTGTATGTACAGTTCTTTGCACAATTGCTGTCTCCCAATATACATTCCTTATTTTACAGAAAGGGAGATGAAATAGAGACTATAATGAGCTTATTAAGGGCTAATATGAAAAAGCAGATTTAGCCCCAAACCTTGAACCCTGTTTCCTATGTATTTGCACAGCAACTTATTCTATTCTGTAAAAGGTATATTGAAATAAAGTAGATGGAACTTCATCATTCTATAGTTATACACTTAATTTTTTTACAGTGTAGTAATACAGTGAGTACATATCATCATTCTGTTACCTTCCAATTTTGTGCTTCTTCTGCTTATTTTTATTTTGTTTTGTGTTATTTTATTATAAATTTTTAGTGCAACCTATGTTGTCACCAGCAAGATGAACTTTGAAGAATGTCAAGACACACCTCTTTGAATTTTTCTGTATCTGTGACTGGAAATCTAAAAATCATGCCAAACATATTTAAGAAAATGCCAATTTAATCCCTCATTTATACATAGAAAAGACCTGTTTTTCTATGCTTGCAGTTGGTACTGTCTTTTTTTTTTATTATTAAAGACATTTACTTTTCTGTAGTTCCAACATATTTGGTTGATGGCTTTAACTGTCTACTGCGCTGTTTAGTTTTAAATTTGAATGTGTTACTTAATAATCATAATAATTAATTTGAACAAATAGGACAGACACACAAAATGTAAAATATTTTTAAAATAAGAAGTTATATGCTTTCTGAAAGCTGTATTTTAATCTCTCTTTAAAAAGTCAGAAACTTTGACCTAAATATAATGAGGATAAAGGTGAGTTTTTACATTATGTCATGCAGCACTGTCAAAATAAAATATTTATTTTTCATTGATAGGAGGTAACTTATAGCACCATTTCTCTTTCTGCTGAAATATTACCAAGTAAATAAAACATGAGCTCTAGAGAGAGTTTTTGCTTTCATTTCTCCATATGGATTTCAGAACTCTCTGTTCTCTCTCCTGGAGCATACCCCAAACTGATTTCTAGCTAGTATATTTTTATGCATTCTGGCACTTTCAATTCTAAGACAAACCAAATTCCTTAAAAAAGCAAGAATATTGGGAAGCTAAGAAATGGAGATTGGGTCCACTAGGAAAACTCTGGTTCTTATCAAGAAAACAGTATGAAAGCAGCTTTGAATAAGGTCATTTATTAATGAACAATATGAACAGAATAAGGAAACTATAAAAGAAAATTCTTTAAGTTATACAACATGCATAGAAAATAATTTTATACTTATATTTAATCAATTTGAATACATCTGAACTATTAGTACTACAGTCTCAGAAAATAAGTAAATAAATAATGGTTTATGCTGCCTAACAAATACCAAATCCATTCTTGAACAGACTGATGTTTATATTTCTGCAAAAAATTAATCTTTATTTTTGATAGTAGAAATCTACATGTCAAAACTTCTGTATACATCTTTGATCTACCCTGTCCACCCTCTCTTAATATATAAAGAGGAACAGGCAGCTTGTCTCTTATGTGTGGATGTCTGTGAACCCAGTGAGGGCAGGTGAAGGCAAGGAACCTAGAGAGAGTACTCCTGTGCATTTCTAGGATCCCTGTGAAGCAGGAAGTGCACTGACACAGGACAATGTAAAGATTATGCTTTTCATCTGGAACTCATGGTGGCAGAAGGGAAACAAGAAGAGAAAAACTTAAATGAGTATGTGAGGCATCATTACTGAAGGAGGAAAGGAAACAAACAGGAGGAAATTCATATGTCCCTGGGCTTGACCATGTTTGAAGCAGAGATGGGCACTGAGCACTAGCGCATCAGAAGAGGGAATGTTCTAAATTCCCCAAGCTGTCTGAAACTATTCTCATAGGAGATTTCTTTGTGGTGGAAATAGACATCTTAATTTATTAATCATAATATCTGAAATTCTGTAGTAAGAGTTAATTGCTTATACTGAAATATGGGCCATCCTGGCAGTAGACCCGTGGGTCTGGTATAAAAATATGGATATACATGTGGAACATTTTTTTCTTCTTCAGAAAGATTAATGGGTAGTTTCTGTGTTAAATTATTCTAACTATGATCAGGACCACATCATTTTTGCTGGAGGCTTAGCAGTCTGGTGATGAAGCATAGACTCATACTTCTGGGACATATAGATTTTATGTGTGGAGTTTCTGCCGCCTCCATGAAAATGGAGGTTAGACAAAAGAAAACAGTCTGCAGGATTTTCTGTTGAAATTGCTGAGGAAGTGAGTTTAACTGCTACTATGCAAAGTACTTTTTATTTTTAAAAAGGAAGAAAAAACATAAATATATTTATATTGCAAAGGAATTTCTGAAATCTCTGATTTTTTTTTTTAACATGAATTGTTTATGTAGCATATCTTTAGCTGCAGGGCTGTTCTGTCTTCCATGGCAGAATGATGTTAAACAGAAAAGAGAATGTGTATGTGTGTGTTATTTGTGTGTGTGTGTGTGTGTATGCGTGTTTATGTGTGTTTGTGTTCGTATATGGTACTCCTGGGTAAATGGAAAGGTCAGTAATAGAACTGGAAAATAGGTTTCCTAAAAAAAGGAGAATAAGGATCTCCCTCTCATAAGCCAGCATAGACATTCAACTTTGCTTGAGTTTGAGAATACAAATACATAGAGAAATCATGAAAAAAGCTCAGACATCAACAGTTTTTGCACCTTTAAAAACACTTAAATTTTAACGCAAATACTTTGTTGTTGTTGTCACTAGAGTTTTCTCACCTCATTGGACAATTAGGTGATTTGAAGTTTTTAACATAAAATCAGCACAGAAGTAGCTCCCATCGATTATGACAAATGCCTATTAAGCTGTGAACTCTAGAAATGTGTTCACTGCTACAAAGAAGCATAATGATCTTTTTTTTAAAATAATTAATTTTACTCTGGTAAGAAACTGATAGGGAAGAATTAAATTTAAGGTTATTCAGTTGGCACTAGATTACCCATAAGCTATCACTGATGAAGGGCAGAGGTAAGGAAAAGTACAATAAAGGTTTCTAAAGTATCCTGTACTTACAATTTTACATAAAAATAGAAGGAGATTTTTACATATTAATACTTCATTCAAATTCATTTGTAACATCATTGAGATGTTATTTTGCATCAAATACTACATTGGCTACTGAGACTAAGATTTAGCCACTTTCTCTTACCTCAAGGTTCTATAATATAGTTGTGAAAACTAAGGAGTACATAGTCAAATGTAATACTTAGAAATATGGTAGGCTAAGAAGGGTTTAAAGTAAGCCACAGGAGGGGTAACTTATATAGAAAGATTTAATAGAAAGAGATTCTCAGAGAAAGAGTTATTTTTCCAAGTCTGAATGATATAGAAAGGTCAGTCTGTATAGGACATGGTAGGGAAACAGAAGAAAAACAACTTTAAGATAAAGTCCTAGAATATGCAAAGAATCAAAAGAATCAAAGGTTCTCATGAAATTCATAAATTAAAAATTGTTCAGTATGGCACAACATTAGAATATAAGACAATATATTTCAACAATTGGCATATGGGCATTTAGGAGGATGTCAGGAGTTAGAATTATAATTTGTGAATCAGTAGAAAGCCAGTGAACATTTTTAATTAGTGTAATCAAATATATGCTTTAAAAAAGAAAGAAAAATTCTTTGGGTCATGTGGAGAACTAAAAGGAAGCACAACTGGTTAAAAGATGACCCAATTTAGCAGAGAAATGATTAGGACAAATTCAAGGATGACACTACCATTTCTCATTGTAATCACTGGGTGTTTATTAGTTCATATCACCAAAATCAGAGCCTTAGGAAGAAAAAAATATTAATGAGATTTTTTTAAACATTTTAAATTTGGTAATTCTTGTGGGATGGGCTCATGGACGAAGGCTAGAAGGTATCAGTGTGGAAAATGCTTTCTGTCCACAAAGAGATTAAGATGTTATAGGAAAGGGATTGCAGCTCAGTGGCTGAGCACTTGCCTTGCATGTGGGAGGCACTGGGTTTTATCTTCAGCATCACATAAATATAATAAATTAATTAATTATAAAAAATAAAAGATGTTACAGGGCTGGAGACTTCCAGAAAATTGAGGCAACACAAATCCCCTCCTCTTCAAACCTTGATTTTTATCAAGCCAGAAATATTTCAGTCATGTTGATCAGAGTAACAGGTATGAGTATATCAGAAGGGATAGGAAGGAGAAAAGGAGAACCTCTTCTCAGAGAAGAGGGACAGACCATCTACCTGCCCTCCATTTTTGGGGGTGGGGGATGGATCTAAATAAGTTTCCAAGGAGTCCTGTCCAGGTCTACTTCCTGAATTTTGATTGACAGGAACATGACATTAGACTTTCAGGTCCCCACCCATGCCCACTCTTGATCACTTTATCATATGCTGACTGGTTATAATTGGAACCCATTCTTATAGACTTTATGTTTAGGGAAATTGTCCTTATCTCCCTAAGTTCCAGAATCTGATCTGTGTAAGAGTCACAAAAGTCCCCACCTACTACCCTTCAGGGTGACTTGTGTTCTTCTTATCAGCATTTTAGGGGAATTTGTCCTGAAGATAACAATAGTTTGCTGAGGAATGCAATGTATCTTATTCACTTAAGCCAGGCAGGGCTACAGCAAATTGTTTTTTAAAAGTGAAAACATGTGGGGGGCTCAGTACAGTGGAGCCTATTAATAGAATTGTTTCCTTAATCTCGTGTTCCCACCACTCAAATCTGTCTGTGTCCCCTGTCAAAGGGAAGTGACCACTTGCCAATCAGACACTGGTCTTTAAATCTGCAATATTGTAATTGATGTAAGAAATGGGAAAAAAATCAACTGTTAGTCATTTCCCCTACAGGTCACAAGGAAAAAGTAGGGGCTCTCTCATTTTTTTTCAGACTATTAATCCTCTGATCTAGATGTTGTCAGTTATCTATTGTTTTCAATTTTTGCTGACTTAAAGACCGGTTTATTTGTTTTCTTAACTGAAAGATCTACTCTTTCTACTCTTCAGTATAAACAAACTACTAGGTGTCTCACCCATGTGGTCAGAGGTTCCCAATTTCTTTTTGATTGCCATGTGATTGTGTCTTTGCCTCCAATAGATATCATCTGCAGCTTCTAGGGCCTGCTTTATATACAAGCCCAGAAAACTATTCTGGAAATTTGCATTGTGTTTTGTTATTAAGCAGTGACTGACAAGAATTGGAATAAGAAATTCCCAAATTCCCTGGCACAGGTTATGACAAATCTGTGGCATACTTGACATTAAAGGCACTCTTACTATCTCACAGATTATCCTGTCCTCTCCCTTGCTTGGCAGGCTTTTCACTGTCCTCATTTTTCAACTCCTATTTAGCCTATCTCCCTTAAGAATTCTCATAATAGCTGGGCTTGGCAGCCCATGCCTGAAATCACAGCAGCTTGGAAGGCTGAGGCAGGGGGACCTCAAGTTCAAAGCCAGCCTTAGCAATTTAGCAAGGCTCTAAGCACCTCAGTAAGACCTGTCTCTAAATAAAATACAAAAAAAAAAAAAATGGCTGGGGATGTGGCCCAGTGGTTAAGTGCCCTTGGGTTTGAAGCAGGCCAGAGAGCCCCACCCAGAAGACCCTTGCAAATGCCAGGATTGAATACAAAAGGAATGATCCAGTTAGAGTCTGTAAGCTTGTTGTGCAAAAAGATATTATCTCTGTTTTCTTGGTGAAGAATTATAACACCTGTGTCTGGCTTCAAAAGCAGTTTCTGAGAACTCAAAGGAAAAAAAAATTATATAAACCTCCAAGCTCCTTCTCCCACTGGGTATAAAGTTCAAAGAATTTCTAGACTCATTGTCCAGAGAATGTTTTAGGATATCCAATAGCCCTCTGAACCGACTACAGTCAATAACCTGCTTCCTGAAAATTCCTTGGGTGTCAAGCCTTTTCTATACTGCATTAGATTCAATATGCAGTACCAAAAAAAAAAAAAAAAAAAGAATTCTCATTATAAACCATTTGTTCACTCTGTTAGCTTTCCATTATGGTAAAAAAAAAAAAGTACCATAGATAATCATCTTATAAAGAACAAATTTCTACTGTATCAGGGTTATTTCAGCTCACAGTTTTGGAGTTTGCAGTCCCTGTTTAGTTATATTTGAGCCCGAATGAGGCAGCACATCATGGGAAGTGAAAAAGAGGAAGAGGCTGAGACCAGGGTCCCACTATACCCTTCAACAACATGCCCCAGTGACCAGAAGACCTCTCACTAGCTGCCAGTTCTAGTTTCCACCATCACCCCATTGCAATCAAACTGGGAACTAAGCTTATTACTCATGAACCTCCAGGAGACTATCACACTCAAAAACTCTCATCCTAGGTTTTCTTTCTGGAAATTTCTTCCAAAGACATTGTTTTCATATGGACCTTTGCAATTTTTATCTTCCTCTATATGTCTGTTAATAGAAACCAGGAAAATATATAGAAATCTCCCTCAACACATAAATCTAACACCAGATGCTGATGTTTCACAAGATGGTTCTGGTTTTGATCTTTGGGAAAATTTGCATAATATGAACATTCTACGTTTTGAATAGATAATAAGAGATAAATGTTTTATTTATGTATATGCATACTCATGTGCCTATGTGTTTGTGTGTGTAGTATCAATCACAGATCTACTTATATAGTCAGGATATTGTCAATTTCAAGGGACAGAAATCTAACTGAAGTCAACTTGAAACAAAAAAAAGGTAATTAATTATTACATACATCTTGCATTCTGAAACAGTGAGTTTAGCCTTTAGCATTGCAGAATTTGGGAATCACTGATGCTATCTGAAGTTGGACTACCTCTTTCATGCCATATATAGGTTTGCTTCATTACTTTCATTCTTAGGCTCTATAACAAGGGGACAGGATGGATGCTGGAAGCAGAAAGCCTACAGTGTCCTCATAAATCTCGATTCTATGGTTGCTATTAAAAATGCAATTCCTTTTATGCTCTTTTGTTGATGACCTACTTTTTTTTAATCTTTGTCTCCAGAAGCTTTTAGGATTTTCTCTCTATTCCTGCTGTTCTGCAATTTTACAATGATTTGTCTTGTTACAGGTCTTTTAAAAATGTATTGTGCTTGAATTCTCCATGGGCTCTCTTAGTCTGGAAACTTATATTATCCAAGCCTGGAAATAAATTTCATATTATTACATTGATAATACACTTACTTTCAGTTTTGCGTTCCCTTTTCCTCAAATATGAGTAATTTTAGTGTGTTCCTCTTCAAGTTTTTTTTTTTATCATTTTCATTATTTTCTGTCTCAGATTTTCTTCTGTTTTCTGGCTGGTAATTTAAAATCCATGTTTCAATTACTGATTTTTAGAAAATCTAATAACTTTTTTCTTATATAAACTCTTCTCAAATAGTGTCACTTTTTGCTACAGCATCTTCTTATGCAGTAAAATTTTGTATAGTTTTTAACCTTTCTTTTAATTGTTGTGTTTTTCTCTATCTTCATGTTTTCATTTTTTTCATTTGTCAATCCTAAATCCTTCATATGAGTTATCCATTTGCACTATAAGTTACTCCAAAACTTGGTGATAATCTCACAGTTTGCATGGATCTGAAATTCAGGAGGAGCTTGGCAGGGCAGTTCAGCACCAGGGTTTCTCTGGAAGTTGTAGTCAGATGTCCTCCATCCTTGAATCACTTGAGTATCTGTTTTCCAAAGATCTGGATTCACCCAACAGACAAGTTGAAACAGGTTATTGGTGGAAGGTTTCAGTTTTCCTCTAACATGGGCCCCAAGGAATGCTGGGATGTTCTTAGAGCAGGGTAGTTAGATCTCAAAGGAATGTGATCTAGGAAGCTAATGGAAAGCAGAAATGCTTTGTAAGATCTAGTCTCATAATTTATACACTGCTCCTTCCACAGTTCTCTACTAGTCATGTCAATCAGCACTGATTGAATGTGGGAGTAAACTTCACCAGAAGGTGAGGATCACTGGTTGTCACCTATCATAGGTCTTTTCTTACCAGTTTTTGTATTCTTATATCCACATCATTAAATACTGGTATGAATGGGGGCACATGGGTATCTTTTTTTTAGAATTTTATTTATATGTGCAACAAGATATCATATAAGTATCTAAATCTATTTATACACATATATATGTACATACAATAAGATACATTGTAGATTTGGGGTTCAAATATAGTAAGATCAGTATTCCAACTGCACATCTCTACATCTTCTCTTTTTTTTGTTTGTATATTCACTTTTATGCTCATGTTGACTTATTTCATAATTAGTGAATGATACCAAGACAAAATTAATACCAAGACATGAGTTACGTACAGTGAAAATGAATTTGCTTAGTGAATATATATATATATATATATATATATATATATATATATATATATATATATGATTTCCTTTCAGATTTTATCTGAGATACATAACAAATGCTTATCTATCTTTTCTTCCTATGAAAAGGAATACTTCATATTGAAAAAAATTAGGACTACTTTCAAAAGGTTGTATTCACTCTTCTTAAGAAAACATGTTAGGAGAAACATGTTTTGAATTTTTATGTATTTGAGCAACTGTATATTTGAGTCCTTTTTTGTTTGTTTGTTTGTTTTGTTTTCCTTTTGTCCCCTCTAACTAAATGATATTCTTTACTCAGTTCATATATCACATCCATTTTCTCTTCTATTCCACAACCCATTCAGAAGTTGTTGTAATATGTCATTATTATATCTCCTTATTCTCAATAAAATGGCAGTTTCTTAGACTTCAGTTTGATGACCTTGACAACTTTGAAGAGTAATGATCACTTATTTTACAGAATGAATATCTATCTGTTGTGCTGTTTCTGAATTTTTTTCAGTTAGCCTGTGAATTATGTGTTTGGGAAAGGAAGATTAGGGAGACATAGCTTTGTCTTTCTCATAACATGTTAACTATCCATGATTTCAACACTGTTAATGGTAACCCGCATCAACTGGCAAGCATAGTCTTGGTGGGTACTCTTATAAAATTACTCTCCCTAATACCTCTTCTTCTATAGCCTACCCTTTAGAACAAGTCATTAAAAGCAACTCACACTCAGCAGGTGGAGAGGTAAACTCTACCTCTCTAAGAGAGCAGTGTCTATATTAATTATTCCAGTTCTTCTCTATGGGAGATTTGTTTCCTTTTTCTATGTTTATCTATCTCTCTATGTATGTCCAAACCCACATATATATGTACACACATGTGTAATATACATTTATATATACACACACATATTTACACATATGTATATATATATTTTAACTTGATATAGCATTAAATATTTTTAATGCATTACTAAAATCTATACAATATGCTCAGATGGTTCCAGCTTTGGCTATTGGAAACTATTTCAGTTAGATCCTTTTTCTTTAACATGTTCCCAATGTTCCCATTCCTCCTCCTTTTTTAAAATTACTTCCTTACTTTCTGGCAATCAAATTCCACATGGAGATGCTATATTTTACCTTCCCAAGTCATAGAATTAATCATTCTCCAAAGAGGCTGTGGGTTTTTATGCTATAAAGTTGTGTTAGAAAACAAGATCTGGGCACATATTCATTCAGTGCTATTGAGGACCCATTACCTCTGGATTCTCTTAACAGACAGAACTAGGATATGTACATATTAATTCAAGGAGATACTTTGTATTATTTTAATCAACCTACCTATAATAAAGCCAAATACCAGCTCATGATAGTGGCTCCAATTTTTAATCCTGTACCACATAGACCATTCCAGACTTTCCACATGCATTAATTTTACAGTAGAGAATCTAAATATAAACCCGACTTTAAGATCTCTTTTTGATGAAGTAATAGAATTCAAACAGACAAATTTGAAGAATTTCATAATCTACCTAAAGGAAGTGTCATTGTGTGTCTTGTTTGTTTATTACTGTTGTTCAAATTTCAACATTCTTGTAAACATGGCTTTCCCAGTTCAGCCATCTCTTTAGAGATTATTTTTTATAGAATCAGGGTGTATGATTTAATTTATCTGAATTTCAGTATTCTCAATATCAAATGGAGTTATTAAAATTACCATGCCTGGTTTTATGGCATGTTTTCCTGTCAGTGATACTAAATGAGTTAAAATTATTGCTGTTTTTTATTGATATTTTAAATGTCAGACTGTAATAGATCTGTTTAAAATTAGTCTCTCTTTAAAAATATTTACCCTTCCTAGCAGTGAGTCATTTTGAAATTCAAGTCTATATAGACACTCAACAGCTATGGTGGTTGTGGGTGTTCATTACAAACATGACCTAGGCATAAAGCCTGTATCAAAGTAAGCAGAAGAAGCAGCTTCTTTAACTACAGTGATCTCAGTTGAAAAAAAAATAAAGAAGTACCACTAACATCTTTATGCCTAAACCATGCTAAATTTTATCTGTAATTGAAGCAAATATACTTTATGTTAAGATTTTAAATACTCATAAAATGACACTAAGGCTGAGTATTATTTGTGGTACTCACTTTAGAATATCTAGTACTATAACAACAACATTAACAATAAACAAAATAAACTTGTCTATTAAAACAGAAACTAAGACAAAGAGAGATTAAAAACTGGATATTCCTATTGCTCTGGTTAAAATCTCAGACCCATTTAGAATCTCCTTTTACTCAAATCACCAAATATATAAAATGGAAAAATTACATAGTCTCATTAAGCCTCATTTTCCTTATCTGTAAATTTAACAATAATTACACATATTCCTTAGGATTATTATTACGGTTAAATTTAAAAGTATGCATGAACAAGCTGTTCAGTATGAAGATGTGAAGATTGGTTGTTTTCTTTCTCCACATAACAGTGAACAAGTGGCAGATACTATAGAAACATAATCAATTGGCTCTGATTACAGTGTTAAGAAGAGCTTTAGATACTTGACAAAATGCACAGAGCATGATATTCAAATGATGACATTGTTTTTCCACTAATTTACCTGTGGAGTGATCCAGAAATAGAAAATACTGGGTAAGATTTATTGCCCTGTTTATTTCACATATATATAAACTCACAAGTATGTATGCATATATGTGCATAAAATCAAATATATATATATATATATATATATATATATATATATATATATATATATATATATATATATATATTAGAGAGAGAGAGAGAGAGAGAGAGAGAGAGAGAGACTTTTTCTGGTAAATACTTCAATTCTTTCATTCTCCATTCTCCAATCTACTGAATATATAAAGATAACAACCAATAAACTTGTAAGCATTTCATTTCTAAGTGTGGTATCAGAAACATGTTTAAAAATAGAACATTATAATAAAACTGCAATCTCTTCATTTCTACATTATTTTTGTATGTGTCTATCATGCTATTAATTTTCAGAAATTCAAATATTAATATTTAAAAGGTGAATTTTGATCAAGTCCTCTTGAATTTACATATTTATGTTATCACAATCACAGAGATATGTCTTTTTATTTCTTAGTAAAGTATTATATTCATAGATATATTTAGACTACAATGAGATTTTCATTCACATCTTAAATGATGATATGTCTCAGTTATGTTTCAAATTGTTTTGTTTTAGAAGTTACATAATTTTGTGGGTGTTCAAAAGTAGCACCAAACACATGAAAATTTATTTATTTCATTGACTTTTGGAAAAAAAAAACATATGTTATGCTCCCAGTGTTTGCAGGTGCAAATATTTAAAAGATCACAAGTACAATAATGTGATCAGAGTCAGTTACTCACAGCTGCAAATGATTATATAGTTAGCCCCTCATTTATGGAAACTTCTAAAGAGCAAAAGCATGTAACAGAAGAATTTTGCTCTCAACAATACAAATGCATTTAGACAATTCTTACATTTCAAATAATGTCCTTATGCAGGTCATTTTAATTGCAGATAATAAAGCAGGTGCATTTGGAAATAAGGCCATTATTATTTTCTTGGATTGACTCTTTCTAACCAGAATTCTTTTCATCTATTGCTTCTCCCAGCTCTTAACACTATAAGTGCTGACCTCAAGCTCAATGGGCCCACTGTTTTCCTTGGCCTGCCTACTGGTTAAGACTTCCCTCTGATAGTCAGAAGAAACTAGAACTTTTCTTGCCTTATTGCAATATGCCTGATTCTTTGATCTTACTACTAAACTCCCTTCACAATTTAAGGTCATCTTTAAAAAAGTCATCTACTTATTTGTGGGCAAATATGTGAACAGTTAATGATAATTTCCATGTCATCCTGTTTCTTTAGGTGTATCCCTCAGCAACTCTTGCAAAACTGTCATTCGAGAATCAAAATTATTGGTTCATACAAACACAAAATATTGCATTTTTTATAGTTGAGGAGGGAAGTGTTGTTTTCTCTTAGAGATTTGCTCTAACCCTACTCTTAAGAGAAGTAGAATTGTATTTTTAGTAAACTTCCAGCATGCTTGTCTCAGTTGTATACAGATGTGTAACAAAGCATCCTAAATTTAAAAACACAATTCCTTTATTTATTCATTATTTTGTGATCAATAAATTAAGCTAGACTCAGTTTTACATTTATTCTACTGGCTATTTTTAGTCTGCCTTCTGTGGTTTTGATGTTCTTCTACCTTTTGTGGAGATGAATGACTTAAAATGAACTTAGTCGTGTCTGGGGTTGATTGGTGCAGGGTGTGGACTGGGCTGTTCACTTCAGCAGATAGATTCAACTTTTCGGTATCCTTGGTGATGCCCAAATCTGAATTGCTCAAGTTCCTCATATAAAATGGCAAAGTATTTTCATATAACCCATGCACACCCTCCTGTCTACTTTAAATCATTTCTAGAGTATTTGTTTTACCTCTTACAACATGATTATACTATGCAAGCAGTTCTTATACCATATTGCATAGGGAGTAATGGCAAGCAAAAAGATACAGTAAAGATACAGTTTTTCTACATATATTTTCAGTCTATGGTTGGTTGAATTTGAGGATTCAGGATCCATAGCTAAGAAGGGGTTGCTATGTATCCAGAAGTGGTATTTATGGACTATGTGGTAGTTCTACTTCTATTTTTTTTTTTAAACTTGAAATTGAACCCATGTGGTTTTTGCCACTGAATTACATCCTGATTCTTTTTTCTTTTCTTTTCTTTTCTTTCTTTCTTTTTTCTTTTTCTTTTTTTCTTTCTTTCTTTCTTTTTTTTTCTTTCTTTTTTTTTTTTTTTTGACAGAAGAGTCTTGCTAAGTTGCTTAGGGCCTTACTAAGTTGCCCAGGCTGGCCTCTAACTTGTGGTCCTCCTATTTCAGCCTCTAGAGTGCCTGGAACTGCAGCTGTATACCACCAGGCCCCACAACTTTGAAATCATGGGGTAAATTACACATATCCAAACTGTTTGCTCCAGTGGCTACACCATTTTACATTTCTACCAATAATGTATCAAAGTTCCAATTTCTCTATACCAATACAATGTTGTTGTAATTGCTGTTGTTAATAGCAATTCTGTCTTAGTCTGTTTATGCTAGTATAATAAAATACAAGGGACTATATAAGTATAAAAATTAGGAAATTATATTTCATGGTTTAGAGACCGGAGAATCCAAGATCAAGTTGCCAGCTGGATGGTTCTTTCCTTTCAAGATAACACCTTGTTGCTACATCCTTCAGAGGAGAGGAGTGAGTGCCAGAGTCCTTAGATAACACAAGAGAGAGAAGGGCAGGAAAGGCCCTCTTCAACACTGAGCCCTTTAATAAGGGAGTTCTTTTCTTTCTTGTGGATCAATTCTTCCTAAACTAATCTCAACTTTTTCATACTATTGCATTGGGATAAAGTTCGAACATGAATTTTAGAAGAAAAACCATCATTCAAACCATAGTATATTCCAACATTTGTGAGGTGATATGATATTTTTGATGGGGATTTTCCTGAGGACTAGTGAGGTTGAACATTTTTCATGTACCTATTGGGTATTTACATATCTAATTTGGAGAAATATCTATTTGAGTCCTTTTCCCAGTTTTTAATTAGATTATTTTTATGTTGGCTGTTGAGTTATAAGACTTTTTATATATGTAGATAGTAGTTAATTTTCAGATATTTGGTTTATAGATATTTTCTCCCATTATGCACATTACATCTTTACTCTGTTGACTGAATCTTTTCCTGTGCAGAGATTTTTAGTTGAACAGGGATCCACTTGTCTCTTTTCATTTTCCTTGCTTCTACTTGTAATGTTGTAGCTGGGAAACCATTGCCAAAATCATTTTCATGAAGTTGTCCCCTATAAAACATAGTTTTAACACATTTGTAGTTTTCCTGTCTTAGGTCTTAGGTCTTAGTTTAAGTCTAATTCATTTTCAGTTGATTTTCTGTATAGTGTAAGATAAAAGTTCAATTTCATTCTCTTACATGTGAACATTCAATTTTTCTAAAACATTTATTGAAGTGACTCTCCTTTTGGTGAACTTAACAAGGGCTAAAATCCTCCCTTTCGTATTCTCCCATCAAAAGTATTGTAAAATCACTCAGGCACTGTCTTGGGTTACATTTTTGCAGGGGAAGGGCTGTGCATAGTTACCAGTCACAGAATTATTAATAAAATCAGAATGTCTCTTTTGATGTTTATATAAAACAAATGTTTATGTAAAACAAATAACTGTAGTTGACACTGGTATAATATCATATTAGGATTGCTATTTCATAATGAGGAAGACATTCCTAATGAAATCTGAACACTGATACTTTAGTGGTTAAGGCTCTTCTCTCTGGGATGAGTTGAACTGCTTGTAGCTCTATGGAGGTAAATGGAATCCAAACATTTTCATCTTATCCCTCCACTACTGAAAATTAATATTAAATGTTCACCCTAATATTTCTACATTGACAATTAAATTTTAATTATTGTAAAATATAAAAACATACTCTGTAAATTAACAGTACATAACAATGAATATATATTTGTATTGACTTTATATTTTCTTTCTGTACTACACCGAACGAACATGTTATTTGCCATATAAAAGAATCAATGGGCCTGGCCATCTGTGATTTTTCCCCAGTTCCTAGATCAATCAGTAATTCTTCCAGTTTACATAATTTTTAAACACACACACACACACACACACACACACACACACACATATATATATATCATACACATATCTAATATTGTATATACATATTTAATGTGTGTGCTGAGTTAAGCAAAGGGTGTTGATAAAATAATTTTATTTCTATTAGGTGACTTTGTATTTCTGTACTTAAATCTCGGTATTCATGTTTTTAGCTCATAAATAAGATCTAGTACTGCATTTCTCTCATTGCCAAACAATTGTGGCAAATTTACTCCACCTTATACCCTATAAATACATTTATCACTATTATAACATTCCCTTAGATATATTTGTAAGTCAAATTACCAGTTTAAGCATGTGTTAAAATGTTCAATTTAAAACTGCAAATATGCTGAAACCTTGGCACATATTTCTTCATGAGAAAAGAACCTCTTTAGCAGCTACACATGAACCACTAGTGATGTGGAATACAGCTTTTTAGCAGTGATTAATCCATAGGATTTCAGAGTATAACAAGTAAGCACTGTGCAGATTAAATTAATTGTCTTCACACATATAACAAGGTGTTGATAGAATAAGTGTTTTTTGCTTGTCTAATTTTTAAAATGTGATATTTGCTAAAGTGCAAATGTTTGCAACTCAGGCCCCTGTGAAATATGTAAAATAATTCCAATGTTTTCCCTATTTGCTGCAGGAAAAAAAATGGACTAGTCTATTTCTCAAGGAAGCTGTATGTTTTTATATGATTAGTTGTTTCAATTTACTTCTTCATGGAAGAAAACAGCATTACAAACAGATGTTTTACTAGAGCAACATGTTTCAAAGCAGAATATATTTTATGCCATATTCAAAATTCATTTCTCTATCATGGTTTTACCTTAAAATAAAAGAAAGCAGTGCCAAAAATATTGCATCAAGTATCACAAATTGCCTTGTTATAAATCACTGCATGGTTAATAGGTTAGGTGACTGAACTAATTAACCTTGACCCTAATAATTAGAAATTATTGAGGATGTAACTTTAATAGGACAGGAAAATGGATGTTTATCGTTAACTTTGATGGAAATTTTATATATATATATATATATATATATATATATATATATATGGTTTTCTATATGTAATATATATCTTATTCATAGCAAAATTTTAAAAATTCTAGCAATGACATAAAATTCAGTACACCTCTTCAATGTAAACTTGAAAAAGAATGGAAACTCAATTTAAAATCATTGTATATGTGAAGTTATAAATTTTCTATAAGAAGACTAATTATATTCTCAAAGTCAGGAAGATGAATATGATGCTAAAATCTTTTAGAATTTGAAAATTAATTTTCACAAAGACATCTTAAACACTAGTATTTTTGTTGAACAATTGTAGCACACAATATCTAAAGTTCCACAGTGTAAGTGAAGATTGGAAAAGTAACCCAAATTTTGACTTAGACAATAAGAAAAAATTATAACTAAAATACAAATATTGTCAAGATATTTAGATACCATAATCACAATGAGTTTTTGACATAATAACAACAGGCATATTTAGACTAGATGTGTAATTGCTGCTTTTTTGGAAAAAATAAATCCTTCTCTTGGTAAAAGCTAAATTTATCAAAAAACTAATATAACTTAATTTTAAGGTCTCTCTTTTTAAAAGATCCATCCTAACTAGGCTTTCATTTAGGTCTTGTTTTTGTAAAAATTTTAGCAATAAGGTATTGTGCTAATTAGGTTTGTGTTACTGTGACCAATATACCTACTAAGAAAAAATTTTGAGGAGGAAACATTTATTCTGACTCACAGTTTCATAGATACTGGGAATGGTCAGCTGACTCCACAGTTTGGGGCCTGAGGTGGGGCAGAACATCATGGTGAAAGGGCATAGTAAAAGAAAGTTGTTTCATGATGACCAGGAAGCAGAGAGATAGCTCTGGTCACCCAAGATAAAATATAAACCCCAGAGACGTGCCCTCAGTAACCCACTTCCTCCAGTTACGTCCTACCTGCCAACAACTACCACCAAGTTAATCCATCTGAGAGGATGAATCCACCAATTAGGTTACAACTCTCATAATCTAATCATTTCATCTCTGAACATTCTTGCATTGTCTCACACATGAATATTCAAACCATAGCAGATATTTTGACCCCAATTAGTTAGCATTATTGTCTCTTAATCAGATTTCTCTTTATTCCCATTTTACCTCAAATGAGTTGCAGTAAAAAGGCCTTAGGCATTTTGTGTATCTAAATAATAGGAAAATCAATTGAAACATTGAAGAGGACAGGGGTTATATCTGTATGGGTCAAAAACTTAACTACACAAGGTAACTTTCATGTGTAGTTAAGTTTTTGTCACCTCTCCCCTGTAAGAATGGCTTCCAAGTAGATTCCTATCAATTACTGTGTTGACTCACAACAGCAGGATGGGTGAATTTGGTGTCAAGAGTCCAGCATCAAAGTAATTTAAAATAGGTGAGGCCAGGAACTAGTTTGTGGTAATGTTGTATATGACAGTGTAAAGTTCAGTCCAAAAGTCTTTCATCCAAGGTTCCTCTCATCTCTTCCTTATTCAGAAGGGCAGGGCCTTGCATGTTGGTCTGTTAGGTCTCCAAGCTTCCTTTAACTTCCTTGCCATTTTCCCTATAGATGTGTTTGCTAATAGAATGCTTTGATATTGAAGTCTGTAGCAACATCTCATTCCTAGAGGACCTTAAGTATTAAGCGTTCTTATCAGTTAACCAATAACACAAAGTACACTTTTTGAATCTACTTTGTAGATTCACCAGATAGAATTCTACTTCATTTCAAGGTGCATAAGTGTGTATTAATCACTAAAATTATTGTTCACTTTCCATTAATTACTTCCCGCTAAAGCCATTTCAGAGAATTATGGAAATCTGAAACCCAATCTCTAAGAAAATAAGATATATTTTAAATAGTTCACATTTCTCACTTTTTAAAAAAAATCATTATCCCTAAAACACAATTTTCCCCAAGTCTTAAAGTTTATAGTTGAAAAACAAATTGGATTTTATTAAGAATCATGGTCTTTTGAATATGATTCTGTCTAGAATAGTGCTGGGTATTTTTACCAGGTGAGTGTACACTATGTTTAAAATATATTTAAGCCCATTAAATTAGCAAGCATTTATTGTTCATATATTATAAAAAAGGCATTTTATGAGGCAACAAATGAAAAAGATGAATTAAAAAATAAGCAAGAAATAATATTCAAAGATCTCACAATATAGTGAATTATACTACTGTAGCTATATGTATGTATACTATATAGATATACTAATTATACTATATGTAATTATGTAGCTAATAATAGCATAAGTTAGAGTTGTGGTGATGAGCAAGAGAAAGCGGAGACAGGAAAACTTTATGTAAACTAGGAATACATTAAAAATGTGTCCAGGAAAATGCAAGTATCCTGAAATATTGCTTTTGTAATTTTTTTAGAAATCTTTTAATAGCATACTATTTTAAAAGTTAGAGTTGGTTAGGTTGAAGGAAAAGCTTTAGAAAGTGTACCTGTTCAATATCATGATATATTTATTTCCTCAATTAAGGGCCTTAATTAAAGAAGCTATGACAAATAGGTGAATGGTCAGAGAATTAATCCTGAACTGAATATTTATGGCTACAGAAGTCTCCCAAACGACTTGTCTGCTGATGTGCTAATGTCCATCCTTCTTCAAGAGGACAGGATAATTTAAAAAATATTGTTGGACAATTTAGTATACTTCTTCCCCTAGAATGCAAAATGGCAGGCCATTTTAAGAAGCTGAGAGTGAGAAGAATATTTTTACATGCTTATGCTTATTGCCAACAATTTTCCACTTCACAGATTTAATTATTTGTGAATGAAACAAATATAGAATATAGTAATAAGACAATAAACAAATATAGAAATAAGATCAAAGTATTTTCACTAAATCCCTAATATAATTTTACATTTCTTCCTTTATAAACACTACTTCACTGTATTTTCACCCACAAAGACACTTAACTCTGTCTGATCACATCAATGGAGAAATTTGTACCCAAAATACATACAAACATGTGTGTGTGTGTGTGTGTGTGTGTGTGTGTGTGTGTGTTAGTTTTCTTACATTAAAAAACTACGGTAATAAATTAATTCACCATGAATTATGTGAAGGCACACTGATGATTGCTGATTTTTCTTGAAAGAATTAAGACTGCAGATATTATTTTACTCATCTAATTCAAAACCACCCCTTCTTTTATGCATATGAATTTTTAAAATTTAATGTACTTAACAGAGAAAATTTGAAAATGTAGACCAATCCCATCTTCTATCAAATTTATGCACTTAAGGTCTTTAACAAATACCTATATTTGTAGAATATATATCAGGCAACCGTTCAATCAGCTCTTCTCTTATTTATATAGAAGTTTTTCCTCTCAATATGGTGACTTATTCTATATTCTTTAAGCTTATACTTTCATTTTCCATTTTTTCTCTATTACAGAATTAAAATTAATCACATGAGAAAGATAGGAAGTGAGTCAGAAAGTCCCATCTCTGTATTCTTTTCAATAGGAGTCTCCAAAATCTCCAATTCTTAAAATCTACTATGTAAGCTTTTCTTTATTCCCTGACAAGATGAATTCCAAATCCATTACAGCAGACTAAAGTGGCTTTAAAGAAAATCTACAGGAAAATAAAATACTATGTTCTTAAGGGAAAAAGCACTTCCATAAAATGGTATCACTGCCCATGTCCTTTTTGTTAATGTTTGAATTAATGAATACGTTGCACATCTCCTGTCCCCTGACCCCAGATAAATATTGCTGCTGTAGATCATAGCAAACTCTAAGGATGTTTCACACAACTCACTGTGGTAAACATAAACCCGAGAGCACTACCTAGTGGTGCTGTGTCTCTGCACAGCCTTGAGTAAAGGAAAGATCATTTTCCCATTGTACAACCAATGTAAATGTGATTGTTAAATTAAGTTCAGGATTTGAAATAAGCTTTTTATCTAATCATTAACAAAATGATTAAAAAATGTAATGTCCTATCTTTCTTTTTCTCTTTGCTACTTATGTGAAAAGAAAACTTCCTCTTTCAAACTTAGGCAAATGGTATATTCATTTCTATTTGCACCACTTCATTTTCTTATTATAGCAGTGACCCATATTTAATGTTGTGTGCTTTAGTTTTTTTAAAAAATATTTTTTGAGTTGTAATTGGACACAATATCTTTATTTTTTTTACTTATTTTTATGTGGTGCTAAGGATCGAACCCAGTGTCTTGCACGTGCTAGGCGAACACTCTTTCGCTGAGTCACAACTCCAGCCCCAGTGTGATCTAGTTTTGATTTTCTAATTCATTCTTTCTTAATAGTCTTTCCTGAAACTTCTCCAGCCCATTCTATTACTGTTTTCCATTCATCTTTCTTTATTTCATCTCTTTCTTTGTAGCTATTTTCTTAGTCATTATGTTTTTTGCTATAATCCCTTATTCTCCCCCACATCTTTTATCCCACCTTTGCCTCCCCATTTTTTCCTCTATTCACGTCTTGCATATTTTTAGTGGCAACATGATTCCTCTTTTATCAAAGTGTAAGTACCACATTAAAACTCTATTACTAGTAATAGAGTTAATGTGAAAATACATATTACCTATAATTTATGACAAAGTAATTCTATGTCTTAGTCACTATAATGAGTTGCCAATTTAATTTAAATATATTAGAAATTCACCAAGTGAATACTTAGCTCTTTTGAGTGCAGAACTGATCATTACTGAATACCTTAAAAGTCATCTTGTAAGACTTACCCTGTTAAAGTTATTTGGGGTTCTAAATGATACGATGAAAAATATTAATAATGGCAAATACTTCATAAAAGATATTGTGTTATCTCCTTTCTAATTCTTAAATGTGAATTCATTTGTTAGCTGTCTAAACTCTTTTTATCAGAGAGAAGAGTGGTACAAATATTCTTCTAAAATGATGATAAGATCTGGGTAATAAAGTAGGTTTAACGGGCAGTTCCAGAAATACTTGTGTAAAACTCACATATGCTCTTGGGACAATTGTTCATTTTTTTTTTCAACACTTAGCACTTACTAAATGAGTAAGCTCCTCCAGGTACTAAGATGCAATGATGAATGAGACATCACTACTTATCTGGAAAGGTGTATAATCTAGCTCAGGAAGACAGACAAGCAAACAGATAGTTACAGCACAATGTGATTCAGTGATAAGAAGCCATGGGGCTGTTGGAGCACATACAAAGTTCTGACTCAGTGTTAGAAGTTTAAGGAAACCATACATAAGAAATGATGCTTTCACTGATTTTTGGAGGATCTTACAGTTAATAAGGTGAGACAACATGAGGAGGAGATGTTAAGTGTGGATAGCAAGGAACTCTCCAGGAAAAAAGAAAGAAAAGCATTTTCAACAGCATAAAATCAAGAGGAATTCTAGAAACTATTTATGGTTAAAAATAATGATTTATGAGACATAATTTATAGAACATAAGAGTTAATAGGGAAAGCATAATGAGACAGAAAGCTATAAAGGTAAGATATTGATGATCTTCTATGGTATTATGAGGAGTTTAGATATTACTCTGAAAACTATCTAAGCTAATGTGGCATCCAGTCAAAGTAATGCCCTGAGCAAATCTGATATTTTAAAAGATCAAAATGTGGATAATGGATTGAAAAGGAATCCATTATCAAGTTAAGGCATAGGGGCCAGTAAATACAGGGATTGTAAGTTATTGAATGGTAATGTTGATGGTGGGTTCAGCTGTCATGTGATTCCACAGAATCAAACATGATTTTTTCCTCATTGAAGTGGCAATAGATAGAATTAGGAGAGATTTATGAAGGAGGTGACAGAGAGAGACAACTACTGACTGGATGTGAGGATTAGTCAAAGCAAGTCAAAGATTAAAAATGTGTCTCTGCTTTAGGCAACTCTGCATCACAGATCCTATCACGAGACAAGAACAAACTGACATAGCATTAGTAGGTAGATTTGGTGTAATATAAGGAGTTCTTTCAGGTTTTATTGATTTTAGAGGAACCTTAAGTCTTACAAGTGTATACATGCAACAGAGAATGAGATATGTGTGGCAGAATATTTTGTGTTTTGTTATTATTTTACATTTTTTGTCCTAACAGTCACTCCCTTCCAAGGCAAATTAATCCCCTTGCTTCAAAAGAAATGCCTTTCAGAATCTAAAGCAAAGTTTGCAATGAGAGGGCATTATGCAATAGATAAAGCAGGGCATAGTAGAAATATCTGAAATGGAGAACAGAATTCTCAAGAGAGGGAAAGTCAGCTGGTGCAAGATCTTGGTGCATGTCTGTCTTCTGGTATTACTCAGGGAGCTGCCATGACATCTGAATAAAATAATATTACATGATCCAAGGAGACTAGAATAAGTTACCAGCTCTGTCACATTCAGCAAAATTTTTGTTACTCAAGAGTGGCAGATATGCTATTTGACTTCCTGATTTAGGCAACTGTTGGATTGGAAAATACAGTTATCTATGACTAATGTCAGAGGTCATATCTCTGTTTCTAAATGACTACCCCAAGTTTTTGTGAGTTCTCAGGAAGGTGACCCCAGTCTCTTACCTTACCCCATTGTATAAATGTTAAAACACCTTAAGATTCATGTGAAATGGCCCTCAAGTCTGATTTTTTAAAATTTTAAACTAAGGTACTATTATCTCTATTACAGTCCCAAATGAAGAAAAAGATTTATACCCAGCACATATGAGTGTGAAAGTCAGGGTAAGATTTGCATTAAAAATTAACACATATGCTTTGAGTTGAGAAGTGATAAAATTAGGTGGAGAAGTAATTGGATTTGAAGAGCCAGCTAGACAAAATATTTTGCTTTCTTTTATTTTGTTGTGCATAATTTTTTCAAAGTAAAAATTGCCCAGTCTAGAGATCAACTTGTCTGTAGGATTAGTTCCCTCTGAGACTGTGAATTTAACTCGACATTTGCTCATCATCTCTCCCTTAAAAAGGCAATGGTAGCAACATCTCCCCCAAGAATCTTAGAACAAGGTGTTCAGTGTTGCTTGAATTCCATTTTTCCTGTTTCTTAGCTATGTGACTTGAAACAACTGTTTAACATTTCTGTCTCAATTTCTTTGTCTGTGAATAAGAATATCAATACTTTGCCACTTAGGGTTGCTGTGAGATTTAAATGAATCCAAGTATTAAAATAAAAAGCTTATATTAGCATAGAAGAACACCCATGCATATTAGTTGTTGTTATAAAGAACATTAAAATTGGTGCTGGAAATTTCTCTTGGTGGAAGGACTATGCAATTGGAAAACATCATGAATAAGACCTTCCAAAGAAGAAATGCTTAAGTAACAGCAATTAATCTCCTTTTAGAGAAGATGAGTTGGGTTAAAAGGAGGACTTCAGTTTACTAGGTGGAAACTGACCAATATAAGAAATGGTAAAAGCTGCCATCATCAGACCTTTCTTTCTCTATCTTTTCTCACACAGTGCTTCATCTTTTGTCAAACTAAATTTGGGTCAAGTTGTTATAAGAGTCTTTCTTTGAGAGACTGCTAGCCTAATTTGCTAGTACCCACATATCTAACCTCATCTTAACTGCACTACAAACTCTCAAAGTGAAGCTTATCTTTCCAACTTTGCATTTCTTAAACCAAGTGCTTAAACCCAGTTCACTTTGGGACATACAAACATTTTTCAGTAGGCCTGATATAACCTTCTTCCTGTGAATAAAATGTTTTTTTTTTTTAATTAGACCAATAAAATGGGAAAAAAAATTAGCTGCAAAATAGAACTCTGAAACACATTTCCTTTCCAAGTAGGAAATTCACTGTACAATGTAATACGATCTATTTGTATCTCAAACGATGAACAATATACTTTATTAAGTTACAGAGCCATCTTAAAAGACTGAAATCAGATCCTCATGACACCATACAGATTTTTCTTTACACTCCCTTTTGTTCTCCTTCCTTCCCTCCCTCCTTCCCCCTCTGCCTTCCTCTTTTCCTTATTTACCCACCTCCTTCTTTCTCTCATTCCTCTTCTCTCACACTTTCTTTGTTCTTGCTTACTTCAACTATTTCTGTTTAAATATGAAGTATTTTTCAAATGACTTTGAAAATGACCTCTGAAAAGCAGAAATTGAACCTGTCAGGTCCTGGTCCTTACTCTGATGCTGACTAGATGCAAGGCCATGGGCAAGTTACATAAACTCTCAGTCTTCATTTTCTTCATTTTTAAAATGAAGTGAGTGGAACAAGGTTGACTTTAATGTCTTTTTTCTTTTTTAAGTCTACGTATGGTAACATTGATTTCTGTATCAGTGCCAACATGCAATTTAATAATTCTATGTAAACCTTGAGGAATGTCGGGAAACCTGAGACATAAACATTATGAAGTTTTTCTTAAAAATAGATATATTGAAATAAAAAAATAAGTTGAATATTAAAACCAGAATAACATAAACTTACATTAGAGAAAAAAATAATTCTTTCGGTAAAAATGATCCTAAGCCCATGAGCTTCACAGAAGTAAAATGTTGCTACCGAGGAAATTCAATCCTTGTACTTGAATTTTATTCAATTTTAAGACCTTGATAGCTAGAGCCAGAGAGTAAATTATTAATACTAGAATTAATAGAAATCTGTTGCGGAGGGAGGACCAGAATAAAATGATTTATATTTAATTGTGTTGATGTGAGTGTACTTGGATCTTTCTTCTCTTTCCATTTTAGTTCTTTTACTGCTCTATGCCTGGGTTTAAATCTTCCTGTATGTGACACACTGATATTAGAGAGGCATTAAAGAGTAGCACATCTCCCACACAAATAGATGTGTGGTGGTGGGCAACATTTAAATGCATATTAACTATTACCCTCAATAAGTGAGTATTACATCCTATTAGCTTTAGAGAGGTATTCTAATCTAACAGTCCTGCACCATGTTCACATTAATATGCAAATGGAATTTGAATACAAAATTAAATGAAAATGAAATTTGGTAGCTAATTGACATTTTTGTCACAAAAGCTCAGAGAAACACTATTTATGGTTTAATGGTAAAAGGCTAATGTGTCATCCTGGGGAGGGGGTCACATCAATCTCGGCTACAGTTATTTCCTGAAGTACAGTGCAAAGCTCTGTTTGTGTATGCAAGTTGCCAGCCTCCCTCACGGAGGTGGTCCCATCACTATAAACCTGTGCTAAATTGCTACCATCCATTATACGCAGTGGCTGCCTGGATGGCTGCCTGGCACTGACTTACACAGGCCATCTATTCCTGTCAGAAATATGATATGTCACTGACAAAAGCTTAATTACACCATTAATTAATAGGACAATTTTCAAAATGCCTTGAAATGCGGCTTGACACTCATTAGTGCCATTTATGAGTAATTTCTCCCAGGGAATAGTAGTACTCTAAAGAGCACTTTAAAATGAAATATACTTCTAAACAAAGATATCTATAAAATAAAATAAATACGTAGTTAGTAGTTGTTCCCCCATATGACCCAGCCCATCAACATTGGCAGAGGCGTGCTAATTTTTTTTTTTTAATATAAAACCATTATTACAATTTTGCCACAATATATCCTATGCATTTTATACTGTAGAAACTCAGGCACTTATTTTTACCTATAGAATCTTAATTACTTTTTAAAACATCTTAAGCTTCAAAGAGCAATGACAACACATTAACCTCAAAAGAGGTTTTTAAAGCTTTATTGGCAGAAAAGTGTTTTATGTTTTTATTATCCCATTTGTCTGTATATCAGTAAATACCACATGTGCCAATAAGGAAAATCAAAAGTACAAATACACCAGTAATATTGTGTGTGCCAGTAAGGAAAATCAAGAAATCCAAATTCATTGGTGTTCACAATTTGACAATTTTTTTATTCATTCACTCTATTGAATTTTCGTTATATGTCTTTGACATCGGCAGCTTACCAACACAGATCACTGACTTAGGTTACCTGAAAAAGGTATAAAATCCATAATAAAATGGATAAGGAATTATTTAATATTATTCCAACATCCAACACCAAAGTTCTGTGATGATGAAAGCTGCATGACTCAATTATTTAAAGCCACAACATACTGTGCATGATTAATGCTCTTTTTTGTTACTATTTGTTATTTGGCTACAGTGATTGTATGATTACTGAAGGGTGCAATGGCAGGCTGGATGGATTGTAAGGTTAAAGCCAAATGAGTTTCTCCCGAAGGAGGAAGGGAAGTCTTACACATCTTAGATAAGAAACTGCAATTGGAAACCAGAAATAGGTGACAGAATGAGAATAAGACTTGCTGTGTCTAGATTTAGAAGGTGTCAATGTGTCCAGAACTGACTGGGCTATTGGATGTTTCTTTTATCTTCAAGTGGGCCATGAGATAAGAAGGCAGGATCACAACCTCCTACCTATAAAGTTGTAGCAATCCTTGAAGAGTGATTCCTGAAATATTATCAAAACATCTGGGAAGGTATTTCAAATAAGCTGAGTCAATTCCTTTTGGAAATTACTCTGTTCTTTAAATTACACATCCTTAATTTCCTTCAACATCATTTCCATTTTCCATTCCTCCTTCAACATCTTAATATATTCCTTTAAAATCTCTTACCTGGATTATAGCAATACACTCTTTTCAGATTTCCCTAATTCTAGTTGCACTTCAATCTATTTCTATATAATGGCACTATTTTTCTGAAATATTAAACTGGAAAACACCAGTTCTTGGTAACAGTAATCTTTGAAGATATGTTCAGATGAATTTGGAAAACTCTGCATAGTAAATCACCCTCTGTGACACCAGTAATGAATGAAAGCCTATTATTATAATGAATGACACTTTGAAGTCATGTATTAAGGAATTTTATTTAATCATATTTAATCCAATGGGTTATTAAAGTATTTAATGAAAGAAATTTGATTTATGCTCTAAAAAACAGATTTAGTTATGAAATTGTGATGCTTATCATACCTCAAAGGCTATCAGTTGATTACGGGATCAATTCCCAACTCTATGCCATTTATTCAAGGCCTTTTAGTATTCACCTTATTATTCATCTGGTATCACTTCACATTCTTTGTTCAATTTGTATTAAATAAATACTAATACCTTGATCTTTCTATCTCACATCTAAACCTTTCTATTCTCTGTACCACATGCATGGAATATTTTCCCCATCATATGACCAAACACCTTCCAGCCCCAGGAAGTCTGCTGTGACCACCAAATGCAGATTAAAATCACCTTTTCTGTATTCTTATAATTTCATTTATTTCCTACTATTTTTATTTTTACCTTTTAACCTTACTTAATAGGTGACCATTTATGATAGCAAATATAGTATATTCTGTAATGTCTTTTGAGTCTCATATAGTAACAGGTATCTTAGGGTCTAGATTAATTTATTTAAATAAATAGTTTCTCAAAAAGAAATCATAACATATAGAATTAGTTCCATAAAGGATAAATGCAGAAAAAACAAATTTTGTCTAATTCAGAAGACCTTGTATTTTGTCCTAGTCCAGCAACTTAATAAAATAAACCACTAGGATATCTTAGGCAAATTTCTTAACCACCCCCCCGGCCCCCCCCCGCCCCCAACTGTTGTCAATGGAGTTGAGGACAAGAGGGAGAAAGAGATAAAAATGCAAGAGGAACAAGAAATAATACTTTGAGTATATAGACTTTGCAAATCACATTTCTTGAGTTTCATTTTTATTATTCTACCTCAAACTTGCTTAATACATCTTTTGTTTTTATGTTAATGCTTCCTGGTTTTTAATTTAGTTAACTGATTTATTTAATTTTCCTTGAAATATCAAGCACAGAGATCAAACTGTGGTGTGTTATCAGGAGAAAGTAGTTCACTTGTTCTGTGATCCATCAGATCAGTTTCCTTCACAAGGAAGATGCCTCCAGGGCAAGAAAAAAGAAAAAAAAAAAAAGCAACTATCCCAGCTTAATTTTTTTGTCAACAGAATCTCAAGTAGATGGACAAAATACTGACATTACCTTGAAAAAGAGACTGGATTATGAAATACCCTTGGCAAGATATACATGTAGAGATAATTTTAGTAACCAGTGTCTATGAAACTTGGTTTCTAGCAACTGCCACATAAATTATTCAATGGTTTGAAAAATAAAATGGAAATATTTTGTAATACATATTATCACTGCCATGTGAGGGACCTTCAGTACTTGATTTGGAGACTTCATCTCTTCTGAGCAGGAGAGAGATGTTTGAGACAGGGGAGAAAAATATCTGCAGAACCATTCCTGATCTGTATTTGTTTTATCTGAGACTCTTTGTTGATCATCATTATTCTTGAATCATCATTATTCTTTAATTTTTATTAAAGAATAAAAATGCTTAATGAATGATATTAAGGTGCCTGATTCATCTGAGTCTGATTGAACTTGTGTTTTTGCTCAGTTGACCAAATTAATTTGGTTTCCTTAAGAGTCCTATGTGTTTTATATTTCTTCACTTCTCAATTGAGTTGTTCCTGTCCTTTCATTTTTCCCAAAATGCTCTTAATTGGCTTCATTCCTCACCCTGTTTTTTGATAAAGTTATAATGTTATACTAATTTAACTGTGATATTCACATTTTAAAAATAGTTATCACAGCACTGAGCCTAAGGGGAACAATCAATATCTATATTAAAATCCATAGCTTATCTAGAGAGACCAGTGGCTTTGTTAGTGGGATTGTTTGGGGCTTGTTATATTACAAACTAAAGTTGCTGCTGACTTCTTTGCTCCTCTTGATGTGTCTATGTGTGCCATCCTAAGTCTCTATAGTCAAACCACATGCGAGTGTGTAGCCCATTTGATTTAACAGGTGGTCATCACATTATACTACATTAGAACACAATTTGGGTATATTGCAAATCACCTTCTACATAAACCCCCCCTGGGATTACAAATGGCATCCTATTGGGACTTTCTAGACATTTTCCTTCAATCACTAAAATAAATGATCATAAAACCATTACCAATCTAAATAAAAAGAAACGGAAATGATTTTATTATAGGAAGAGATACTGATAAAAACTATAAATAGCTCAAAAATATCTAAGACTTGGAAAAGATCCAATGATACAATAAATAATCACTAGGCCTAGCTATGTCTTAAGCACTGTGATTCATATATAATAAAAAAGGAGTCAACACTTATGGTACATATATAACCAATGTACATTAAAATTAACTTTTCATAGTTATTAACTAATTTATCCTTGAAATCACCTTTAAGGAAATTATTTTTGTCTTTACAATAAGGAATTTGAGACCCCGAAAGCATAAACTCCTTCAATAAAGTTCCATGGTTACAACTAACCAACTGGGATTCATATCCAGATATTTCAGTCTGAAGCTTATTCAGGTGACCACTAAGTTATTCAATTTTTTTTACATTATTTTAAAAAATATTTTTAATATATTTTTTAATTGTTGATAGGCCTTTATTTTATTTATTTATATGTGGTGCTGAGAATTGAATCCGGCACCTCACACATGCCAGGCAAGTGTGCTACCACTGAGCCATAGCCCCAGTCCTTTTTTACATTATTATAATAATTTCCCACCAATAATTTTATTTTTGATTCTATAAATTACTTATCTGCATATAGGATAACAGAGAACTTTGTATTTAAAAATATATTGTAGATGTTATTCCGAAGCCTATATTTCTTTAACCATTCTATTTTCCTAGCAACTCAGAATCGGGTAAAAAATCAGATTTGGAAAGCACTTAGTGAACCAGTTTGAAGTGTCCTCCTTGGACATGACATCTCATATCCTCCAGGACTACTGCTTCTGACCGTTTTTCCTTCCATAAGCTCTACATCAGTATTGTGCAAATCAATGATCCTATTCTCCCTATTTGCTCTATTTTTATGACCAAACATAAAAACCAAAATATAATGAACATAGATGGAACAATATTCATCTCAATATTAGCAAACTGAATCTAATAGCACATCAAAAATATTATTCACCATGATCAACTGAGATTTTTTTTTTGGGGGGCAGGGTGCCCGGGAATGAACTCAGAGTCATTTGACCACTGAGCCACATCTCTATGAGGTATTCCTTCAAAACTCATGTGCAAGATAATTCAAGAAAGTTTATAAGTGAAATGACTGGGTTTTGAAAGCCTTAATCTAATCAGTGTGTTAATCTACTGCAAAGGATTAACTGGGTGGTAACTGTAAGCAGGTAGGGTATAGCTGGAGAAGGTGGGTGGGTTCCTCGGGGTGTGCCCTTGAGGTTTATACTTTGTCCATAGTGAAAAGAACTACCTCTCTGCTTCTTAATGTTATGTCCTCAACTGCTTCCTTTGCCACACACTTCCACCATGATGTTCTGCCTTACCTCAGACCCTGAGGAATGTAGTTTGTTATCTATGGACTAAGAGGTCTGAAACCCTCAGTCCCCAAATAAACTTTCCCTCTTCTAATATTATTTTTGTCGGGTCTTTTGGTCACAGTTGTGAAAAAAAATGACTAAAAATACATATAATCATCTAAATATATGCAGGGAAAGTATTTAATAAAATTGACATCTTTTCTTGTTAAATATGCTGAACCAATTATGTATAAGAGGAACATATCTCAATATAATAAAGAGTACATATACAGATCCAATAACAATATCACAAATGGGAAAATGATGAAAACTTTCTAAGATCTGGTAAAAGACCAGGATGGACACTTTCACTACTGTTATTCAACATAGTAATTGGTCCCAGCCAGCAGAATCAAGCAAGATAACAGAAATAAAGGACATTGAAATTTAAAGAGGAAGTCAAATGGTCAGTGTTTGTAGTAATGATCTTATATATATATATGAAATTCCAATGACTACACACACACAGTTATGGTTTCCTTATCCCCCAAAAGCTCATGTGTGAGACAATGAAAGAAGATTTAGAGGAGAAATGATTGGTTGTAAGAGTCTTAACACAATCAGTGAATTAATCCTTTGATGGGGATTAACTGAATGGTAACTGAAGGCAGATTTAGTATATGGTTAGCTACTGGATCTTTATGTGTGATCTTTAGTATACTGAAGTATATTCCTCGTATACCTAATTGGCTCAGCGCTTTTATCATGAAATGATGTTAATTTTATCAAATACCTTTTCTGCAGCTTTTGGGAGCATGGCTTTGGGGTATATGTCTGTATCTAGTGAGGAGACTCTCTATGTATGCTTCCTGATCATCACGTAAGCCACTTCCTTTTGCCACATTTTTTCTCCATGTTCTGCCTCACCTTGAGCCCTGAGAAGTGGAGCCTGCTGTCTATGGACTCATACCTCTGAAACTGTAAGCCTCCACATAAACTTTTCCTTCACTATAGTTGTTCTAATCAGGTCTTTTAGTCACAGTACTGAAAAAGCAGACTAAAATATAAAATACACACACACACACACACACAAATAGAACTAATCAAGTAATTCAACATGGTTGCAGGATAAAAAATCAATATAAAAAAATAGTACCAATGCTCTATGCCAAAAGTAAGTTATCTGAAATAAAGAAAGCAATCCCTTTACAATAGTTATGAAAAATAAAATACCTAGAAATAAATTTAACTCCAGAGGTGAAAGATCTTTATAATAAAAAATATAAAGCACTAATGAAGGAAATTGAAAAGAACACAAAAATGTTAAAAGACATTTTCTGGTCATGGACTAGAAGACTCAATATTTTAAAAATGTTATACATACCCAAAGTGATTTTTTATTCAGTGTAATTTCTAACAACATACCAATTATAGTCTTTGTAGAACTAGAAAAAAAACAATCCTAAAATTGCATGGTACTAAAGTAAAATTCAAATAGCCAAAGTCATCCTGCGCAGAAACAACAAAGCAAAATATATTATACCAATTATAAAATCAACTCAAATGAATTGAGTATATTAACAATGAAACTCTTAAAATAAACATTGGGAAAATGTTTTAGGATATTGGAACAGGCAAAGTTTTTTTTGTTGTTGTTTATGATATCCCCAAACACAGGAAACAAACCAAAAATAGACAAATGGGATTCTACCCATCTAAAAAGCTTCTGTACACCAAAGGAAATAATCAGGGTAAAGAGATAACCTAAAGAATATGAGAAACTACTTGTGAATTATACCTCAGTAAGGAACTTCAAAAACTCAATACCAAAACTAAAAATAAAGAATAAATAAACCATATAAGAAAACTTTAAAAATGAGGCAATATACATAAATAGACATTTTTCAAAAGAGGACCATACAAATGGCTAATAAGCATACAAAAAATGGTTAACATTACTAATCCTCAGAAAAATGTAAATCAAATGTTACCGCACACACTCCAGTAAGAATGGCCATTATCAAAAAGAAAAAAAAAAGTGTGTGTGTGGTGGGGAGGCGAGGTCTGGGGATATAGTTCAGTTTGTAGAGTGCCTGCCTCACATGCACAAGACACTGGTTTCAATTCCCAGCACCTAAAAAAAAAAAAAAAAGAGAGAGAGAGAGATAAAAGAAAGATGGCAAGTGTTGTTAAGGATGTGGAGAACAAGAAAACAAGAAGCACTTGCATACTATTGGTGGGAATGTAAAGTAGTACAACCTTATGGAAAACACTGTAGAGGTTCTTAAACAAATTGAAAATAGAACTACCAAATAATCCAGCAGTCGTGCTAGTGGTCATTTCTGCACTTCCATGTTTATTGCAGCACTGTTCAAAATTGCCAAAAAATAGAAGCAACTTAAGTATCCATCAACTGATAAGCAGATAAAGAAAATGTGGTACATATGCACAATGGAATACTATTCATTCTTAGAAAGGAATAAAAATTGTCTCAATTGTGATAATACATTAAGTTAAAGGAAATCAGCCATGCACAGAAAGATAAGTACTGCATGATCCCATATGCAGAATCTAACTAAGCTGATTTCATAGAAACTGATAGAAATATTGTGGTTACCAGAGACTCGGGGAAGTACAGGGGAAGAAGTAATAGGAAAAGATTGATCGATGGGTATAATGTTATGGTTCCATATGAGTAAAAAGTTCTGATCTACTTTGCATAGTAAGGTAACTATGGACAATATTTATGAACAGTATGTATCAAAAAGTTGGAAGAAAGAATTTTGAATGTTTTTACTCTAACAAAATGATAAATATTGAGGAGACAGACATATTTAACTTGATTTAAACATAACAATGTGTACATGTTTTAAAACATTACATGGTACTCTATTAATATAAATAATATTTATGTTTTCATGTATGGATTAAAATTTACTTGATCCAAAAGAGAAAAATTACAAATCAAAAGTCAAAACTTAGCTATATATTACAAATGAATTTGTAACTTTTTTTCTAAGGGAACAATTTAAAACTTTATGTATTTGAACAAAAAGTTTCATGATTTACAGAAATTCAGTATTCTAACTATAGTATACACTGTCTATTTTTTTGTCCTAGAAAATTTAACTATATTTTGTTTTGCTATATTCAGTTTCTCTATCTTATATTATCTTTTAGAAAGTTATTACTGCCTGTTTTGAATATTAGAAAGAGGACAAAAATTTAGCATGTGTATTATAAATTGGAGAACAATAACTTAGTTGTGATAGTGAATTTGAGGAACAAGGGTTGCACACCACTACCTAAGTTGGTACAGTTTTCTTTTTCTTACTGTCTCATTCTCTCTCCCCTTCTACTTTATTTTGTTTTATTTTTACTTATTAATATTTAGTACCTCATCTGGGATTTATTAGAGAAGAGCCTTTAGAAAAACAAGATGCTGCATAATGACAGACTTTACACTGTTGGAAGATTCTCTAGAGACTGACATTAAAAATAGATAAATACTTTAAATCTGTGGCTAAAGACTAAATTCGCCACATGGTGTTCATATTTCTACCATACATTCTAAAGCTATAGAGACCTGATCAATACTGCCCTGCTGCACTTTGATCTTTAGCAGCAATTTGTCTGCAGTAAATTGCTCTCGTTTCATTTCAATTAATTTTATCCAACAGGGACTGAACCATTTTAACCTCAGCCTTCAGGGAGGGCTGCATGAAGATTGATAATCTGGATAATATTTTCATTAGGCACTTGCATATGGTATTCTTAATTACTAAAAAAGAGGGAAATATAGCTGAAATATGATATTCCTAAAAGTTCACTAGATATCCAGCAGCTTATAATTGATGATATGTCTAAAAGTCAAATTATGTTAGATGGTTTTCAATGTCCTTTTCGGTGGCTTTTCTACATTATGGCATTATGTTACCTTCCATATATTTCATTGAGTATATATGGTAAATCACATCAATATTCATGTCATTTCTGAGTTTTTATTGTGATTTTTGATACATTTATGGTTCAGCTGTTATCCATTAAATTCAATAGGTTGTATATAGGGAAGAGGACTGGGCTTGGACATTTTTCGCATGTCAGTAGATAATCTGATAAGCTGTGATGTTAAGTACAAGAGGGTTTGTTTTACTTTTCTGGGATTTGGAATAAGTATAATAGACTTGCACTGAAAGACACAGTACAATAGTGTGTGGAACAGTCATATAACAGTTGTCAATTATAGAGTTATCACAGAGAGTAAATATGGGTATTTGTGGAATTGAGAGGCAGGAGGCAGGTTAATACAAAAGAAGAATGTAACAAACTATCTTTCATGGCAGTCTTGTGTGTGGACAGAGTTGGGCCCTGTGTTGTGAAAGCTTGCTAGAAGTCCAGTATCCTATAGTGGTAGAATTGTAGACTGAGATAAAAATGATAGAAAAGTACAGACAACATCTACTTGGAACCTGTAGAACATCTTTTGTTTCACTTACCAAGGTTTTTATTATTCAGAACCACCTTGAAAGGCATTTCAGGAAAGAAGCTAGGATAATAGATAACAGCACAAAAGCAGTCCAGTCTGTGCTAGATGAAAAGGGAGTAGCCTCAGGTACTAAATACATTTTACTGGGTTTTCGTTCTTTATTATAATTATTAATGTGTTTCACTGTGGCATTGTAAGCATCCATACCTGCTTATATCATACATTGATTTTATCCATCCTCCCTACCTCCCTCTCTGGCCCTCTCCTCTTCTCTCTTCCCCTTCCCCTGTCCCATTTCTTTTTCTTTTTTCTAACAATCCACTGCCTATTTTCTGTTCAGTTTTTTTTCCCCACACATAAAATAGTAACATACTATAGTTTAAAATATTTGCTTTCTTCATATTATTTTATTGGTTTATTATAATGATACATTATTATGTAGTAGGATCCATTCTGACATATTTGCACATGCACATAGCATAATTTGTTCAATTTATTTTCCCATCATCTCCCCTTTCCCTCTGCTCCTCCCTCCTCCATCCCCTTCCGCTGCTCTGCTGTTCTCGCTTCTATTTTTCATGAAGTCTCTTTTATTTTTATTTATTTATTTATTTATCTCTCTAGCTTCCATAAATGAGAGAAAACAAGGGATCCTTGATCTTTTGACTCTGGTTTATTTCTCTTAGTATGATGTTTTCCAGTTCTATCCATTACCAACAAATGCCAGAGTTTCATTTTTCTTCATGGCTGAGTATAACTCTTTATGCATATATGCATTACATTTTCTGTGTATATTCATCTGTTGACAGCCATCTAGCTTCCTTATTGAACTCTCAGAGCATCTCTGGAAATTATCCTACTTTTTCTGTTGTGGAAATAATTGATACTTTAAATTGTCCCAAAGTATACAGCTCTTATAAATAGAAACAGAGATTAAAAATCAGGTTAGTTTGACCTTGGGAGGCTAGAACATATTTAAGACTATAATTGGACACTAATGACAAATGGCAAAGTTACTGTTACTCTCATGATAGTAATACACCAGAAAAATATTCACCATCAAAGGAAATCCACTATCCTAAAATGACATAATAAATTCTTATCTTAAAGTACACAATTAGTAATATCAAAGTAAATCAACAACTTGATGGGTAGAGACCATTTTTAAGGGAGTGATTTTTTTCCTCTGAGAGATGAGTAAGAATAGTATTATGTGTAAATTATAGTGGACTTTCTTTGAAGCACACTTGCCTACATCATTCCTTGGTTACCTTATGATTCTTAACGGTAATATTTTTCTGTATAAACTGCATATTTTGAGACTTAAAATTTCAAGCATTAGATTTAAGGAAATAAAATTTTATTATGAAATCCAATAATGTGATATTAAGACTAATTATGACTGATATTGTTCCTAGAATTCTGTGTTTTGAATTCAATTCAATTCAGAGAGTCTCATATTCATGACATCTGTTGGAAAGATTTGAACTTTCTAAAAAGTATATGTAATTGTAAATGTTTAACATAATAAAATTTAAAACTAAGCTTTCAAAATTGTTACATTTCTCATTTTTTGAAAATACACAGTTGCAGGTGGAGGTTGTGGCTCAGTGGCAGCGCTTGACTAGCATGTGAGGTACTGGGTTTAATTCTAATCACCACGATAAATAAATAAAGGTCCCATCAATAACTAAAAATAAAATAAAATAAAAAATATACAGTTGCATCACAAAATGACAAAATCTTAGTGGAGAGCTACTTTAGTCTGTTTCCAAACATGGAGGATTATACTTGTGATAATTCCAAAGAAAAATAAATAGATACATTCAGAATCCACACAACCTCTCTAGCTTCCTATTTGAAAACTTTTGATCCATTTTGTCAATTTCAACCTGTTTTGATGAAGTAAGAACTAAAATTATGAAAGCTTGCATATTCATTTTAAAAATAGAACCATAACAAAAATAAATGTTATAGTGCATTTGAAGAGGAAATGGACAAATAAAGCTTTTAAATGAGGCTCCCTTTGTTCTGTTCTCCTATTCTTAAGAACAGAAGTTATTTCCTTTCCTATGTATTCTGAAGGACATTTTCCTTCGAAAACTTGTAATTATTAGTACTTCTTCCTCTCTAAAATATCTACAAATTCTCTTGAAGCTTAGAATGTACTTTTGTTACTTGAATGAACTGGGAACTGTTTCTTTGTCAAGGTCCTTTGAAATGTAAACATCAAGAGAGATAAGCACACATTCCCTTCCCCTGCTGCTGGGAATTAACCTACAGCCTACACTCCCAGCCCAAGCACCCAATTTTAATATCTGAGTTTCTGTGAGAGAGGAGGAGCCTAACTTTTGTGAGTAACTTGATCTGAGTTGGAAAATTGTTTCCTGCCATAAAGATATGAGCAGTTAGATTTTCCTGTGCATACAACCAATTAGCTAACAGAGGTGGCCACCCCAATTACCAGGTGAATATATGATAATTTATATGTGACAAATAGTGCTATTAAGTCCTTTTTATAAGGACTAGTTATTACTTACCTTGACAACCATATGTGTGATGGGTAATATTTTGTAGGTTGAATACATAGATGAGATTACTTTCTCCTATTCCAAGGTTTTAAGGTGTTAGTCCATGATATGCATAACATTCAAAAACAAAGCTGTTTTCTTTCTTCATAAATCCATGGATTTTCTAAGTTAGTCATAGACAGGTTTTCTGAGTTTAGAGAAGACTTTAATTTTATACCCCCAACAAAAGATAATGTGTGTGTGTGTATGTGTGTGTATACATGCACACTTGTCAAGGACATAAATGAGAGTGCATCTCCATGATATTATTAATGACTACTCATCTATTCTCTTAACTGTTATATAAATCTGGAACCCATTGCCCATGAGTAGTTAATTGATAGCATACTTTTCTTTAAGGGGATGTATTAATTAAAGTTTTTAGAAAAAATACTATAGTGCCAGATTTTATAAATATTCTGCATCACACCTTTTATGCATATTTTGATGGTAACATAATTGATAGCTATCTATTTGAAAAGAAATGTGCTATCTAATGAATTAAATGGTATAATTGAAACTCTACTAGAACAGAGATTATGGAAACTATTTAGCAGTTATTCTTTCTATAGAAATCGGATATATGAAGTATAGATAGGTGGAATTAAAAAATATGAAGAAAAGGTTGCCCCAGCAAATTGTTAAGGCTAAGATGGAACATAGCAGAAAGGCTATTTCTAAGGTCACCTTATGCTGTTATCCTAAGTAAAGGACATTTTGGAATGCAGCCTAATCAGAAATCCTAAAGGAAGGGTTCAAAAAATAGACCATAATATGTTACCATCTCTTTAATCATCCAATGTAGGCATTTCAAAAAGATGAAAAAATCCCAGCCACAAATTGTGGATTAACCATACATTTATCTCTTCACAGGAATCTTTAAAAGAAGAAGTAGGGCTGTTATCTCATTTCTATTGTAATATTTATAAAACTTTCATACTCAGCTTGTTGCATATTTCATAATGAGTTAAAAACATAATTTCCCAATTCCTCTGTATCTCATTTTTGATGTCGTTTGCTCAAAGCATCAGGTCTTTTTCATGTGTAGGTTTTTCTCCTCAAAAGGAGGTTTTACTTTCAGACATTTAATCCTTGGTTTTGTTGTAAACATTTAAAAAAATTGAATTATTCTGTCATTTGCTGACATAATGTCACCTTTTCAGGAATAATACATGGTTCAAATGTAGTGATTAAGAGTGAGCAAAAGAAATGTCAACTTACATTATCTTCAATCATAGAGTGATCCTCTTTTCTGGATCTCTCAGTTTTAGTTCACTAAAACTAAAAATCAAATGTTGCTGTAAGACTAAAAATAAAATAATAATAATAATAATAATAATAATAATAATACCACATCGGGTACTTGAATTAATCTTGGCTTCACATTTGTATTTGAGTTCAAGACATCATGTTATAATAGGATACATATACTTCAGTTTCAATTCATATTATACAGAAAAATATTTTGTCCTCAGTAAAATCTCACACATAAAACCCCAAACAGTGTTTTTATTTGACTTTCATTTTATTTAATGACTGTAAGGCATTGTGAAGCACTTGTTTCTGTCACACTGTACCATATCATCAATTCCAGTATATGTATACGTATATGTGCTAGAATACCAATATCATTAGTGTTCTGGTTATTCTATTATTAAATTAACTTCAGGATCTTAAAATATTATTCCATGTGCAAACTGTATCTAAACTGTATCTACCACATTTATTTCATTTTGAAGTGTTGCTCAGCAAAATATTTGTGTATGTTCATTGCCTTTGGTGACTATTGTAGTTGGACACTTAATGTTATGGTCTTAAAGAAATGTAAGCTGTTAATTAAGACATTAAGTTGTTGGTAGTAACTGTACAATGTAGAGTGATATGCTTTGCATATAAAATATCATTTGTATTTGCTCATATAAATTCCTAAAAACAAATGCACTGATAATTTACTAAGAAGTAGTATCTATTAGGATATTTGTATTTGAGAAAAATTAAAATCTCAAATATAAATAATTCTAAGAAGATGAGTTACATAAAGAATAAGAAGGAATGTGTTTCATAGAAACCAATAAATTTCAAAATGAAAATTCTGAATCAAGAAATAAGTGAATTTCACTTTTATGTACATCTGTAAAGCACTAATTTTTAAACAAAGGCTATAGATAAATAGAAGAAAAACCAGAAGAGGACAAGGAACAGGGGTAGGGAGGAAGGACAAGAAAGTGGAAGTACCAGAACCTAAACTGGAGCAAATTATATTACAAACTTGTTTGATCATGTCAAAAAGAAATCTGATATTATGTAATACTATAATGCATGAATTAAAAAAAGGAAAAATCACATTTAGAATTTTTTCATACTGGAATATGGCATAATGCCAAAATCAATGCCTTGGGGAAATCTATCTTATGGGTTCTTTGACTTTCCCTAATATATAATTTGAAATTTAAGAATATGCAATAAGTTGGTGGTTTAAAAAACCACATAGAAGGATGTGACATCGTTACAGTTGCTACTTTGATGTCTGTTCAACAAGCTAATCTGACATTTGCAAATTATTCTACATTTCATGATGAAATTTGCATTTCTGAGAACCATCACTCTTCAAAGAAGAAAAGCATTATTGGTCTACAAAAGCCAACACCCATTATGTTGTCTCACCCTAAGTTATTTGGACCTTGTCAGACTTAATAGAGTGTACCTGAGATAAAATAAGTGCTTTATTAAACTGTGTTATCCCATAATGATAATTATAGTGTATAATTTGAAAAATAGATATGTACTAACAAAAACATTTCATGGAAAACAAAGTTATAATCTTTAACTTGTTTCTTGGCAAGAAAATTTGAAATAGGCTATTATAATATTTTATTTTTGAATATATGTTTCCTTTGTAGTTGGACACTTATTAAATTTTAATTTAATACAATGAGTATGCATCACTTTTAGAACAAGATAAAAGGAAAACATAGAATTCACTGAATATTGTATTATTCTATCTAGTACTTAATATGTTAAAAAGCATGAGTATATAGTTTTGAAGTAATTTACAAGTATATAGGACTATAAATTTGTGACAAGCTTTTGCAGACATGTCTAGTTTAGATTTTAACCATTTGGAAGCTCCATCTCATTATTGGGTGGAGACTGATTCAGTTTTAAGGTCATTCCAAGGATTCAGTGTTATTACAGGAAAAGCTTGTACCAATGAAAATGAAATTCATATCCTAGGGGCAAAGATTGAGGGGAAATAATGAAACAAAAAATTTAAAAATTAAATTAATAGACTTGTCTCTAGGAAGGCTAGACACACTATGTCCTTGCCCCAAGAAATCTATAGAGTAAAGATTATTTGCTGAAGGACAACTGTAGAAAGGAAACAGCAAAATCATATATATATGATTTTTCAAAAGGAACATAAAGTATCCAGAGACCTAACAACACTTAACTGACCACAGGGGGCCATTCAGTCTGAGACAGATTCCTACAACTAGAGAAGCAGAACTAAAGTCAGTCAAAGGCCAGAGATCCAATCAGAGAAATGTCAGTTTGAAAAATTGTGAGAAAAAGTAGCGTGTGAAAACTGAGTTTCAGAAATTCCTTGGCATTTGCCTGGATACAAACTTCATGGCTTTTGTGCAATCACCATTTTCTTTTTAGACAGATTCAGGATGGTGAGGGAGCAGTAAGGATAACAGGAGGGCTTCCTGGGTAATAAGAAGGGATGGCATCCAAAACTGGTGGATGATACTCTCTTCATTTTATCAAAAGACAAGGATGAACATACTGCAAAGATAAGACAGTCCCATTGTAGAGATTTTGTTTTTTAAAGAATTCTGAGGAAAAAAAAATTAGACTGTAGAATAAAAGTAGAAAAGTGATTGATGGGAGGAACATAAGAAGCAAAAGCAGTAAACTTTGGAAAACTAGAATAAGTAGAGAAAAGGGTTAAGAGGAACAGGTGGTGTTTAACAAATGATGAATTTGTTTTCTAAATGGTATAAGTCAGCACAGGGAAAGAAGCTACAATTTCAATAGTGGAAGGCAAAAACAGAAAAGGAAATCACATGTTTCAGAATTTAATATAATTAATTGGAAATTTACAATGGATAAAGACAGTAATGAGGAAAGCTTGAGGGCAAACCTAAAGAAAACATTTTTCTAATGGAACTCCATAAATTGGTCTTACCTATTGGGGCTGAAAGTTTGAAAACTGGGAAGTACACAATCACCTAACATGCTCCATAACTCAAAATAAATTTCCACTAGTATTAGTTTGTTTCCAATCCTTGCAGGAATTTGGGGAGCCTAAAATGAGCACATGCTTAATGCAATAACAGATTAAACTCCAAAAATAAAGTGTCACATTAACATTGGTCCTTCATTTGTTTGTAATTAAATTCCATGCAGAGGTAACTCATTAATGTTGTAAAGTTAGACAGGTTTTTGTTGTTATTATTTTAGCTGGTATGTTACAGGCTGGGGATATAGCAAGCATGCACAAGACCCTGAGTTCAATCCTTAACAACACTACTAACAACAACAAAAATTGCTTTTTTATTTTATTTTTTCAAAATTTAGCATTATCTTTGCAATTGTCTGTAAGAATTTAGACCATATAGATTTTCTTCCAATGTAAAACAGACTATATGCTATTCAACTTATTGCTATCAATGCCAAATTTTAATTCTCTACCATTCAGGTACTCTCAAAAGCCTGTTGATACAGCTGATACCTGGAAGGTAGAACATGAAGTACAGATTTGCTCTCGATAGCTCAGTATTTTCTAAGATGCATCCTGGAATTTTCAGCTCACTGGATATGATATACCTGAACCCACCACTTGGCCCCACCATCACTACAGAAGTGTCTCTGCAGAATGGAATGTTGGCTTTTGTGCTCAGTCTTCACTCAAAAGTGCTATTAAAATGTTTTTTAAAAAAAGAATTTTCAAGAATCTACTATTTTTGATACTGACTACTCCTCATGCAAAAGCCTCTGTGGTAGATTATTTTTTTTCCTCACTAGTAGATAAGGAATTCCTTCAAATTCTAGTCTACTTCTTTGCCTATCTACTCAGACTCCTTGTTCTTGGTCTTGCCCTTGTTTCATCTCTTTCTCTCTCAATTCCCTCTCATCCCTCCTCTATTCCCCGCTCTTCTATATCTTAACAAACTGATTTTGTAACCAGGGATATATAATGAATATAATAAACTAACAAAATATTCCTTCATTCAAAGTGACATAGATTAATTTTGTTTATTTTCTATCTTTAATTTTGAAAATATTATAAAATATATAATATTTAAAGAAAATTTCAAGAACATTACTCTCCAAAGTTCATCATTATATTAGTTCATTAAACATAACCTATAATCCATTTGAATATCTGCTTTGAAGGTAATAGTTTTGAATTTGCCTCATTTGTGGACTTTTTGAATGATTCTGGTCAGAGAAATGAAGAAGGACTTGTACTTACTTAAAGAATACTTTTTCAGAACAGTTGAACAAGTGCTTTACATTTTCTTGTAAATTCTCTAAGTAATAATAAGTTTCAAGGATTCAAGTTTTATGTACTCAACTCTACATGTGTAGTAATTTTATAAGAGTTTGAAAATAAAAGACCTTCTAACAATTTTGATGCTGTACTAAGGTAATAAATATATAAAAACTTATCTGAAAAAAGTAAAAGAATTAATTTATGTAAAATTTAAGGAGGCAAAAAGAGGTTAAAGATAAGCAAATAGTAACAGATTTTTTTTTTCCATTTTGATTAATATGTCTCATCTAATCTGTCAGTTATTTATTTTGTCCTTTTTGTTCCATTGTTGGGCACATGTAATTAATTATATACTCAAGGATCTACTGTGGTTTTTAAAATCTTTATCATATTATTGTTTCCAAATTCTTTTCTTTCTCTCAGAATATTTCTTTTTATTATTTTTAAAGATAGCAATATGTGGTTTTAGTTCACAGAAAAATTTTCCCATTTTTGTAGCATTTTGTACATATTTTAAAATGTGTACCAGGCACAGTGGCACATACTTATTATCCCAGATACTCTTGATAGTGAAGCAGGAGAATTGCAAATTCAAGGCCAGCCTGCTCAGCAACATAGCAAAACCTTCTCTCAAAATCAAATTTACAAATGGCTGGGGATGCAGCTCAGTGGTAACACACTTGCCTAGCCTGTGAACAACCCTGGACTGAATCCCAAGTACCACAAATCCACACACAAAAGGATCCCTGCATTTTGTCTATTTCTAGAATTTCTTTTTTTTTTCTTCATTCGTGTGTATCAGTAGCTGTCTTTTATATTTAAGAGTTTTCTTCATTTTCTCAGGATTTGAGGAATCTTGTTCATATGTCAGAGTAAGACACTAACCTGATGTTTAAAGCTCTGTATGTCTCTGTGGTAGGGAAGAGGACTTGGTTAATGAATAATCCTCTCTTTGGGACAAGTAGGCAAAACCCTGTACATTTTACAGAAGACCCTTAGGTTTGGTAGCTGGAGACTAACTAATCTTTATTACAGTAGGATAATGTCCCCCAAAGAATAGCTCTGTAATTCCTTGCCCAGGGTTTGTAAATCTGACTATGAAGATTTGAGTGACAAGCATGGGAACCCAGATAAGCTACATTATTTAACAGAGGCTCTTGTTGAAACATTATTAGGAATTTCATGACAGCAAGAGCAGAGAACTAAACCCAGTGGGGTCCTTCTGCATATAAGCCCTAAGTGCTTACTCCTAAGACTCACCTGGGTCTGAGGGCTGCAAGTCCATGGGACAGACTTCTGTCACTATTCAGTATGCAGTTTTTCACATAACCCCACAGAGCAGAGGTCCTTTGGTGATATCTCTTCACAGATAACTCTTCTGTCCCTACTGGCAAAAGCCCAGGACAAAATGTCCTTGGAAGGTAGAGGGGAAATGGTTCTGAGGCATCATGTTCTTTATAAGTTCAACAAAATTTCCTGCATTTAGTCTCAAGTAAATGTCTAATTTATCATGTTGAATCCAAAATTGAAGATGTTTTAAAAACTCACATTTTAAAAAATGTTGCCTCCTTTAAAAACCTTTTAATATTTCAATTATTTAGTGACTTCAGTAGGCAATCAGTTTGCATTATTTGTGGCAGTTACCTTCTATAAAGCCAGTATGAACAGTGAATTAGTAAATACTGACCCATTTTTGAAGGAGACATGATGTGTATATATATATATTATATATATATATATATAATATATATATATATTGTATAGATTATACTCATAAGTCTTAAAAGCAATCTAAATTCAGATTTTTAAAGTTTTTTATTTAACAAAAGAGAAAACAAAAGGTTAACTGACTTGCTTGAGGCCTCCCACTAACAGCTACCAGAGTAGTAGGACTAAAACTTTCTCCAAATGGTGCCAGACCTGGTGCTTAGTGCATTACACTGCCTTGGTCCCTAGTGTCTCCATTCTCTGGTCATCTCTGTTAAAAAATAACAACAACCAGAAAAAAAAAAAAAAAAACACTAACACAAAAAAATTGACATTCACAGTTTATTAGCCACACCAGGAATTGTGTCAGGTGACTCAATGTTTTTTCTTATACTTATATTCACAAACAACAGTAAAATTACAGCCAGTATTGATGTGGAGATTATAAATAAACTGTATCAAGTAGGTAAGTTTTCAAATACTGAATCTGTGAATAATGCAGATTGTATATCTTAATTATTTGAAAAAAAAAATCCCAAAATGTAAAACATTCCACACATTCATGTTAACTTGATGCTTTTACTGTTGACATTGCTGTTTTTATTTTCATTCAGAACATCTATGCACATGACATTAAACATGGATTCTTTGCTCAGTAGAATTTCAAAAAATTCTAGTCTTAAAATTATAGATATTGTACATTAAAAAGAGTCATTAAAAATACTATTTGAGTCCCTAATTATCGAATATGTATAGAAGAGGACACAGACTAAAAAGTTATTTATTATTCAATAATTTCATGTCTTAAAGAAATAGCTCTGGTATTTCAACAGAAGTTTAGAAATAGAAAAAAAAATCTTCTTTCACCAAAACTGCAATATTAACATTGGACATATAAAGAATTTCACAGCTGGGGACTGGGGTTGTGGCTCAGTGGTAGTGCACTTGCTTGGCATATGTGAGGCACTGGGTTAGAATCTTAGCACCACATATAAATAAATAAGTAAAATAAAGGTCCATTGACAACTAAAAAAAAATTAAAAAAAAAAGAATTTCACAGTTAGAAAATGCAAATAAACACATCACATCTATTAAAAACATTGCAACACTATCAAATTATGTACAAAAAATTCCGGTCTACAATCTTTATTTTTCTCTCTTCTCTAATTTTACTCTAGAATATTGCCTCCAAGCCACTTTTTTGCATAAATTTGAGTGATCCATTAGTGTATCTACCTCATTGTAAAATTTAAACACACATAGATCATTGAGAATATTATAGACAATAAACAAATTTAGTCAATATTATTAGATTTATATTAACCATGTTATTAAAACTGAGAGCCACAAAATTAAATCTATCATTTACTTTTCAACATGGAACATATGGGAATTTTGTTAGTTTTCTACTTATTATTTGTTAATTATTATATGTTAATTATAGAATAGCAAGGAAATTACTCCAAATACTAGAACCTGTAAACTTAATCACAATATGTAGGACTGTAAATACATAACCAGACAGTGGGGAAGGGAAAACATAGCAGCATCTCCCTCATAGAAAATTATATAATCCTTAGCAAGCTTAGAATCTCTAGCAATGTCATATACATAAAAACAATTACTGTTCACATTTCTATAATATATGATGTTTAACATTTCAATTTATACAAATTCGAAGATGAAAAATTCATATTAAAAATACACCATTTTTACATTGTTATAATGATAATAACTATCAGATATTTTCAATTTATATAGTAATATGAACCAACTTTCCCTTAAGTTCTCAGAAACACACTTAAATTGACTTATGTGTTTTACAATAGTTATCAAGATTTAATTCATCACTGATGAAGTTTTCTGTTTTGTTTTTAGTTATCAGTTAAGGTATAAAAAATTCTCATTTATTATTTGGCTTGGTCTATTTTTTAATACTTACATGTCTTCTTTTGTGAATTTCCACTTAAACATTTCTACTCATATTTTCCTTCTTCTGATTTATTCACCTTTAATTTTTCATTTATATGTCTTAAAAATTGTTTCCTATGTTGTAATTTGCTTTTTAATTTTTTCTCACCATTTGATAAGGTTTATGCTAATTACATAATTTTTTCAGATGCTCAAATATTATAAAATGCATCTCAAAGTTCACTGTTCAAGTTACCTTTTATAATTAATGAAAATAAACCCAGAAATTAAATGTGTGAATACAATAGGTCCGAAAATATTGAAGCAGAATAGTTTTCAAAATCATATTTCTCCCTACAAAATATTGGATAATATTTTTGAATACTATTATGTTTCACTTCTAAGTAGTTGTGTCACATAAAAAATATTAAAGGGTGAGGAAAACACTGAAATTTAATCATTATTTTTAAGTTAAAAAATGACTTTATATAAATTTCTATAGGATAGTTCTATAGTCTCAGAATAGTTTTCATAAATAGTTTAATAAAGAAAAAGCTGTAATTTTTTTAAAACCTACATTTTGATTATGAGTGCTTAAATGGTTCACTAAAATTACAATTTGTGTTTTTTATAATTGAGAAAATACTATAGTTCTTTCCTTACAAACTCATCGGTGTAATCAGAACGTATACAGTGTCTCCCAAAGTGTGCCCAACAGGACACTAGCACCACGAGGTATCCTGAGAACAAAGGTTATTCTTAGAATAAGTGTAGATAGTACTATCTAGTATTTATTTTTAAAATAAATTTCACAGCCTGCATTCTTAATAGGATAAGAATTATCAGATGAAACAAATAAATAAAAGCACACTAACCCCATATAACCTGTTGGCTTTTACTGCATGCTATTTAATATAATTAAATAAAATTAAGTAAAATTCAGGACCAACTGGATACTCTAGGACAATATATATGAAATACAATACATATATTTGATATCGATTTATTTTACAATATTAATATCTTGCTCTTCATGTGGTATTTTTATTTTTAGTAATTTTAGTTTTAATACACAAATGTTATTTTTTTCAAACAATGACTTTTTCTTAAAGTTGTTAATGTCAGTATGATATTGAAGGATTTGGCATCTGCCACTCTAAAATATGCAACCTTGGTGTACTGATTATTTTGAGATGAATTTATTTGAAAAACATCAAATGCACAATCTCTACTTGAACTCCCTTATCTGCAAAGGAGCATATTCTCCAAAATTAGCTCTAGGGTCATGAGTCTGCCCCTGGAATTTCATCAACCAAGGAAGATCAACTCTCATCATAAGACAGGAGACCAGAAGTCAAAAGAACACCTAGACAAACCTTGTCACCACTCACTTTCGTATCTCCCATCTGTTTTTCAAAGGCCTATTAATCTTTCCTAAAAATGATTACTCTCTCCTCCTGCCTGTTAAGATAGTATATAAACTCTCACCGCTTTCTTAATATCCACTACTTTTTCTGTGGTGATCCTGTGCACATAGTAAATGTATCTACCCTTCACTATGAATCTGCCTTTTGTCAGTTTATTCAAACTCAGATTTTGAACCTCAGAGAGGAGAGAAAAAGTGTTTCAAGATCTTGTAGTTCTTCATATAAGAATATTTCATAATTTAATTACTCTGTTACTGCATCCTTAGAATACTTAAATTGTCCTTCTGTTATAAATATCAAAGTATTTATATATATATATATTGATTTTGATTATTATTAATTTTTTAGTGCCAGTTCTTAGAAATCTCATGTTTTGCCTCAATAGATAAGAGTATTATAATCATTTTGACATATGGTGCTAGATTATGTTCAAAAGTTTGTTCAAATTTTATTTCAGTATGTCTGCAAAAGCAAATGTGGTGTCAAAATTACATGAAGAAAAACACTTAGTCTTTATGTATCCTAAATTTAAAAAATAATTTGAGTTTTGCATAAATCCTCACAGAATGAAAATTCCTTCTGAATCCAAATGTAAAATTGTGATCTTCAGGTTACAATAGTGATTCTCAACATCAGCACTCTTAACATGTTGTGCCATAAGCTTCTTAATATGTGTTCTGTACTGATCAGTGTTTGGTATTTAATAGTATTTTTTGCCTATGCTCACTGTACTCTAAAAACATTTGCCTCCCCTACATTTATAACAACCAAAAGTATCTCCAGGTATTGCCGGATGTTCCCTGGCTGCAAAATTGTCCCTTCCCCTCTGACATGTACTGGAATATAGAGGAAAGAGCACATAGACTTATTGCATTCAGGCACTTGCTAAAGGAAGTATGGAAGGGTTTGTCAGCTTTTCCTTGCTGTGACATATATCTAAGAAAAACAATTTAGAGGAGGAAAGATTTACTTTGGCTCACTAAATCATAGGTTTCATTCTATGGCTTCCTGGCCCCATTGCTTTGGGCCTCAGGTGAGCCAGACCATTATAACAGAAGGGCATGCGAAACAAAAGCTATTCAATTTATGGCATCCAGGAAGCAGAATGGAGGCAGTGAAGAGAAAGGGACTAAGGACAAGAAATACCTTTCCAAGCCACATCTTTAGTGACCTATTTTCTTCAACCATGGCCCATTGTGTATATCACCTGTCATTCATTCAGCCATCAATGAATTGATCCAATGAGGAGGTGAGAGACTTCATGATAAAAAACTATTTTCCAGAAACCTCATGTTTGAACAGTTCTGCTTTGGAGATAGTGGCTTCAACATATGAGACATTGGGGATATTTCATATCCAAAGTGTAACAATAGGTAAACAGGGAACTTGATAAAGGAATTTGATACAAAGTATGTGTAGATATGTGTACACACACATACTATAAAACCACCATATATACATTGATATATATATATATATATATATATACACATTGATATATATACACATTGATTATATATAATCAATGTGTATATATATATATATATATATATATATATATATATATATATAAATACATATTAGCATGTTTTTTTTAATCATTCCATAATGGATTTGATACTTGGCTCATGTAATAGCTAGTGTTTCTTCAAAGAATATTTTTTCTGTCTATAAAATTTATCCTTTCATTATTAATAAAATATATTATTCTAATAAACTGAGAAAGATTTTTATATTTACATATATTTGCAATTATATTATAAAATAATAGTGTACATATCAAAATTAAATAATTTAAAATTTAAACAAAATAACTGATGTGAACTTACTGCATTCTTAGAAGAAATTTTATCAAAATAACATTGAGAATGAATGAATACTGTATACAACTAAATAATGGATGCTGGAAACTTTTCCTCTATGTGAATTGCTGAGCAAAATTAGTGTCTCCCTTTTAAATCTTCTCATTTCAGCATATGGGTTAAATGTATACATATAATCCATGGAAGTCAGCCTTTTTCTAGCTCATCTTATTGTGTTTCAGTAATAAATAGAATTATTTATCTTGAAGTATTTTTTTTTTGAAGTATGAAGACCAATGTAGAATTTCTTGGCATTTTCTTTCCAGTATATTAGGAATTTTTTTTCACATACAGAATGAAATCTAGTATTTTTGAAGTCAAGCTTTGTATTGCTAGACTAGTTCAGAGAAAACTCAGCTGGTGTTTGTCCAGTGGGATGATCTGGCATAGTACCATGTTAAAAAGGAACCATGGCATGTTATCTTAAATACTGATAGACAAAAAAGGCAACTTTTGTTGTTGGTTTATATTTTATACATATACAACTCAAAGGAAAGTTTTCCTTCTCAGTTATAAAAACTATATTTCCATCAAGTCTTTGATAGTACTTGCTTTCTCATCTCATCAAAAAGAATTCTTCTTAATTTAATGTATTTGTGTTTGAAGTTAAAATATCCATCATCTTTAGATGTTTGCGTACCTTTAAAAATATCCTTTTATTCTTATGTCATATAGAGGAATTTTTGTTACCATACCTAGAGATGATTTTTTTATCATACCTAGAGATGATGGTATTTTATTACAAAAGTGTCTCATTTTGAAATCTTTATATATTCTTTATGTGATAATACATTCAAAATACTTAGAAAACTAAACTAAGTATTAAAATGTTCTTTTTTAAATTGTATTGACAGTGAAATATCAGCTGCCTAACACACTATGAAATAAGAGATAAAATAAAAGAAAAAGGGGTTATATTGAATTCCTGTTTGATAATATTCTCTTCATATATTATCATATCTAATATTTATAATATTACTTTTAGAAAAATATTATTAGGTATTTTATGGGTGAGTCAAATAGAAGTTCAGGGAAGTTGACAAATATTCACAATATGCAGAGGTAGTGAGTCCATTCTAGAATGTTTTCTCTGATATGTGCAGACTGACTCACAGTAGGTAGGGTGGGTGGAGGAGTGGAGTGGAAGTTCATGAAACTGGATGGAGGGAAAGGGGGAAGGGAAGAGGAATGGGAATGGGAAAAAGTAGAATGAATTGGACATAACTTTCCTATGTTCATATATAAATACATGACTAGTGTAACTCCATATCATATACAACCACAAGAATGGGCAATTAGACCCCATATATGTATGATATGTCAAAATATATTCTACTGTCATGTATAACCAAAAAGAACAAATAAAAAAAAGAGTACAGCCTATTAAAGATTCCTGAGGGAGGAAAAGTTATAGAATAAATACCTAGTTTCCCTCCTTCTCTCCAGTCTCCATGAGTGCATCCCCTCAGTGGAAACCAACTAGAACAGAAAAGAAAGGGATAAAGAGCTGGTCACAAAGTGATGCATGCCTATAATCCCAGTGACTTGGGAGACTGAGGCAGGAGGATTGCAAGTTGAGGCCAATCTCAGCAATTTAACAAGATCCTGTCTCAAAATAAAATAAATAAATAAATAAAAAGGGCAGGGTATGTAGCTCAGTGGTTTGGTGGTAGAGTGCTCTGAGGTTCAATCCTTAGTACTAAAAAAAAAAAAGAATAAAAATCTATATATGTAATACATGGTGGGGGTGTCACAAGATCACAAGATCCAGGGCAAGAAGGTATTTAACACAGTAACTGTGTCAAAAGTAGAAATGTCTGTGACAAGTGCTTTCAAGATCTCTCAGTTTATATTTATGCATTTCTTGGAAATCCTTTCTTATATTCACTTCTCTCCAAAAATGCTTATGCCTTATGTTCTATGCTCATTGTCAGCTAGCTTCACTGAGAAAACATGAGCCATCAGAAAGGACCTTCCCAAACTCCCAATGCCACATATGTTTCTCTACTAGCATGTGTGCACTACCTTTCTTCCTGTCACCATGGATTACCTATTCATGTGAGTATCTAAAGCCAAATGATTCACTTGTATATTAGATTTCAAGTATATGTGTCTAGTCAAGCATTAAAAATCATATTCTCTTCTCTTCTTCATAAATGCATCACTTTGCATTGAATCATTTTCATCAATACACAAAGATGCAGTTAATTTTTTTCATTAAGGAAAATCCTCCATTAATTGTTGGGAGATCATTCTCTTAATGTGAGGTGCTGACTGTTCCTTGTTCCAGATTAACTTTATGAGGATATTTGTACAGGAATCAACCTTGGATGATAAAAATGCTATTTCCTGCCAAAGCAAAAGCAAAATTTTCTTACATCCATTATAAATAACTTAGGTCCCCTGAACTTAGGTTTATTCTCCTCTAAATCAGCTCACTGCATGTGGAATTTGAGGCTCAGGGAATAGACCTAAAATTGTTGAAATTCTGCCTATTGCTATTGCTGTGAATAGTAAACTATCTTTCAACTCTAATCCAGTAGTATTGGGTCTTCTATCAATTTTAAAGAAGATGCCCTAATTCTCTGATTGCTAGAGATAATGAGCATTTTTTCATATATTTGTTGATTGATTGTATATCCTCTTCTGAGAAGTGTCTGTTCACATCCTTGGCCCATTTGTTGAGTGGGTTATTTGTTTTTTGGGTGCTTAGCTTTTTGAGTTCTATATATTCCCTAGAGATTATTGCTCTATCTGATGTGTGAGGGGTAAAAATTTGCTCCCATGATGTGGGCTCTCTGTTCACCTCACAGATTGTTTCTTTTGCTGAGATGAAACTTTTTAGTTTGAGTCCATCCCATTTATTGATTCTTGGTTTTAATTCTTGCACTATAGGAGTCTTATTAAGGAAGTTGGGACCTAATCCCACATGATGAAGATTAGGGCCTACTTTTTCTTCTATTAGACTCAGAGTATCTAGTTTGATTCCTAGGACCTTGATGCATTTTGAGTTAAATTTTGTGCATGGTGAGAGATAGGGGTTTAGTTTCATTTTTTTTGCATATGGATTTCCAGTTTTCTCAGCATTATTTGTTGAAAATGCTATCTTTTCTCCAGTTCTCACTCCAATCAGAATGCAGCTATTATGAAGACAAACAACCATAAATGTTGGGGAGGATGTGAGGGAAAAAGATACACTCATACATTGCTGGTAGGACTGAAAATTGGTACATCCAATATGGAAAGCAGTATGGAGATTCCTTGAAAATCCAGGAATAGGACCACCATTTGTCCCAGCAATCCTTCTCCTCAGACTATACCTAAAGGACTTAAAAACAGCATAATACAGGGACACAGCCACATCAATGTTTATAGCAGCAAAATTCACAATAGATAAATTGTGGAGCCAACCTAGATGCCCTTCAGTAGATGAATGGATTAAAAAAATGTGGCATTTTAATACGATGGAATTTTACTCAGCATTAAAAGAGAATAAAATCATGGCATTTGCAGGTAAATGGATGGCATTGGAGGAAATAATGCTAAGTGAAGTTAGCCAATCCCAAAAAAAGAAATGTTGAATATTTTCTCCGATATAAGGAAGCTGACTCATAGTGGGCTAGGGAGGGGGAACATGGGAGGATTAGATGAATTCTAGAAAGAGAAGAGGGATGGGAGGGAATGGGAGGGGGCAGGGGATTAGCAAGGGCAGTGAAATGTGATGGACATAATTATCCTAAGTACATGTATGAATATTCAAATTGTGTGTCAACATACTTTATATATAAACAGAGATATGAAAAATTGTGGTATATATGTGTAATAAGAATTGTAATGCAAAAAAAGTACACGTATAAAGACAGGAATTGGTGGGAACATGCTCTATATACAAAGATATGAAAAATTGTACTCTATATATGTAATAAGAATTGTAATGCATTCCATTGTCATGTATTTAAAAAAATAAAATCAATAAAAAAAGAAGATGATGCAGCAAGATTAAATCTTAGATCATCAGGAGCATAAAATGGAGACTTTTTAGTTTTATTGACATGAATCCCACTTTTCTGCTACACTATTCCCTTTAGCAAAACTCCTTGAAAATTTAGTTTATTACTTCAAGTTCTACTTTTCCCACTTTGATAGTTTCACTCCACTATAACAGCTTCTGGTAGAGTTTGAGTTTAAAGGTACTTAATTATATAGTCAGTTCTTGGATCTCAGCTCTCATGATCTGTAGCCAGTATTTGATACTTTTGATCACCTTTTTCTCTATTTTGAAGCTCTTTCTTCACTTAGCATCAAGAAAAATATCATATGCGTTAGTTTCTCCTACAAAGTTTATCATCGATATCTCTTAGATTTTTCTAGTCTAAACAGACTCCAGCCTTTAAGATTCAAGAGATTGACTTTAAACACTTCTTTTTGCTTTCTGCACACATTTTTTTAATATCTCTTTTTGTATCATGACTTTACTTATCTGCAAACACTGACACTAACATGTTTTTATGTAGAGCCCAGTTCTTTCTGCTTAACTTCACACTCACATCCAAGTACTTGGCATATTCACTTGGATGTAAAATTGGTATATCAAACTTAACATGTCTAAAACTGAACTACTTGTTTCCCCTATCTCTTTCATAACCTTTAATTCTGCTTAATGTCAATCATTTCCTTTAAATTGTAGAAGCTAAATTTTCCTTAACTTCTCTCTTTTACTCATACCACAAATTTAACCTCTCCAAAATTTCCTCTGCCTCTCCTTCTGTATATAATTGAGATCATTTTCCATCTATCACTTCTACTACCACACCTGATATAAGCGACTACAATTTCCTATCTGGATCACTGCCTCTTAAAAGAATTCAATACTTCTGCTCCTCCTCCTAAAATTTATTCTCATCACAGTAGCTAAAATAACCCTGCTAGCCTATGAAATGAAGATCTATTACTTTTTTGCTCAAAACCCTCTGTTGGCTTCTCAGTTCACGCAGAGCATAAAGCTCAGTCATTGCAGTTCCTTAGGCAACCCTTTATCTCTTCTTTTATTCCTTTCCTCTCTCGATCCACATTCACCTCCTTGACATCTCTCAACATTTCTAGGCATATTCCATCTTCAAGACCTTTAAGCTTCCTCCAGATATTCACGATTACTCCCCCATTTTTTTCAGATCTTGGCTCAAATGTCACCTTTTTAAAGTTGCCATTCTCTGACTCATGGCACATTCTACATGCCATTTTTTCCTGCTTTTCTTAGTCTTATATCATTTCATAAAATTTATGTCTTTACTTAAATATTAGCAACTTAATTACAGAATCCCCAAGGAAATTATCATGTTTTTAAAAATCATTCTATAAGCTTAATATTTAAAATAGTACCTGACAAAAATTTTCACAATTTTTTGAAACTATCAAAATCATGTTCTTATTTTTAACACACAAATCTGAATAATTTCTTCTCTAAGTAATTTTATATTCCCCCAAATCTGATCTCATCAAAATAAACATGCAGGTATACACTGAAAAGGAGAGGGAATATAAATGAAAGTACCTTTGAGAATAGAAGGGGAAAGAAATTTGAAGTCTGAGGATTGTTATTATGTGTTTGTTGTTGCTCAGAAAGATATGTTGAAGTTCTAACCTTCTCCATCAATGTGGCTTTATTTGGAAATAATCTTTGCAGACATAATCATTTAAAGATAAGTTCATCAAGGTTAGCCCTTATCCAATATCAATGCAATCCAACATAATTGGTATCTTTATAAGAAAAGGAGGAGAGGCCTAGAGGAAGAACATCATGTGAAGATACAGGCCAAGTGTGATGCTGTATCCATAAGCTAAGGAAGCCAAGCACTGTCAGCCATCACCATTAGCTAAGATAGGACTGGAACAGAGTGTAAACATTCAAAAGAACCAAAAATGTCTACATGGTGATTGCATATTTGTAGATTCCAAAACTAAGAGAAAATAAATTTATGTGGTTTAAGCCACAGATTTTTGTGGTGTCTTATCCATGGCAGTCTTAGAAAACTAATATATGTGACATATCCAAAAAAATAGTGAGAAGCTTACTTTGTGCCATTATCCAATTGAGATATTAATAGACTAAAATGGGTAGGTGCCTAGCATAGAAACTGGACCCCGAAACTAAGCCACCAAGTCTCAGCAGTTATAACCTGGTTTTCTAGTAAAGGATGCCAGGCTAGCAGGAGGATTACTTTATCTTATGCTTTATCTTTACATTTATGTCATTACAGCTGAGAAAATGAGTTTTTTGGTGTGTAACTCAGGGGGAAAAGTCATTGGTTGATGGGCCTTCTAAAGATTGACTTTATATAAGACCAAAGGGCAGTAAAAACTTCTGTGTACAGAGAGTGTTTAAAAAGATCTTAGTTATGATATAGATTAAAATTTTCACAACCTTGAGAACTGAATGCTTGGATTTGTATTTTAAGTGTAAGGCATTTAATATATGCTGTACCATGCACGCTTGATGTTGCCATCAAGGCATATACTTGCTACAGATGCAAAGCCATCCTGATTATTAGAAGGAAATATAACTCTTTGATTTTTCTCTCAGTTATCTGAGTACTACGAGCAACTTTGCTTTATCTCTCTTACTTGAATTTTAGTGCTATTGAAGCAATGTGGAATTTAGAAATCAAATCTACAGACCTATGACCTCATTAGGTTATTTAGTACAGTGTAATTTTGAACAACTTGGAATTTTTGGAGTTTCACTTACTTCCTCAGAAAAATATGAATAAGATTACCCAACTTGTTTGAAATGTCTAGGCCAATAATGTAACAATCATTTCAATTTTAACAAGATTGTGTCCTTATGGTATAAGGAGAAGTAAAAGTCCCCAATCCAATAAATCTTCAAGGAAAGTTAATTACCTCTTTCAAGTTATTCGGGAAAAGGATTTTTAAAATTTTTTCCACAGTTTGCATGATTTAATAAATATCTCAAGTCACCAATCATTATTTATGTCTTTTTTTTCAATTAAGCACCTCCAGTTGAAATATTAACCAGGATTATTATTTTATAGGAAATTACAGTGACATCATTAGTTTTTGTTCAGTTTAAAGGGTTTTATGGTGTCTTATCCAAAAACTTTGAAAGTAATATTATGATTGAAAACAAATAAATGAAATTTAATTTGTGTGGAATGACTGCCAAATCAGTGGAATTTCACTACAAACAATAAAATCTTTTAACTTCTTCAAAACCATTTTGCTTTTCGTTTTTTTTTTTTTTTTTTTTTTTTTTTGCCCCCTCTCTAATAGAAGTGATTAGGTCACCTTTGAAACACAAGACAATGCAGAAATAAAAATATAAAACTTTACATTATCCTGAACAAATCTGAGGAGAAAGCATTCATTGATTTAGGAAGAGCTCCTTTGGCCCATAGCTGTATCAAAAGTGGTCATAATTTTCTACTGTCTGAGGCTGGATGCCACAGAAGCAAGCCTTGAGTTGGAAACTCTGCAGGTGACATATTATGAGAATCTGGTAAGATAGTGGGAAAGCTTTTCAAAGATGGGAAAGAATATAGAATAGATATGAGTCTGGCATTAGTGTGACTTCAGCAGGAGAATTTTACCCTTTATGGTTGTCTTACACTGGCTTTCACATCCTCAGGGAGACAAACAACCAGGCACATCTCTCTATATATATTCCTGTAAGATATAGATACTCCAAAAGTGGGCATGGGTCAGGAAGGAGGGTGTTGGGAAGGGAGGTCCTCTAAAATGGACCAAAGATGGGCATTATTGGAAACAAACTGTACACTCCAAAGTTTGAGAAGGGACACAAAAGGGTATCTAAGCACCTCTGAATGAAAACTGACTGTGCAATCTCTCTTATTCTTAACATCTGAAAGAAAGGTCTAGATTTCTAGGTTTTGTTGCAGCTTCAGATCCATGGCAATATGTGAGCACATTTCTGTAAAGCTGATTGCCTTCAGACAATTATGTATGTACAATACAACCACAAAGAGAAAATAAACTACAGTTTAGTTACAGCCTGCTCAACTGTCAAGTAATCTTTTAAAATCAAAATGAGAAGATGACTATAATTCAATCTCAAATTCTTTCATTAAGTAATCATTAAGAAGTGCAAAACAGCAGGAGTTTAGAATTCTAAATTACCCCTCTGATAAAAAAAATGTATTTCTCATTACAGGAAAGCATACTATTATTATATGAATGAAGAAAGAGATTCAGCTAAATATTTTTCAACAGAATTTTAACAAATGGGAAGATATTAGTTTTTATTATGTCGTTGTGTAGCTCTAGCACCTGATGATATCTTAATAAACTCACTCTATCCTTTGCATTCTGATCTGGAAAATGGGGATAAGTATGATATATCTAATTCACAAAGCTATTCTTAATATGTGCCTTCATGAAAAGATACATTATTTAAAAAATAAACCTCTAAAGAAGGATCATCATTATAAATAGGTTTAACAGAAATACATCTACATTGGAATACAGATCTTATACTCTTATACGCCTGATAAATTTCAATGATAGAAAAAAATGTTAATAAACTAGCAGGAAAGAATTTTGAGTATACTGATGAGTCAAATCTTTGATTTCTAAATCACTTTGTACCCAAATATGAGTAAGTCATTTCAATAAGGTTAAGATTAAACAATTATCTCCCTTATAATAATTATGCTTGCATTATTAAACTCTGGTTCTCTATAAGGTATAAACCTAGAAATTTCTCAGGTAGAAATCTATTTTCTACCTGAAGGGGAAAAAAAGGAAAAAAGTTTTACATCTGTATTTATAACACCTCTCTACTTCAATAACCTAATTTTTACCTTTATAATGATCAATATTCTAATAGTTGGAAATATTTGCTAACACTAAATATATAGTAAGCAATAACAATCTTTAGAGGTACTTGTGAAGAATTGCATTTATATTTCGGAAAGATTCATCATTTACTTTCTCTTTTCAGGGAGCAATACAGGAGTAAGTCCACAGATAGCTATACCCATAACCACAAGTTAAGCACTTCATCTTCTACAATATATTATTTGAAGTACTACATTTTTCAATTTCTTTCAGGATAAACTGATAAAATTTCTATATTGGCCTTAAATTCAGCAATTTCACTCAGTTGAATAATTTTATCTTCACTCTGCAGTTCCTTGGATACCTCAGGGTATTTTCTGGTTTTATCTTTGTTGCCAGAAGTATTTATGCATTAAACTAGGACCAGAGATACTTTAACCAACTTGATCTTTATTATACTGGTGCACAGGTTACTACTTAGACAGAGATTAACAAGCCAGTGAAAGTGCTCTCTGGGGACAGAGAGTCTACTGTGTTGAAAGGGTCAAATGCATTATCCATTTCAAATCCTAGAGGCTAGAAAACAACTCTAACATGCTCCACATCCCTCTGCAACTGCTGCTATAATGTATTCCACTGGACATGCTGTGCTTTCCATCATTATTCTATGCAATAATAAAAATTATAAAGTTAAGCCTTCAGCAGGATTCAATAATTTGCATGTGTCTATTGTCTGATTTTTTTTTTTGGAGAAAAGTCCTTGAATATTCTGATAGTTTTGTCTACTTTTTTTCTTTTTTTCTTCTGAGAGAAAGAAAGCATTAGTTTCAATGTGCTTAACTGAATGTTTTGCTGGGGAAAAAAATCAACCTTTTTAAATTATTAAAACTCAGTAATTAGACAAGCAATGCTGTGCAATAAATTGGTAGTATAAGTTTAAGTTTATCATAAGCACTGCAGTTTTATTTGTCCAAATGTTAATATATGAGACTGAAAAATAACATTTACTTATTATGTTATCTGTTAGAATTATAAGTGAAATCTCATACTTTCCTTAGTTCAAATGTACATACTATCAATATGGCAATGATTAAAAATGAAAATATAGGCTTAATGGTGATCTATATAATTTTAGTATTGTGATATTATATAGTAATATTAAAATTTGAATCACTTCCTAATCAAATCTCATTTGACAAAGATATTTAGTTATATTCTTACTTAATAACAAGCTATCCTTTGTTCTAAATTACATTTATCTTTTTTCTTTACCAAATTACATGATATACCAAATCCAAAATTTAATAAAACTTGAAACTATTTCTTTTAAAAACATGGCACACTTAAAATTTTAATGCATATCAATAGTCTTAAGAATATTTCTATAGCAAGAGATGAGGTCTATAGTTAATTATTCAGTTGTACAATAGAAATTTGCTAAAATAGATTTTAAATTATCCTTTGTCACATATAAAAAGTGGTAATTATGTGAGATGATGGACAAGATAATTGACCTGAGTATATTGATCACTATACATATCAATATATCATATTGTACAACTTATATACAATAAAGCAAAGAATGTAGATATAAGTGAAATATGATTAGGATTATCAAGAGTTCCCTAGGAAAATGAAATATGAATGGTCTAGGCTCACTGGAGGGGTAGAAACCACCCCAAAACTTGTCACCAAGCATGATCTGAGAGGTTAAAAAGTCGACTGGATTTTCTGCTACACAAGAGCTAAATTCTCATTGAATGGATGTCACAAATTTCCTGTCCTGAGCACCTAGCATGATTCATGGCACAGAGGAGAAACTTTAAAAAAATGTATTAAAAAACAAAAAAAATGAAAATAAAGAAAAATACCCAAACTGTTTAAAATAACAAAATGTACTTTTCAGTTGTCTGCTCAGATCTTCCTGCAGTATGTATAATATAACAAAAGCTCATGTATTATTACCATGATTTATTTACTCATATTTCTTCTTTCTTCCTTTCAAAACATTCCCTTTCTTGAGTTTTACTTCTGTTGCCCATATTGAAACACTTAAAGCATAGTAACCATTTTCTGTTTTTATTAGATTGTAGTATCCTGATTCCTATCGAATTTTAATTTTCCTACCATTTTTAAGGTTAATTCTAATCCTACATTTTCACAGTAGCAAAAGTAAGTCAACAAAATATATTATATGTATCCTTAATAATAAATAATAAAATTTAATCTTATCTAGTTAACTCTATTGTAAGCAACAATCCATGGAAACATTAAATTTGCTGAAATATTTTTATAGAAAAAAAATTTCAGGTAACTCATTTTCTTTTCTATTTTCCACATGTAACATATTTTTTATATATCATTACTCTTTCAAAAGATTTGAGCACAAAACAAAAAAAAACTGAATATGAAAATAAAAGTTAATGCAACCAATCTCTCAATGATAAGTCAGGATATACATTGCAGTTACAGGTTCCTCCTTGTCCCTCTTCCTCTCCCTCTCCCTCTATTTATTCTTCTCCTTTTCCTTCTAACAAGGATTGAACCCAGGGATATTTAACTACCAAATCACATCTCTAGCCCATTTTTATTTTGAGACAGGTTCTCACTTTGACTTTTTTAATTTTACAGTTCTTCATATGAATTTTCTTGATTTTTTTGCCCAAATCCTTGACATTCTGTTATATACATAGCTGTTCACTTTCAAATATACATGTATCTTGAACATTTTAGCTGGACTTTGGAAACAATTTAGTACTGGGCAATGAAATTGATGAAAATGTGTTATGTGCATACAAATATGCAATGATGAAATCTACTATTGTGTATACTTGTTAAGCAGCAATTTAAAAAAAGAATTTAGTGTGTCAATATTCTTCATAGAACAAGAACTACTTAAGATTGTCACTAAACAGAACAGAATTGAATTATATAAATAATTGATCCAAATAGAAGAGGAAAGAGGTATCAAAGAGCATATAGATTATATTTATTTCATAATGTAATGAAAAATAATGTAAATATAATGTAAGCTGAGTCTTAACAATAATAAAATTAAACTTAAAAGTTTTAAACTTTTCAATGAGAAGCAGGCAAACAGTCAATCATATGATGCCTAAAAAAAAGATTGAAAAATAAAAATTGAAAAAAAAACTAAAACAGAAAAAAGTGACAAAATAACAAAAGATATAATATTGTTATAAACTAATAACACTTGAGTGGCCAATGGACATTTGATTTTTAAAAAATCAGGAAAAATATTGACATGGTTAAAGAGAGTTATTTCATTATAAGTTGGGAGGTTTAATTATACTCAAAGTTTATAAAAAATAGGAAATAATAAACAGAAAAGAAAGTTGAAAATGATTTTTATAACAAAGTCAATAAAACCCAAAATGTCTTCTTTGAGAAGATTAGTAAAATAATTTTACTTCTATTTTATAAAATACAACAAGACAAAATTAGATAGGATATAAATAATCAACATTGGAAATGAGAGAATGTATATTACTACACATGCTATAGATATAAACTCATAATAAAATACTGTAATGGCAAGTTAAGCAAATCTATTGAAACAGATAAATTTCTTCAAATATACAAATTGCTTAAGCTTATTTAAGATGAAATGATCTAAATATACTAATTTAAAAAAGGAACAAAGAATCGTAAATAAAACTCCATGCCCATTTGCCATCACTAGTGAATTCTATCTAATATTTAAAGAAGATAAAAGCCAATTTTATATAAATTCTTTGCAAAAACAAGTATTAAAAAAAATCAGGGGAGGAGGCATATCCACCCCCTTCACTTTGGTCTGCATTACTTTGCTGCCAAAATCAAAAGACAAAGGGAAGAACATTGAGGTGACTCCAGTGATCCCCATCCCTGGTGCTCACATTCTTGCACCTTCTTTCCTTGAGTATGGAAAGGGTCAATAACTTACCTTTGAACAAGGGAACAAGACAAAGTTAATGAGAAGTTGCTCCTGTGATTTCACCATCCAATATAAAACTGGTGCTAGAGGCCTGCCTCCAAGATCTTGATCTCTTTATAGGCAACAAAAAGGCAAACTTCCATGTGTATTCTAGTTTTAAGGGGATGATCTTACCAGCAACTTGAGTAAGCTTGAAAACTTATCTTTCCCCATTTGAGCATCTGATAAGAACCAGCCATCAGTAACACTTAATTGTAACATTGCAGAAGGCCCTATTAAGGTTCTACTAAGGACTAGGGTTTGAAAATCATAGACTTGGTGTTTTAACAGAAATGTATTCTCTGAGGTTTATAGATAGAAATCTGACAACGGGACATCCACAGGATTTGTTTCTTAGGAGAACTCTGTTCTTATTTTATATATCCATCTTTACTCTATGTACTTACATTGTCTTTCCCCCATACATGTCTGTGTTCTATCTTCATCTTGCAAGAACAGCAGTCATATTGTATTTGGGCCAACTTCCAGTGATTTTATTTAACCCTGATTATCTCCTTAAAAATTCTCTTTGCAAATACAGCCATATTCTGAGGTATAGGAGAGTAAGGTACAACTTTCATACTAAAAGAATTTACAGTTATGGTTGGGATCTGGAATGTGCCCCCAATTCTCATGTATTAAAAACTTGGTTCCCATTGCAGCAATCTTCAGAGGTGGAGCCTTTGGGAAGAGAATGAGGACTATGATGTCATCAGTGGATTAATCCATTGATAGCTGAATGATCTACTGGGAGGTGGTAGAGATGGTACAGACTATAGGCAGGTGGAGAAAGTTTGGAGGAAATGAGTCACTTGAGGTGTGACCTTGGGGAATGCATCTTGTTCTGGGACCCCCTCCTCTCTCTACTTCCTGCCTTCTGTGAGCTAAGTACCTTCTCTCTCCCATGCTCTAATATTATGATATTCTACCTCAACTCAAGCCTAAAGCAATAAGCTGGTACACCGAGGACTGGAATCTATAAAACCTTGAGCCAAAATAATTACTTTCTCCTCAAAATTGTTCTTGTCAGGTAGTTGGTCACAGCAACAAAAGCTAGTACATTTATAAAACCTGATTTCAGAATTTATTTTAAAGCTGAAAAATAAGGAAAGTGCAATAGTGACATACAAATACACACAAAGATAAATGGGACCATACAGAGTCTAGAAATAATCCCTATATATGTCAATTGAATTTTTCAGAAAGTCCTAGCAATACAGGAGGAAAAGCATAATCTTTTCAGCGTTGATTCTGAACAACTGGCTATTTACATGTAAAATTCAAATAAATTTATGTCCCTTAATTTATACTATATACAAAAATTAACTCAAAATAAGTTGTGTAAAAGTTGAAATAGTATAGTCATTAGACTAAATCATAGGAGAATTTTTTTAAATGACCTACATTTTTACAACAGTTTCTAAATTTTGACACAGAATGGTATGAACTAAAAATACAAAAATGAATTTAACTTCATAAAATTAAAACATTTGCTATTCAAATGACATTGATTTGAAAATAAAGAGGCAAGCCACAGATTAGAAGAAAATATTTGTCAATTTAAAAAGGAATTGCAAATTGCATCATGAATATTAAAAAACACCTACAGCAATATCAAGAAGATAAACTATTTAATACAAAAATAGGCAATATGTTTGAACAGGCACTTCACAACAGGATACAAAGATGGCAAAGACACACATGCATTGACATCCATCAGCATTCAGGAAAGGCAAACTCAACTGCACTGAATTTCTAGGATATTTGAACTATACTGGCTAGAAGTGAAAAGACTTCCCCTTTGAGTGTTCCCAAGGATGTGGAGAAATAGAAGTTTTCACATATTGTTTAATGATAAAAATGTACTACAACCTCAAAATTAGTTTAGCAAGAACTCTAAAATTTATGTGTATACCAACCATATGATCCAGACATTTTACTTTTAGTTATTTGCTTAAAAGAAATCAAAGTATACGATCCTATGCAAACCATCACAACAGCTCTATTTGCAATTAACTGAAAACAACGTAGTGCCTTCAATAAAAGCAAAGGTAAACTATATTATATCCATTCTGTGAATACTATTATGTCCATTTCATGAATACTACTTTTTTCTTTTTAAATTTATTTTAATTTCTTTCAATTAGTTATACATGACAGTAGAATACATTTCAACACATTGTACACAAATGGAACACAACTTCTCAGAGTCACACCAGTAGTGTAATCATACATGTATATAGGGTAATAATGTCTGTTTCATTTTACTGTCCTTCCCATTCCCACAGCCCAACCCCTCCCCCTCACTCCCCCCTTTACTACTTTCTAAAAAAAAGGAACAAATTATTGACCTGGACTGCAAAATAATTAGGGTGAAAAAAATACATCAAAAAAATAAGTAACTTTGATTCCATTCATAAACTTTCTGGAAAATTCTACCTAATCAGTAAAAAATGCTAGTTACTTTAGCTACTGGAATAGAGACTATTCCAGGAAGGCCCAATTTTATTATTTATTTTTTGAGGTAACAAGGTTTGAACCCAGAGCCTCGTACCTACCAGGCAAATGTTCTACGATAGTGCTACAATCCTACCCCAGAAGAACTGACTGTTAAATGAGTAGGAAGAAACTCTTGAAGTCTAGAGTATATTTTTAATATTGGTAATATTTGTCTTCTTGGAAATATACATGTAGCAAAAATCAGATTTTGTGTCTAAGTATGGGCTAATTATATAATGCAAACTGTAAAGTGCACACAAAACATCATACCAAGTTCTAAGTAGTATTCTTTGGACTGAGAAACACAACAATGACTTAAAAAAAAGAAAACAAATAAAAAAATACTTGATTAAAAATGATGGAAATAGTGCTTTGAGAAACTATGCCCAAACTATGGTACCATAAAAGTTCAGAGAAACACCACCTAACTCATGAAAAGCTCCAAAGATTTAGTAGGAAATACAAGCAGCGTGTGTGTGTGTGTGTGTGCGCACGCACACATGCATGTATATACACATACATAAACAGACAATGTCTGTGTATGATACATGTATATGTATATATAAAAATAAGTGTTTTAAAAAATTTGAGAGTTGTAGTGTTAATTTTTATTTATGAAGATAATTTGTTTTGTAAAATCTGCTTAATATTTTTTAAGTGATTGGGTTCTTATCAAGGGCTCCAATGGTGCTGAAATTTCAAATGTGGATACAGCTGCATTTGGGACATGGAGACATTTATAAATCACATTTCACATGCAACTGGTGAGTCTTATAAGAGAGATGCATGAAGCATGAGAGTTCAGATAAGACAGCGTGAATTCTTCCTTGAGCAAAGCAAATAGCTAGGAAAGTCTTTTTCAAAAAAAGTGACATTTGAACTAATATGCCATACATATTATTTTCTAGGATATGATTAAAATGAAATCATCTGGCTGATTTTATTATTCTTACATTCCTGCAGATATTCAGAAGGCAAGGAAAATTCTTTCATGAAGGAACACCTCTATTTGCTGCTTGAGGACATTCTTTCAAAATTATTCTCATTAGCATGAAAATACCAAACACAATTTATATTTCATGTAAAATATATTTAGAAATTGATACTGGCCTTCAATTACTTATACCCCCTGGTCCAGATGTCATTTGGAATTCTGAAGTTTCAGAATCTTAGAAACCTAGTGTGACTATGGAAATGTACTATATACACAAACCATAATGGCACCATAAAATATGGTCTAGGGTAATCTTTTCTACTCAAACATATTGATTTTTCTCTGGTAAAATGTATGGCTATTTATAATAAACAGATTAATAAAGACTATACATGTATGCCCACTAACTCAGTGCATATTCTGCTCCCAATACTTATGCTACAAACTGAAGAATTCCATTTATTACAAAAAATAAAATTCATCAATGTCTTACTTTTACCAAGTTATATTTGTAAGTTGATATTTGGTACATTGAATGAGATTTGTCACTTATTCGTAGGAAACATAGTAAATAATACTAAAGACCCTGGCTGTCCAATGATATAAAGTTAAAGGAAAAAAATAGAAATTAAGAAATCTATTCCATGTGAATAAATATGTCATGCTATTTCCAGAGACACATCATAAATATCAAGGGAAAAGGATGTTCATTTGTCTATTCTATGGGTTTAATTACCTTCACTACTGTTGTGTTGCTAAAAGTTTAAAAATATATTGCTCTTATTGACTATTATGGTTCGGATATGAGGTGTCACACAAAAGCTCTTGTGTTGATGCAGAAGATGAAAATATTTGATAATGGGAGCCCAAAGCTAATTAATCTCTCCCAATTAGAATAGACTAACTAGGTTGCAACCATAGGCAGATGGGGTGTGGCTAAAGGAAATACGCCTGATGAGTGTGTCCTTAGAGATTGTCTCTTATATCTTTGGCTCCTCCTTCTCTCTCTACTTTTTGGCCACCAAGTCCTGAGCTATTTTCCTCTACCACACTCTTGTGCCATGATACTCTGCCTAACCTCATGCCAAGAGTAATGGAATTGGCTAACCATGAAATGAAACCTCTGATAACATGAGCCCAAAATAAACTTTTCCTCCTCCAACTTATTCCTTTCAGGAATTTTGTTCACATGAAACAAAAATGATGAAAAGTTGACTAAAACAATAATTGGTACTGGGAGTGGGGCTGTTGCTCTGATGAAATGAACCCCACCATTTGATTCAAAAGACTTTGGATGAAATTGACCAAATTTTGTACAAATTTGATTTGTACATATATAAATATACCACCATGAATTTCATCTTTATGCACATCTATAAATTATCAATTTTAAAAATCTCTCTCTCTCTCTCTCTCTCTCTCTCTCTCTCTCTCTCTCTCTCTATATATATATATATATATATATATATATATACATATACATACATAAAACAAATACCAGTAGAGTAGAGGAATAGAAACAAGGAGGGGAAGAAGGTGAGAGAAAGAGGAAGTAGTGAAGACTGAAGTGGAACATACTATGAAGCACTAATAAAAACATATAAAGACAAGAAAGTATAGAAAAAAAAGAAAAGAAGTCATAGAAATTAATAAATAAAATAAAATAAAGAAGCCTTTGGAAATGGTTTTCAGAGGAGTTTATAAAAGTATGGAAATGCAGACTAGAGAAGTCTCAAAATGTTAAAAGCAGACCTTAATGATGATTCTGGTGGGAGCTCAGATAATGAGAATGCAGATGCTAAATGAGGACTTTGTTGGGAACTGGATTAGAGGTCATCAATGTTACATCTTGGCAAAGACCTTATCTACTTTTTACCTATACTCTAAGAGTTATGGATTAATTATCTGGTGGAGAAATTTTAAAGGCAGCACAACATTCAGATGGCAGAATAGATATTGTTATTGGCTTTTAGCCAGGTTTACTGTGAGAATTGTTAGCACAAAGCAGAATAGAATAATCTTTTTAAAATGGCATTTGACCAGAAAAGTGAATGTAAAATTGGGGCCAAAGAAGGTATGTTGTTGAAGATATTATATCTACTAAAGAGATTGTAAGTAGAAAAGATGCCTTATGATCATGTCAAGAAATAGCAAGACCACATCCATAGCAGGCGTAGAGTGAAACCCCTTTAAGAGACAGTGAGGGCACCTTGCTTGCCTGGGGGAAACTATAAAGTTATTTCACTGTGTTTAGCCACACACACACACACACACACACACACACACACACACACAATCTCCTGTACATTTGGTTCCAGGAGTTCAGCTACTGCTTGAGCTAGAGTTGGACCTTGGTATATCATCCATGTGGTATTGATTCTGCAGAAATGTAGGATGCTGGACTTAAGGGATCATGGAGTCTTTTTCACTGATATTTCAAAGGAAGACTTGGGAGATATAGCAAAGTGTGCAGAGTTAAAATCCTTCAGACATCTCCTGAGAGTGGAATGGATGGAGCTGCCAGAAAGAAGCTGAAGCTGGTGTGGAGACTCTCCAGTATAAGAGATGCCAGTAACATGAAATATGTGCTGAGAAAAGCTGTTGGCTGTGGACAAAGTCAGGCTAAAACAGAGGCTACATAGGCTGCATCCAGCAAGGTCAATGGGGTAGGTAATATCAAGCCCTTTGGAGATCACATCTCACAATCATGTGTCCCAGATAACTGATCTATCGCTACAGCTATGGGACATGATTGCCCAGATGGTTTTTATTTTTGTTTTGTTCCCATCATTTCTTTTTATTTTCCTATTCCTTCCTTTTGGAATAGAAATGTTTACTCTGTACTATTATGATTTGGATCTATGTAACTTGCTTTTCTTCTTTTCAGGAGCTAATAGCCAGGAGTTTGTCTTGAGTCTTAAGTGAGACTTGAACTTTTGAGCAATGATAGAACTTTTAAGGTTAATGGGTCTCTTGGAGATGAACTGAATGCAGTTGGCACTGTGAGATGGACGTAAGATTTTGGGCGTCAGGGACAGAATATTATGGTTTGAATATTAGGTGTTCACCAAAATTAATGCAGAAATTGAAATGATAAAATTATGAGAACTATGAACTAATCAGTTCATTCTCATTTAAATGGACTAATAATGTAGTAACTGCAGGTCAGTGGAGTGTGGCTAGAAGAAGGAGGTCTCTGAGAATATGCCCTTGGGGATTAAATCTTGTTCCCCATCCACTTTGACTCTCTCTGCTTTTTGGCCACCATATCCTGAGCTGCCTTCCTCTGTCCATCTTTCCCCCAGCCTCCTGTTGCTCTGCCTTTCCTCAGGTGCCAAAGCAGTGGAGTCAGCTGACCATAGACTGAAATCTTTGAAATCATGAGTCTAAAATAAACTTTTTCTCCTCAAAATTCTTTTTAGGTATTTTAGTCACCGTAATAAAAATCTGACTAACACAGAAGGATACATTGATATATATGTTTCATAAATATTTATTCAAGTAAATTAGTACACTAGAACTCAGACTATTAAGAAGAAAATCATGCTAGTTTTATACTGTTTAAATTTTTGTTAAATATTTTATGAGCTACAGTTTCTCTTAAAGGTAAAACTACAATAGTTTCTATTTTATAAACCCTGTAAATGAGCAATATCAATATGTGACTGCATTGTTTACTAGAAATAATATATAAATTATGTAATCAAATGGATTAAGAATAACATAGTGATCGTTTATTTTCATTATTTATATTAGATTAAAGAAAATATTAAGAAACATATTTTAGTATAATATTAATATTTTCTTATATAAGCAAAAGTAATTATCTATCTTTCAATGATATTATCCATACTGAAATTAGAATTATTTGCAGATGGAAAAAATATCATCTGTAATTCTGCATAATAGAGGATAAGACTGTTTTTCCTAATCTCATATCCAATCTAACAGTATATCAGATCCATCAGGTAGTATGTAGCTTCTAGTACTTGTGGAAAATTTACTGTATTTAACAATGACTAAAGCATCAATGCTAATTGTCTTCTCTTCCTCAAACTACTCATTAATTTCGGTGCTATGCATCACATGGCTGTTTTAAAATAAACAGTTTGTTGTAAAAGTAAGAGTATGAAAACAGATACTGATTCAATATTTTCAGTTTATTTGAACAAAGATTTCAAAATACTGATTAACAAATTTTAGGCATGCACCATAATATATATTTAATGATTGTCTCAAGGTCCCTGGGTTGATGGTTGAATTATTTAGGCTTAATACTGTGTGTATATGCCATTTTTTCCTGGTACATAATTACAAAATATATTATTTACTATAGAAAAAGATATTATATATATATTATATATATATATAATATATATATATATATGTACACACACACACACACATATATGTATTCATGTTAATCTCTTCTGAAATAGAAAATAATTTTAATACTTTGATTAATGCTGGAAAAAATGGCCCATTTTCTCAGTCTCATTCCATGCTTATCACTTATTTGTTCTAGTTCATAATTATGTGATACTATATATAATTTATGTTTAATTCCAACATTTATTGCACAGTGACATTAAGCAGGGGATAATGAAACAGATTTTTTGATAATTGTTTGCCTACACTTAAATATAATCAGATATAACTTCATATAATTAAGTATAAATCTAACTGTTGCTATTTCTTATGTGATTATGTGTTACATAAAGTTCAGGCTTGTGAAATTAACTTCAATAATCAAACTGCATGAAGCTATTTTCACTTTATTCATCTCCATTGAATAAAATGAAACAAATGAAGTTCAATTGTTTTCATATATCTTCAAATCAAACCCTTGGTATAATAAATGATAAAAATGAATAAATTCAAGCATATGAGTCACTGAAAAGCAAGCCTACTCTATAGGACTCAGTTTAATCTTGCAATCCCCTCAGTGTATCATAGTGACAGGAATGTGTTTTTCTATGCATATGTGAGCATACAAACAATGTTAAAACCACTTAAAAACATCCTTAATTTAAGATTGCCTATTAATCCTTGAGAATGAAGTGTGTCCAAATACTTAAGTTTCTTAATATTTAGCCATGTTGTGCCTCAAATTGTCTGCTTCAGTGATAGTTATGTTAGGTGTTTGTGAATACATAACTCACTCATTAATACTTCAAGTTGAAAATTGTTGTCAGTATTCAGAAGATTAAGTAGAGATGTCTAGTACAACAGAGATTAAAGAAAATATGATTCTATTTTATAATTTCCTTTTTCGAAAAAAAAATCTAAATTCATACAATTGCTAAATTCAGCATTTGAGAAGAAAAGGATAAAATTTAACCAGAGACAGAAGCAGTAAGGACAAATCAACTGTATGAACCACATAAAATCCTTGTCTAAAATGCCATGAAGAGAATTTTTTTTCACCTTATCTTAAGGTAAAGCTTCCCAGGGTATAGTGGGCATCTAGCCAGGGACAGAGATGCAGCAAAAGAGGAGAGAAGTGCAAAGGGAGAAAAAGTAAAGCACTTAAACAAATTTACTGCAAATCTTTGGCCAGCTGCCAACCAGGATAAAAGCAAAGCAGAGAAGTAAATTGTGCCAGCGTAACTTTAGCAATTGAAAACAGAGGTATGAAAAAGGTAATAACCTTTTCCAAAAGGTTATCAAAATTCCATATTTTGGAGTAAAGTATAGGCAGTTCCCAAATGAAAAACCAGCTATTTTTAAAAAATATTTTGCAATGTTAAATATTTAAGACCTGAAACAAATTTTTCTCATAAAAATTAAATAAATGAAAATGTTATCAACATATGAAAAGTAAGTTATATTTAATTCATACCATATCCGATATTTATGACTCTGTGATGGTGCAGGAACCCCTAGGGATGACAACATGTCCAGAACCAAGCACATTTTTACTATCTTCTTGAGAGAGCATTCCTGCAAGTGGGAGAAAGTTTTCTGTGAAGAATTGTCTTCAGGACAGAAATCAAGAATTCCCTAAATAAAAATAACAAAGTATATCCTATAATTTGGGATCTGAGAATAGAGAAGGTGCTGCTGCTGGTTATAATCTGATGAAAGGAAGACTTTATGTTGAGAGGCATAAATAGCATATTCAAAAACAGCTTCTTATAGATGATATTCCTATCCTTTTCTCGAAGGAGATTATTTTTTGCTTTGTCAAATCTGACAATCAGTTGCCTACTTAATTGATCACATTTTCACTACCTTAAACTACAATATGCTTTCCTTCAAATTATTGTGGATAATTCTAAATCATTCATTACTTCCTTCTTTTGCTGCCAGTACACTGGTTTCCTACAAGTTTTATTATTTGTAAAATGAAATAAACGGTAATATTTTAGTCTAGAAATTCCCTTTTTGCTTTCTAATTAGAGGCTTTAGAAATAATTTTGGAACACAGATAGTGTATGGATGATTAATGCTACTCACCTAAAATTTAAAATATATATATTTATATATATTATTATATGTAATAACATATAATAAAAATTATATATATATTATTTTATATATATAAATATTAAAATATTTATACATAAAAAGGGTGATGTATCTAGTTTTAAATCTGCATGGTATTTCTAAGAAAATCTAGTCTTTGAACCCATAAATTGAACAACATGAAGTGGCAGTGCTATTGTTCTAGGATTGAATATGTAAACCAGCTTTAGCTCTACCTTAAGAATATATTTCTGACTTAATATTTTTTTTAAAAGGGTGATGTATCTAGTTTTAAATCTGCATGGTATTTGCCAATTCAATTTGAAATTATATATATATAATTTCAAATTTATTTTATAACTCTTGTAAAATGGAGAGTGGAAAGAAGGTAAAAGATGAGATAAGGATTGTTGGAATATTGGTACCAGACAAAAAATAGTTATTTAATAACCAAATATATACAGTTCTTTCTCATTTTCCCAGAATGCTCTACTATGCAAAAGCATTTTTTAAATAAGCATAAATATAAAGCCAAGTATAGTTGCTCTAAGTGAAAGAACAAGTAAAAAGAAAGCTGAAGCAATTAAAACATGGGGCTAAGTATAAAACCTCTGCTGACTTGACCTTTTCACTAGGTAAGAATCTCAGGATGATTATCAGTTGTAAACCAGAAATGTTCTAATGTGGGCATATATTGAAATGCATAATTCTGTATTACAGATGTTTAGAGGAAAAAATTGCTTTTACTTCCAAAAGAAGCTAATGAAATATGTACTTTCTGTATAATATAATTTTTCTCACTTTGTTTCTAAAATTAAGCAGTAACATAGAACGCCTATTGATTTGTACGAAAAAAAATTAGATTAAATAAAAATAAGGTGTCCAAGTTTCCAATTGAGTTACTAGATGTTTTTAAAACTAGATGAGTAGAAAGGGGATGCTATGTAATAAAACGATGAAAACTTGTGTGTATGATAGAAGCAAATAATTTCTAAGAAGATCTAGTCTCGGAACCCATAATTTGAACAAACATGAAGTGGCAGTGCTATTGTTCTAAGATGGAATATGTAAACCAGCTTTAGTTCCACCTTAAGAATATATTTCTGACCTAATATTTTTTTAAAAAATGGTGATGTATCTAGTTTTAAATCTTCATGGTATTTGCCAATTCAATGTGAAATGTATTTCTAATTGGCCATGCATCTTATAGAGAAGTGATTTCTTTTGACAGCAGTGACTCCCAGAACTGAGGATTTGGAAGTGGGGCATCGCACAAAGGAGAAGTATAGCTAGCTTTTCCATGGATCTTTTAAATATATGCAAATCTGTTGATTAAAAGTATCAGTTAATAATCAGAAATGGACTGATGTTGGCCACTAGATTTACAAATTATAAATCACAGGATCCTTGAATGAAAGGAAACTCTTCATCTTTGACAAGAGTCCAATCCTGGGATTGGATAAATTGGATGTGACAAATAGTGAAGTCTAACTTAGGATAGACAAAATAATTTCATTTCTTCTCTCACCTTCTCACTCTAGACCTGGGAAGACAAGCCTATTTCCTTGTGGGCAATATGAACATCAATCAGCAGGCATTCCAAGAGACCATGGGCATAAACCATGGACATAGACTATCAGAGCAGTTACTTTACTGTCAATTTAATCACAGTTCAGAGCTTTTCATTTCCTGCTCCTCAACTTAGGAAATATTTATCAAGAACTACTGTGAGTAATAGGCATTTTGCTATAGGCTGGATAAAGAAATGTGGTCACAATATACATGATTCTTGGTTTCAAAAAGAATACAGCTGTTTTAGACAGCTTTCTCATTGTCATGACCAAAAGACCTGACCAAAACAATTTTGGAGGATAAAAAGTTTATTTTGGGCTCATGGTTTCAGAGGTCTCAGTCCATAAATGGTTGGCTCCTTTGCTCCATACCCAAGATGAGGCAGAACATCATTGCAGAAGGGTGTGGATAGCTCCTCAGGATATTGCATCAGAAAGTAGAAAAGAGGGGGAGAGAGAGAGAGATTCTCCTCACCATGGCCAAAGTATATACTCCAAAGGCACACACCCAATGACCCATCTCCATCCACATTCTACCTACCTATAGTCACCACCCAGTTAATTCCAATATGGAGATTAATGTACTAATTATGTTAAGACTCTCATAAAACAATCATTTCACCTCTAAACTCTTGCATTCTCTCACACATGAGCTTGTGGGGGACGTCTCACACCTAAACCACAACAGTTCACCAGAAAAGCATACTCTAAATGACAAATTTTTGTATACATACATGACTATTATGAAACATACAGGAAGTCTCACATGCTGTGGCAATATAAAGTATCAAAAGCAAGCTAATTTATGAAAACTTCAGCCCATTACAATCTAAGTTCCACTTAGAATGTTATTATCAATGTGGGGAATAAAAGGAAAAATCAGCTTGCATGGATTGGGTAATCCTGTCTAGATTACCACCTATATTATAATTATGGTAAAATCTAGGTTCAAAGAAATAAACAACATGATCAAGTCCTCAGTAACAAATCTGAGAGATGAGAATTAAACTAAAACCCTATCTGAACCAAATACCATTCACAATCAGTATTAACTCTTTCATTTGTAGTTTAAAATTTGATTTGAAAAGATACCAGGATGAGGGGAATAAATGATAATTGTGTATTTCTTGATACCAGTCTTGTTTTAAATCAGCTTCAGTTCAAAGAAGTCAAAAATATGAGTTGATTTGAAAGAAATTTTCTGAAGTATAAACAAGAGTTTTAATACCATCAATATAAAGTTTTATCCTGAACAAATGATTTTGCATTTCTAAAAAAGCAATATATATGCCAAATACAATTAAAAATTTTAGATTCTTCAAAGATTTCTTCCTATAGTGATAGACTTTGATTTTCTGATGACCTTCATTAGCTCATATGCTACAACTTGTGACTTAAAAAAAAAAAAAAGTCATCCCTTTTGGGGAGATGGAACCAGCAGGTTGCATAAGTGAGGTTCTTTCTCTATGTATGCACTTTATGGTTTCTCTGTATGAACTTTTTACATTTTCCTCTAGACAGAGGAGTCCCACATCAAGGGACAGGATTAACCTAAAATTGGGCAGTAAGGGAACTTGCTTTGTGTTCTGCATCTTAGAAGATCTACATATCTAAGAACACAAAAAGGTAAATATTACAGTGAAAACAGTGGCTCTGCTATCTGAGATCTGGTGCTATTTGTTGCTTAAACTTAAATATCCCTCTTAGCATGAAAATTTGCAGGACTCAGGAATGTCCCTTCTTGTAACTCTACCC